>NW_024062180.1:0-600000 GCF_006381635.1 Hibiscus syriacus
TTCTTGAGCCCCGCAAGTCTCAGAACAGTGCAATTGTGTTGAAATCTCTCGGGATATCTAAGACGGAAATCATCGGCGCACTCATCGAAGGCCAGGGACTCAGTGCTGAGGTGCTCGAGAAACTAACCAAGATTGCTCCCATCCGTGAAGAAGAAGCTAAGATTCTCCATTTCAATGGCAACCCTATGAGACTTCCAAATGCAGAATCATTCTTTTTATTATGTCCTGAAAGCTATTCCTTCAGCGTTTAAACGTATCAAACTAATGCTTTTTGTTGGAAATAAAACACTCACACAACTTTTATTTAACTCAAACAAATATTACAAGAGCACTCTCACTCAAAAACAAGAACTACAACTCCACTCTATAAGACTTTTCTTCTTCACTCACTTAGAAGCTCTTAATTTTTCTTGATGCTTAAACTAAAATGGAGAGGGGTATTTATACTACTCAAGAACTATCCTACACCTTACAAATAAATTATTCCAAACAATCATACACCACACAAATAAACTAATTCAAACCATTTGAAAATAAGACATACCTAACTTCACCTAACTAAATGATGTCATTGCTTACATCAATTAGGGGAAGATGTCATGCTTACATCATTTAGTTTAGGTGTGGGTTGGGTTTGGGTTCTCATAATGGATCAAGTTTATGATCCAACACCCCCCTTAAACTTGATCTTGTGACCCCTAGTAAGTTCCTCAATCTTATGAAGTCTTCGCTTGTCAGTGGCTTGGTAAAATATCGGCAACTTGATCTTGTGACTTCACGTATTCAACTTCCACATCCTTTCTTGCAGCACACTCCTTATATAGTGGTAGCGAATGTCGATGTGCTTGCTTCGATCATGGAATACTGGATTCTTTGCTAAGGCAATGGCTGACTTGTTGTCGACACAAACCTTGGTAGGCTCTTCTTGTATCAAACCTATATCTTTCAATAGATTTCTAAGCCAAATTGCATGACAAACGCATGAGGTAGCAGCAACATATTCCGCTTCACAAGTGACAATGTGACAATCGGTTGTTTCTTTGAATCCATGTGAAAGCAGTATCTCCCATGAAAAATACGAATCCAGTAGTGCTCCTTCGATTATCTATGTCTCCACCCCAATCACTATCGCTATATCCAAAAACTTGTAATCATTAGAAACTGAATAGAACAAGCCAAGTCAATTGTACCTTTCAGATAGCGAAGAATCTCTTTGCGGCTTTAAAATGGGTGGTTGTTGGAGATTCTATGTAGCGACTAACCAATCCAACTGCGTGAAGAATATCATGCCTCGTGCAAGTTAAATAACGTAGACTTCCCACCAAACTTTTGAAGAACGTTGGATCTACACTTTCTCATTCTTCATGTTTGGACATCTTGATCCCATATTCTGTCGGTGTGCTTATTTGCTTACAGTTCTCCATCTTGAACTTCTTCAGGATCTCCTTTGCATAGCTTTCTTGTGAAATGAAAATTCCATCCTTTTGTTGCTTAACTTCAATGCCAAGGTAGTACGCCATGAGCCCCATGTTTGTCATCTCGAATTCCTTATCATCACATCCTTGAATTCATTAAACATGCTTGGGTTTGTCCGGTGAAGATCAAATCGTCCACGTAGATGCAACGATCAGAATATCTTCATCTTTGATCTTGATATATAGAGCGTGCTTGTAGGGACATTTGTTGAAGCCATTTTCTTGGAAGTACTTGTCGATTCGGCTTTTCCATGCCCTTGGTGCTTGTTTTAGCCCGTAAAGAGCCTTCTTCAATTTCAACACCTTGTCTTCGTGCCCTTTGACTTCGTAGCCTGATGGTTGTTGAATGTAGACTTCCTCTTCAAGAACTCCATTTAAGAAGGCAGACTTTACATCCATATGTTGTATCTTCCACTTGTTTTGAGCTGCCAAAGAAATGATTAATCTAATAGTCTCCAATCGAGCAACAGGAGCAAATACCTCATCATAGTCAATTCCAGGATTTTGACTATAGCCTTTAGCAACTAGCCTCGCCTTGTGCCTTTCAATCTCTCCTTTGGCATTTTGCTTTTTTTTGTACACCCATTTGACACTATCGCCTTATGTCCCTTGGGAAGTGAGATAAGTTCCCATGTGTCATTCTTCTCGATGGCCTTGATTCTTCGTCCATCGCATCTCTCCACTTCTTTTCTTGTATGCTTCTTGAAAGCTCACTGGTTCACAATCGGAAAACAGACAAAATAATGTAAGATTATCTTGTTGTTCAGTTACCTCATAGAGATCTCTAAGGTTTCTTGTACGTTGCACAACTCTTTCACTTTGACTCCCACTTGACAATAATGAAGGTGATGAGTCTCCTTGATTGGTTGATGTTGGTGAGTGGGTGGAGTTTCAAGCTCTTGTTGAGGTTCACCTAGTTGTTCCCTCATTGTCTGCTCATCTTCTTCAACTGAGGAAAGAATTAAAGTCGTCTGTATGAGAGTTAAAATCCCATTCTCCTTCTTCGTTGAAGATCACATCTCGACTAATCACAATCTTCTTTTTGTCTGGATTGTACAGCTTGTAACCTTTTGAATTAGCATCATAGCCGATGAAGATAAAACTCTCACTTTATCACAAGCTTCGTTCTTCTCTCGTCCGGTACGTGAACATGGGCTATACTTCCAAAGATTCTCAAGTGAGAAATTCCAGGCTTTCTTCACTCCATGCCTCTGTGGTGTCTTTCCCCATACACTTCTTGTTGGAGATCGGTTTGACAAGTAGACTGCACACGCTACTGCTTCCGCCCAAATTCCTTGGGTAGTTTCTTGCTTTTGAGCATGTTTCGTGCCATGTCGAGGATTGTTTTGTTCTTTCTTTCTGCCACACCATTTTGTTGGGGGGATCTAGGAACTGTCATTGGTCGACGAATTCCATTTGCTTCACAGAACTCTTGAAACTCCCTGGAAGTAAATTCTCCACCTCGGTCGGATCTCATGGCTTTGATCTTTCTACCGCTTTCTCTCTCTCCACTGCTTTGAACTTCTTGAAGACTTCAAAAACTTCTGACTTCTGTTTCAAGAAATATACCCAGGTTTTTCTTGAAAAATAATCAATGAGAGAAGAAAATAGTTACTGTTACCGAGAGAGCTCTTGATCGGTCCACACACATCGGTATGGATGAGCTCAAGTGGCTTCTTGGCTCTTGTCTCTGACTCCTTTGGAAAGCTTTTACTGAATTGTTTCCCAGCTAGACATCCTTCACAAAGCTGATCATGATGGTTGATGCGAGGTAGTCCCTTCACCATCTTCTTAGATAGCAGCTCTAGACCTCCAAAATTGGAGATGCCCGAATCGAAGATGCCAAAGCCATGATGAATCTTTGTAGCAAGCTTTCAGGCACTTTGCAACATCATTTTGAATGTTGATCAAGAACATTCTATTCTTTGACATCGGCACTTTAGCAATGAAGTTATTCTTATCATCTTTTATAGAAAGGTTATAATTATGCATATGAATATCATAACCTTTCTCTACCAGTTGCCCTAAACTTAAGATATTACTTTCATATTGGGCACATAGTAGACATTTGAAATAAATTGATGTCTCCCATCTTTCAAACGGATAATAATGTTACCTCTCCCTTTCACTGCTATTGTGGAATCATCTCCAAACGAAACATTTCCGCTTATTGAATCATCTAGCTCCACGAACATGTCTTTCCTTCCACACATGTGATTTCTTGCACCACTGTCAAGATACCAGGAATTTGCTTGGACACCATCAGTTTCCTTTCGTACTAGAAGAAGAGTTTCTTTTCCCTCTATCTTTTCCTCCACGTAGTTAGCCTTCTCCTCAATTTTGTTGTTGGGAGCTCTACATTCTGAAGCATAATGCCCAAACTTTTGACAATTATAACATCGAACTTGAGATTTTTCACGCCTTGAGTTCGGATTGATTCTTCCACGACCTCGTGTTGAGCTTTCTCCTTTCTCATAGTTGTTGTTGGAATTGTTGTTGTTGTTGTAATTTCAGCCTCGTCCACGACCTCGACTTCCACCTCGTCCATGGCCTCTACCTCTTCCTTGGCCACGTTGGTTTCTATCATTGCGTTGGCTTTCATGCATATCCTTGAGTTGCAGCTTGAGGAGTTGCTCAGTAAACTCATGCTTCTTCTTATGCTTCTCTTCGTATGCTTGCAATGATCCTTGGAGTTGCTCGATCGCATTTCTTCCAAGTCTTTAGTTTCTTCAATCGTCACGACGATGTGCTCAATTTGGGATCCAACAAACGGTATCTTCTATTATCCTCACATCTTCTAACTTTTCACCATTTCTTTTTAATTGATTAGAAACAGCTACTACTCTTGAGAAATAATCTAAAATAGACTCGGATGCTTTCATGTGTAAGGATTCGAATTCACCTCTTAATGTTTGGAGACGAACCTTCTTCACTTGTTCGAATCCTTTGTAAGAGGTTTGCAGCTTCTCCCACGCTTCCTTGCTAGAGCTTGCACTCGAAATCTTTTCAAAACCATCATCTAATGCTTGATAGATGAGGTAGAGAGGCTTCTTGTCTCTCTTTCTTGAATCCTTCAAATTTGTCTTTTGATCTTGTGTAAGAGTAGCAAAAACATCATCTGCAATCTCATTATAGCCTTTCTCTATGATATCCCACACATCTTGTGATCCAAGAAGTGCCTTCATTTTGATACTCCAATTGTCGTAGTTGTTGTTGTTGAGTGTCGGAACTTGGAATGGTGCCATACCATTTGCCATATCTCTCAATATAATGACTTGATTTTCTGACAGCAGTCTTCCGGCGGTGCGTGGTGGTGCGTCACTCAGATTGAGAAAATTCTAACGGCGTCGGATTCCTCTCGTCGAGACCTTCGATCTTTCCAACTCACTCTGATGCCACTTTGTTGGAAATAAAACACTCACACAAACAACTTTTTTAAACTCAAACAAATATTACAAGAGCACTCTCACTCAAAAACAAGAACTACAACTCACTCTTATAAGACTTTGCTTCTTCACTCACTTAGAAGCTCTTAATTTTCTTGATGCTTAAACTAAAATGGGGAGGGGTATTTATACTATTAAAGAATTATCCTACACCTTACAAATAAATTATTCCAAACAATCATACACCACACAAATAAACTAATTCAAACCATTTGAAAATAAACATACCTAACTTTCACCTAACTAAATTGATGTCATTGCTTACATCAATTAGGGGAAGATGTCATTGCTTACATCAATTTAGTTTAGGTGTGGTTTGGGTTTGGGTTCTCATAATGGATCAAGTTTATGATCCAACACTTTTCAGATCAAATTATGATTCGGAATTGCTGAGCCTCAAGGAATGTCTTCAAACACTCGAGTCGGCCTGCAAGGAGCTAAGAAACCGGGGGCTATTCTTAAAACCACTGGAGGCTATCCTGACAGCCGGTAACAGGATGAATGCTGGAACATCAAGAGGAAACGCACTGGGTTTCAACCTCAGTGCCCTTCAAAAACTCTCCGACGGTAAAACGACACTTCTTCACTTCGTCGTGGAACAAGTTGCTCGGTCCGAGGGTCGGAGACTTACGAATTCAGTTAACCTGATGCCAGAAGAAAAGACCGAGAATATTGATGCTAGGTTTACCATCATTAGCAGCCTTAGAGTCCGATTTCTTGAATGTAAAGACAGCAGCTACCATTGAATACGAAAGTTTTATCAATCTTTGCTCCAACCTGACGAGCCGCGTTGCAGAAAGCAAGAAACTTCTAGAAGTCTGCGGTAACAGTGAGGGAACTGGTTTCGTAATCGAAATGAAAGGGTTCTTAGAGGAATGTGAAGATGAGCTGAAGGTAGTTGGAGAGGAACAAATAAGAGTCATGGAACTGGTGAAGAAGACAACAGATTATTACCAAGCGGGAGCATCCAAAGCAAGGGGAGCAAATCCGCTTCAACTCTTTGCCATTGTTAAAGATTTTTTGGACATGGTTAATCGAGTGCGTGCAGACATTACAAGAAAACTGCAGCTTACGAATGGAACACACAGTTTAGGATGTCACCACCAACAACGCCGCTTAGGAGGAATCCCCTTAAACTAATAATTTCCGTACGCAATTCATGCCCTTAGAGATGTCTACGACAACCTCTCGTGAATCTGGTGATAGTTTCTAATAAGGTTTGCTTCTATAGTTCTATTTTCTAAATTTGATTAACTAAAAAAAAGTCGAAGTTTGGAAATATGGTACGCGTCGTAGGTGCTAAATTTGAACCGGAACCTATTGAAGTAGGCTAAAGGCCAAGTTCATTAAGGTAATCTTTGGTCATTTGCAAAAGAGAATTGGAAGTTTATCAGCTTGTATAAACTTCATTTCATTTGGGAGATTCAGTCAACTTATTTTCAAATTCAGTTCATCGGGGATGGATCCGAGGAGAGCTGGTGGAATAATCATCTTCCAAAAATTTTATATTCTTATATATTATAGATTTTCTTTTTTATATTTTCAATTGAAAATTATTTTACTCCCTAAATTTTATAACTTTATCTTTCTTTAGAATTTCATAAATTCAACTTCTAACATAAAATTTTACGTCAATATTTGTCGAATGATGGCGTTCCTTTTTGTAATCTACAAAATGAAACAGTGACTTTTATCATCCAAACAACCGATAACTAATTGCTCCTGCAATCCGACAATGTTTACATTAGCACATTAAATTATGACTTAAATTCCTTCAGCCACTCAACCACATTCTTTACTTCAATACCCCCTTTCATTGACGATTTAACTCAATGAACGAAAGCAAGCGTCGATTTATTAAGAGACCCATTATAATCTCTCGACAGGCAGGTGTGATTATTTAATGGTGGTTGAATACCTGCGTTTCATTCAGTTGCTTTAATTCAATGCCAGCAACTATATCAATGCTTTGTCAAAATCTACACCTCTTTTTATTTATTTTTCTCCGCCAGTGGAGGCTTGAATCCAAAAAGGCCGGCTAGAGTCTGGCTAAATCTCCTACTTCTGTAAGGTCTAATTTCCTTAGGAATTAACTCTTATGCTATGATTATGAGTGTACTCATTGATAAAATAAATGTTATTCTTTCATGAGTTCATGCAATTGTATTATAGGGAGGACTTGAGTTCATTTAGTTGTGTCTGTAGATTATACGTTGTCAATAGATTCATTCTCAAATATCTGATTTTAAGGAAAGAAAGAATTTTATCTAGGTTCAGCTCATCACGTAAAATACTTACATAAATTAATAATAATTCATTCAAATCTGTTATCTATAATCCTCATTAAAAGCAATCCATGAGATAAATCTTAGGCTCCAATTATAAATTTTGAGATTTGATATTGAGACAGCTAAGCAATGTGTTTTAAACTTTTGTTTGGATTTCCCATTTAAAGATTGAGTTTCCATTACATTTTGACAGTTATTTATGTTTTAATATTGTGATAAACGGACGAGTGTTTGAGTAGAGGTATGTGTCTCGACTCTCGAAGCTATCGTTTTTTATATTTTTGTTGCTCTTTGGGTTTTTTTAAGGTTTTACTTTAATTAATCTGAACTGATTAATGTCGCATACCTAATTTTAGTGGGTAAATCTTCTAGTTATAATTTATACTTGCAGAAGGATTTGAATTTCGAACTCCAGACATATTTAAACAATACCAAACTACTTAGAACTAGCCCGTTATTTCTTTTTCTTTCGTGTTATTTGTCTGTGATGTGTTGAAGGTTGATTTTCTTCGCTCTTCGCTTGTTTTCATCTCATTATCCTTTTCTTTCTGTTTTCTTCATTTACGTGTTCAGCTTTTGACTCTGATGGATTTATGCTAATGCTAAGTTTCAAGTCTGTTAATTCTTCTAATGAATTCAAATGAGATGGCTCTTCTCAACCTATACAAACTCATGAGCAAGGGGTTTAGGGTTCCCTTCAAATGAAGGGAATCCTGAACAAGAAGATCAAAATTTGGCTGCAACATGCGCTAAAGTCAATGATTAATGTAATTTTTATCATAAAATATGACATAAATTAAGTGACTAATTATGTTATAAGTCATAAGTATTAAAAGTGTCATGAAAATAAAAATAAATTAAAGTATATTTATAATTTGACGAGAGATAGAGTTATAACTATAGATAATACTGAATCTTAAATTAGCTATATAAAGGGGTTATAATCCCCAAAAAATAGACAATTCTCGTATTTACTCTTCCCTGTCATAGAGTTTATACTTAAGAGAAACATATCTTCTTGGAAAATCACAACTAAAGAAAAACTCAAAGATTTAACCATTCAATTAATTCAGGCACGCTTCCGTAAATTTAGTATTTTATTATTGATGATTGACATGATTTAATCATGGTTATTGTTCATATTTATTATTATTTTGGTTCTAACAAGTGGTATCATCGCCTCTTCATGTTAAATCATTGCAATTTATTTAGGTTTTTTAATGTTCGATATGAATTAGGGTAATTCAATTAGTTGACATTGAATTTTGCGTGCGAATTTGACTTCATTTTTGTTTGCAAATTACATCAATCTTTTGAAATCCTCCCGTAGTGATGTTTAATGAATGGATTCAATCGTCAATTTTTCACTTGTTTGCCGATTAATGAAGATTGTGGTTTATATATACGCAGTTTTTTTTTCTTTCTTCTATGGATCGGTTAAAAATACTTTAAAGGTTAATTTTATGATGATATTTTTTAATATATATTTATGGTGGGTGGCACATACTAGTTCTGTTATAGTAGAATATTAGGTATTTATGATGATTTTGTTATTGACCCTATATTTGGTTAAGTTTTAAATTTGTAAAGGATTAATACTGCTACAGTAAAATTAGGCATATTTAGATTGCATGTATTCTGTCTATATTTTTTTAGTATATGCCTGAATTATGAAATATGTACTTTGTTTGGGTTTAGAATTGGATTATACATGTGAAGGTGCATGGCCACCACTGAAGGAATATGTGGAAAATTTCTTGTTTAGTTCTTTACTTCATTGTTTCGTAATTTTTTTATGATATGATGTTTTGGATTCTATTATTTGAATATGGAGATATCTAAGAAATACGATCAATTATGAAATAAAGTTAATAAAACTATGTTTTTCATGAATTGAAATCGTGAGCATGCTATTCTTAGTGCAAAATGCAGTGTTTACTTTGCATATCTATGTTTAATAAGGATTAGTTTAAATATATTGAGATTATTTAGGGTAATGACATGATTAATTTTTTTGAGAAATAGTCAATTAAGTTTTTTCGGTTTCTAATAACGTCATTTAGACAATTTTATTATGAGTTACTTCGGAAACCATGACGTGATTAGAAAATTCAGTTTTGACATTAACTATTATGGATTATGGAATATATTTGGCATTGCCATATTTGATTCAATTTGATTAAAAAATTTAATCTTTGGAAAAGTTTTAATTTATTAATATGTACTTTGACCTTGACTTTGGTTAAATATTGATTTGAATTCAATTTATTTTAAAGTGATTTATGAAGTTATGTACTAAATACATGCTTAAGGAATTCTTCATAAACAATCAAAGACTTGGGTTTCGATTTTTAGTAGCACCATATATGTAATCTTATTTTGAGTTAGTTCAAATATTGTAGTGCAATCAGAAATATAAGGTTTGACCTTTGATTGTTTAGAAATAATAAATTTGAATACTAATATTTTTTCAGACGACTTAATCAAGCAATAAGTCGTTAAAGTGACCCCAGTTATGGAAAATTTTTATTTTAAAATATGAAAGGTTATGTGCATGTAGCGTAGGATGTTAGTATTGATCGGCCTAAAAGAAGTTTAATAGTTAACATAATTGCATGCACAATTTTGGTAATAAGCAAGTAATAATTATTCAGTTTGATGTGTGAGTAATAAATCAGCCTAAAGGAAGTTTTTTGCCGACATGATTTTATCAGTGTTTGGTTACCGCATCAAATATCACTTAAGGTGAATATTTTGTCTAAAGATAAAATATTAATGGAGTATTTGATATCTTGTGATAAGATTTAAGTTTCAAATTTATTATTATTTTGGTTATCTTTTAATTTAATTAAAAGATAAATTAAGAGAATTGATTGGTTCACAATATTTATGGATTTATTTATATTATTAATGCAATATATGTATATGTATTCAATTCGGGTTTTCAGTTTTGATTGTTGGTTATTAGAATATATATTTTGAAGCAAATTAATTCATATTATGGCTATATTTGATATTTTGATAGATTAGTTGAAACATAATGTCGCCAAAGTGACCTCTTTTGTGTAGACTGATTTATTTAGAATTTCAAAATAATTATGTGTTTCTTGTTAGCCATGCATTTATTAATGGACCCAAGGAAAGTTAATATTTGGTCAAATTTCAAGCGATACATGTGGTAATAACATGTGACTATTATAATGTATTTTTTATGTGAGCATTACATTAGTCTAAAGATTAATCTTTTGTTCGACATTGCTTATCGTCAGTGTTTGATTACTACAACAAGAGTACTGTTTACTATTAATATTATTGTCCAAAGACTTAATTTGATGTAGTGTTTGGTATATTGTGATGAGAATTAGCCATAATTTTGAATTTATTTGTTTACTTAATATGTGAGCTTCAATTTTATTTATGTTTTGTTATATATTCAACTAAATAATTATTTATTGCTACCATAATATATGTTATTATATTTATGCTCATACTTAAGAAAATGAATCAATGAATGAGAATATTCACTTACATAGGTTTTAGTTGCATGAACATAGACTTTGCACTAAGGAAAGAACAATTTTCTCCTCTCATGGGGGATAACATCTTTAATTGGATTTTGAGAGGTGAAACTTGTTCAAATTGTATGAGTCTAGTGGTCATGAAACATAACATTTTAAAATCCTTTAGGTGCACATAATCTAAAAAGATAACTAAGGTTAATGGTTTCCTTAACGAAATTGAGAAATATTTTTTTTCTAAAACAATAAAGCTTAAATGATCAATTTTTTTACTTCTTTGATGTCTATTAAGTATAAGGGTTAAGAAAATGTGAGGGAGTACATTATGGATATGTTTCATTTTTCTTCAAGACTTAAGACACTTAAGATCGAATTTTTCTAAAGAATTACTTATTCTTGTGATTTTAGTGTCGCTTCTTATAGGGTTTAATCAACTCAAGGGAGAAAAGAAGTCTAAATGAGCTCATTTTTAATTGTGTGCAAGAGGAAGAAAGGTTGAAGCATAATAAGTTTGAAAGTACTCACTTGAAAAGTGCATATAAAATAAGGGCAAAACCAAAACCAAAATGTAGTTGTTAAGGGTCCAACTCAAAGAGACAATAATATATTATAAATGGTTGTTCTTTTTTGTAATAAGTTAGGACATATGAGGAGAAATTAAATTCTAAAACAGTATGCAACTACTTTGGTTATTTAGTGTGATTTAGGGTTATAAGTTTTATGATCTCATAATTAGGAATATTTTTAAGGTGAGATCTATAACACTATCTTTTAGGATGTTGAGTTTGGAGAGAGAAATAAGGGTTAAGGAATTAATATTTAGGGGGAATTGAGTTGTAACTTAATTCCTATTATCACTTTGATGATACATGTGTTCATACATGTCGTTAATCAAGAAGTGAATATAAAATTTTTACAAGATACCCAAATTCCTGAGTAAGAAGCCTCACTAAAACATATTAGAATATACCAAACAGATCTATTTTAAGATGAAAAACCCTAATTCTCCCCTAAGGATTCCCTATAACCCTTCGATGTCTACCTTTGTTCCTCCGGCACCTCCCCCGATCAGAGGTAAGAACTCTGGAAGTTTTCTTGGCCCTGAAGTGGTGGCATCTCCGTCTTTGGAAAGACCATGTTCCCCCCTTTCAAGATGAGGAACAATTCATAGCTAAAAAGTGTGAAATAAACAACATAATGAATAAAATCTGGAGGAGGCTCCTGATGGTATAGAATTTCAGATGATGGAAGATAATAATAGTGATGAAGTCGAGAAACAGGAAAAGCAATCTTATGCCAATGTTGTTATGGGTCAATTAAAATGGGCCGTGGATGTGGTTTCCCTCCAAGCCATGGATGAGGTGATTGTACTTGATGAGGAGTGTATCGTGGACAACAATGGTCCATACCCTGTGATCCACTTTGTTGATCAAGTCTATGACAGAATTGATCATAGTATGCAACGCTCGATGATAGTCTGACTTATTGGACGTGCTATTGGTTATAAAACTCTATTGAATTGTATCGGTCTCCTGTGGCAACTTCAAGGGCAGTATCAGGTCATTGATTTAGAGAATGATTATTTCTTGGTGAAGTTTGAGAGTGAGTAGGATTATATTCATGTTTTTATGGAAGGGTCGTGGACCATCTTCAGAAGTTATCTTATTGTACAACCATGAAGTCGTACCTTCTCTACGATGGAAAAGCACCAATCGCAGGTCATTGTCTGGGTGAGATTATCGGGTCTTTCTTATAGATATTATTCTAAAGCGTTATTCCATCGTATTGTTGCGGTTATTGGTGAGGTTATTAAGATTGAATGTAGCACCAACTCTGTTGGGACTGTCAGCTCACCCCACGGCGCAGCGGAAACAAAACTCGACGGTCTCACTAGTGATCCAAGTACGTAAAACAAAAATTGGGAGGAAGGGATGTGAATACTTACAACGGGTTCCTTGAAAAATAGCAAGAACAACAGCAGCTGATAGTAGTGTCGATCGGTTTGAATCGTAAGCCTCCACGAAATCACTTGTCGGCCTCTACTCAGTTCACCCGATTGAGAGCAATATTTATTTTCCTCAAAACTGTTTTTGAGAAAAACGGCTAAAGATTATACGTGTGCTTAAAAAACGACTGCTAGATCTAACACATCCTTTTATATCCGAGTTACCCTAATCATATTAGGGTTTTTTATTATTTAAAATTAATTAAATATTTAATTGGAATTAAATATTTCGGATTATTAAAGGATATGTATATCAAACATACATATATTAACTCTATATATTTTAGTAAAGTACAACAATTGTACATCCTTTCTCGTTTAATCCCAGAGTGTGACCTTGTAGGTTCTTGTAACGTTAGCAGTAATTATTAGAACAATTCTAATATTACAAACAATGAGTGACATCTAGCAATATATCATTGTCACCTAAGTTACAAGAAAATATGATTTGACATTTCATCTTGGTGATTAACTCTTTTATGTATTACATCCTTATGTCCTTTATATCTAGAATAGGCACAAGTCTTGGAATAGTCACACTTGTATAGCACATCTATTATTTCTTGATATCTAGAGTAGACTTTAATTAATGAATAGTTTGTGATATCTCATATCAACTTATTCGAGCATGACAATGCATTTATAGTCTCACTCAATCAAGTGGCCTGTGATATATTTCCTATTATGTAGGAAGGACAAATCCTATCTTAATCATACACACCCACTACATATATTGAGATATATTCAATAACAGTCTTTATAGAGCAACCAGTTACGGAGATTGTTTAACTGCATCAAAACATACAACAATATATGTTGGGATATTATTGATCTCAAGTCTGAGGATCATACATATAGTTATCACCATGAGCAATGTTATGACTGTCAAGACATATGCTCATGGTGGGTCAATCCAATACATTGTTCTCTAACAATGTAATCATGTATCAATTATGACATCTCTATGTTAATGACAACTAGTTGTCATCAATCATAACATGTTAGTCTTAAGCGTATTATTATTGTCCATGCCCATAATAATACTTTACTAGGGATCTTTTAATAATAACAATTATGTCATTATATAGACTTTATTATCTTCCAGTTTATGTTAAACACATATAAATAATTGAAAATAATAGCGGCAATGCCTTTATTCAATAAAATCGATAAATAAAATTATTATTACAATCATCATATGATTGGTCTTTGGGCATACTCTAACAAACTCAGGATAAAGAGGTCAGTTTGCTCGCCTGGCAGTTTTAGTTAATCTGAATAAGCCATTAATTCCATGACTCAAGATTGATGGGTTCTGGTAGAAACTTGAGTATGAGGGACTACAACAGATATGTTTTAGTGTGGTTTAAGGGAATTCAAAGGAAAGTTATGGTTCTGTTGAAGAGAACACCGAAAAGGCTGCCAGGACTAATGTTTCTAGCCTTGAAGCAGATAAGGCGTTAGGGGGTGAGGAGTCTGGTTTTGGGCCATGGATGATAGCTGAAACACATAGAAGGCGTTTGAAGAAAAACTCTGAACCGACTATTAAAGTAAGTAGCGAAGATACTCGATGATCTCGTTTTACTGTTTTAAATGATTTGAATAACGACTTTGAAGAAATTAATAGAATAACGCCAGAAGTAATCATGGTGGAACCTACTAAAATGATGACCAAGCTCACACTTCTCGGATAGGGAATCTATCGAAATGAAAAGTTACAAAAGTTAGTGTTCAACAGGAGACGGGTTCTGGTAGTCTGGAAATTCCAGTTAGACAAACGATGCTGGGGAATATCGGGCACTGAACCAGGTTAATGTAATAGTAATGGAGGACGGGGCTATCCCAAAGTTTACCAAACATCGTAATGTCATTGCTGTGGAAACCACTTGGTGGTTGCTATTTTGGAAGATAGTTGAAACAACATCTCAAGTAGGAGTATTCGTGGCAAAATGATAGGGAAGCGGTGGCGGATTGATGAACGTTGCTCTTGTTGAAGAATCAAACCTAGAAAGCTCTAGACTCGATTAAGAACAAAGGGGATGAATAGGGGAAGGTGGCGGCAGTAGTTAGGATTCTTTAGGGTTTCTTTTATGTGCTAGAATCAAGGCAATAAAATTAGAATAAAATAAACAAAAGATAAATAAACGGAAGATGAAATAAGATAATAAAGAAATCAGAAGATCTCCCTTATGAAGGTGAACGGTAAAGATGATTGATGGTGTGAATGGATTTGTGGATAATAGATGGATAAGTGTCCTATCGAGCCCTCCTAGTCGCAATGAAAAGGCAAACACGATAAATGGCTCTAACCATCCCTCCTAGTCGTGATGAAAAGGCAAATTGGAGTGTGAAGATTAATCTCCCTCACAAGAACTTGAAAGAACTCCAGGAGAAGAAGCTTCGAAGGCACAAGGCAATCAGCACTTGCAAAAACAAACTCTTGTTGTATTATTCATCAAAGAAATCTTAATTACAAAGTTGAATGAAGCCTCCTTTATATAGGGGCTGAATTCTAAAGGTCCTAAATAACTAAAGAATAAAATAATAATAAACTAAACATGTTTTAACTCTAATTCCTAATAAAATAATAATAACTAAAAATATTGTTTTAACCCAAACTTAATTCCTAATAAAATAATAAATCTGATCCTAAAAGATAATTAATCATCCTATATTAAATTATATTACAAATAATCAATATAAATATTTAAAATTCGTAATATTTACAAAATAACGTATTAATCCCGTATAGGATTTCCTGCATGCACCATCTTCAGTAAAATGGTCATATCTTGAGTTTCCGATATCGGATTGATACGATTCAAGAACCGTTGAAAAGATAAGAGACAGAAGGTTGTATGTAAAGAAGACATGTTGACCAAATAAGATCAGTATCCCATTCAAAAAGTCGTCTCAAATATGCTATTGTTCTGGTCTTCTTTTCCAATGCTTGGACGAGTGGATCATTTGGAAGAGTTATTACTTCTTCGTTTGATGTGATCCTTGTGATGCATGTATCACAAAGGAAGTAAAATAGATATGGGTGAAGGAAAAAAAGGAGTAAAAGTGAAGAAAAATATGGATTTTAAATTTCCCCCGGTAGTCTTAACGGATTGGTTGCATTATGTAAAACATGGTCTAAAAAGTGATAGGCCAGTGCTACATGGAGTGGGTTCCTCGTCTTTACGTGAGAATGGTAAGGATAAAGACAACTCGTCTATTGTGGATTCGATGATAAAAACAGATGAAGAGGCTATTATTCTAGATAGTGAGAATGCTAACTCGAATCTAGCTCAGTAATTTTGATCTCTCTTTTATCATTTTTACTGATTAATATTCTTTTTTAGAACTGTCAGGGCGCTGGTAGCCCTAATTTCAGACATTATTTTCATGAACACTGTCGTCATGGTCGACCTGGTATTGTTGCTTTGGTTGAAACTCGGGTTATTGGTTGTGTTGTTGATAAAGTTATCAGTACATTTTGCTTTCGGAATTCGTTTAGAGTGGAAGAACATGGTTTTAGCGGTGATATTTGGATCCTTTGGGAGGATGGATTAAATGTTGAGATTATGACCATTTCAATTTACCCTCAAGTGGAGAAAAGGAAATTCTTATGGAAGCACCTTATGAATCTTAACCCAGGAAAGAATGAAGCTTGGGTATTGGGTGGTGATTTTAACTCCATTCTTCAGTTTGATGAAAGGGATGATGGATCAATTCATGATTCTAGGGTTAGTAACTTATTCTCTGAATTTATTTTTTGATATAGGTTTATTCATGGTGGATTTTCGGGGGTCTAAGTTTACTTGGAGAAGAGGCAATCTTTGTAAACGTTTAAATCATTGTCTTATGAATAATTATTGGGCTAACGTTTTCTCGGGATCTATGGTGGTGCATCTTGATAGGGTGGGTTCGGATCATTTCCCTTTGCTACTCCAAGCTCATAATAATAAGCAAAACCATTTGAATAGGCCTTTTCGTTTTATTATTGCTTGGCAGGATCATCCTCATTTTAATAGCTTCTTATCGGAAACTTGGAATAATGATTTTGATGTTTTAGCCAATGTTAACTCCTTTCAAACCAAAGCTCAAGAGTGGAATTTCAATGTGTTTGGGCATATAGGGAGGGAAAAAAGAGAGTTGCTGGCACGTTTGCAGGGTATTGATAAGGCTCTTCTCTCTTGTTATTCTAGTCTTTTGGTGGATTTGCAATACACGTTGAGGAAGGAGCTTGAAGTGGTTCTTCAACATGAGGAAAGCTTTTTGGTTCCAAAAATTCAGAAACCAATGGATTCTCCATGGTGATAAAAACACCAAATATATCCATGCCTGCACGATGCTAAGGCGTCGCTATAATCACATTGGTTTTATTAAATCTCTTAATGGTACTTGGTGCTGGACCAAGAAACTCTTCGTTCACTGGAAGTTAATTTTTATCAAGAATTATTCACTAGTGGCAATGGAAATGGTTCTGGGTATTCAGTTTAGGGTTGTTTTCCTATAGCTTCTGCTTGTAATTTGAGCGGTCTTATGAGACCGTTACTTAAAGAAAAGTTTTGTGAAGTCCTATTTTGTATGAGTCCGTTGAAGGATCTTGGAGTGGATGGCCTTAATGATTTCTTCTATCAGCAAAATTGGGACATTATGGTTAATAGTGTGTCTCGTATGATCCATAGTATTTTTGCAGGAGGTGTTTTTAATAACGAAATCAATAGAACCCTTTTGGTGCTAATTCCAAAAGTTAAATTATCGGATTCGTTTGGCCAATTTCGACCTATTAGTTTTTGCTATGTTTTATATAAGCTTATTACGAAGATTATTGTGACCCGTTTGAAGCCTTTGTTAAGTCACTGGATCTCGGAAACTCAAACGAGCTTTGTTCCATGAAGGTCGATCACTGATAATATTATTATTACTCAAGAGGTAGTCAACTCCATGAGATTGAAGAAAAGAAAGGTTGACTTAATGGCTATTAAAATTGACCTTGAGAAAGCAGATGACTGCCTTGAATGGTCATTCATCGAAGACACGTTAAGAGAGCTTCATCTCCCAGACAATCTTAGGATGCTTATCATGCGATGTGAATCTTCTGTCTCGACTCAGGTACTTTGGAATTGTTCTATGTCGGAATCATTTAAGCCAACAAGAGGGATACGACAGGTGATCTTTTATCGCCTTATTTATTTGTGATGTGTATAGAGCGGTTGGCGCATGTTCTTTTGGAGCAGTTAAAAATAGGTTGTAGAAGCATATTCGCTTGTTTCGTAATAGGTCTACTCTCTCCCATTTTTTTCGCTGATGATCTGGTGTTTTTTACGGAGTCTTCTCTTGAACAATATTATGTAATAGGGAGAATTTTGGATCAATTTTTTCGCTTCTCGAGTCAGAAAATTAACGTACAGAAAACTTCTATTTATTACTCAAAGAATGTGGATTCCTGTTTGAAAAATTCCATTACCTCAAATTTTGGTTTCCAGGAAGTACAAAATTTGGGGAAGTATCTTGGATTCCCTCTGCTCCATTCTCGGATTACGAGATCATCTTATAGTTATATTGTTTCGAGAATTCGAGACAAACTCTCTGGGTGGATGAAAAAATCTTTGTCCTTGGCCGGGAGGATCACATTGGTGAAAGTAGTTTTATCGACTATTCCTTTTTACTCAAAGCAGTCCACGCTTCTTTCGAAATGGATTTGCGAAGAGATTGAAAAATTAATTTAGGGGTTTTATTTGGGGTCGCACTGATTCTAGAGGTTGTATCTCTCTTGTCAATTGAAACAATATTTGTAAACCTACCATCAAAGGTGGCCTTGGTATGAAGAAATTAGAAATTCAAAATAATGCATTTCTTATGAAGCTTGCTTATAATATGGTGATCAATTTAGAACAGCCATGGATTAGAGTGTTATGCTCTAAGTATAAGTGGGCGACTAGTTTTCCATAATCCATTGAACGTAAGGTTAGCTCTCATATTTGGAAAGGTATTTCTCTAGTTTGGAGCAATGTATGTCAAAGTATTGTTTGGAATATTGAAAATAGTTGTAGTGTGGACTTCTGGGGGGATGCCTGGCTTAGTGACGTGGGGCCTTTGAAGGATTTCATTGCAGATCAATCGAAGAGAGGCTCTCTACCAAAGAGGATGGTTGCATCTATGGTTGATAGTGATGGTTAGTGGCGTTGGTCGTTATTTGTCGATAGCCTGCCAAACCACATTTTACTTTGGTTGGCAGCAACAATGCCTTCATGGCAGCATAGCAAAGTGGATGTTTCGGATTAGAAATGGATCAGCGATCATTGTTTATCGGTTAAATCTTCTTATGACATTAGGTTAGGAGAATCAAATGTTATTCCTCACAAAGTTTGGGAGGTCATATCGAAATATTGTGGTCTTCAAAGGATTATAGTTTTCTTGTGGTTATTAATTAGTAATCATCTCCTTACTAATACTGAAAGAGTGCGTCGACATATGACCACCAATAGTTGTTATGGTGTATGCGGGAAGACTGGATAAACAATTGATCACCTCTTTCGTAAATGTCAATCGGTCGTTGCTGTTTGGTTGTCTTTAATTAAAGTAGATAAACTATCTGATTTTTTGTCAAAAGGAATCAAAGATTGAGTGCAAATTAATATTGTTTCTCAGGTTTTTATGCGCGTGAAGAATGTGATTGGGACTTACTCTTTAATCATTTTTTTGGTCAATTTGGAATAATCATAATAAGAGGATCTTTGATCCGGAACATATTGAGCAGGAGATTATTTTAGAAAAGAGTAGGTGCCTCTAGTTTGAAGCTACACGTGCTCTTGAATCGGCTTTGTCAACGTTTCAGTCTTCTGATCGGTTGATTAACGTGCCTATTTCATGGTCTCCGCCTCCTCTTAATTGGTTTAAGATTAATATTGATGGTTCTCGAAGAACATTAAATGGATTTGCTGCTTGTGGGGGGTTATTCAGTCCTTGAATGGTGGTTGGATTCTTGGTTTATCTAAAGAGATTGGAATATGCTTTATTGTTGAGGCGGAGCTCTAGGGTGTTCATGAAGGTCTTACTCATGCTTGGAACCTTGGTGAGAGACAAGTGATGTTGGAAGTGGATAGAGACAAGTGATGTTGGAAGTGGATAGCTTGGAGATTATTCGTATGTTGCAGCAAACCTCTCATAGAGGCTCACTCTTTACCCTTCTAGACCGTATTATAGAGTTGCTAAACCATGAATGGAATATGACCTTGAGAGATATTAACTGAGTTGCTAACCAAGTTACTGATAAACTAGCGAAGATGGTAGTAACAAGAGGTTCTGCTGACATGGTTTTCTCCACGCCACCGTTGGAAATTACTTCTTTATTACAGCAAGAATATATTGTTTCGTGATTTGGAATTTTTTGTTTAAGTTTAGTTTACACTCTTATTTCATCAAAAAAAATTAACAAAATAATATTGAGCAACTCTTTAGTTAAGATGAGAAATTATTACAAAAGAACAAACTCAACAACCTCAAAAAACAAGTGTCATTAAGAAGATCCACGAGATGAGAGAAATGTTATTTAGATTATCATGTTATAATTATTCAATAAATAAGGATGACAATGGAATTATGGAGGATGATCTAATCAACTTTCATCATGTAATAAAAAGTTATGACTCTCATAAGTAGTTTAATGTCATGGAAGAATAATATAAATTCTATACAAGATAATAAAGTTTGAAAACTTATCACATTACCTGAAGGTACTAAGCTTATTAGTTACAAATAGATATTTTAAACAAAGATAAATGCAAATGGTGATGTTGATAGGTATAAGTCATGTCTTGTATTTATATACTTATAAAGAAGACATTAATTTTGTAGATATTTTATCGTTGGTTTCATTGAAAGACTCTTTCAGGATAATCATGACACTCACTGCTCATTTTGATCTTAAGTTACATAAGTTGGATTTAAAAATTGTGTTTCTCAATGCTAACATTAATGAGATGGTTTATACAGCGCAATTAGAAAATTGTATCTAGTGATACAAAATTAATGATACCCAAATCAGGGAAATCCATTTATGAGTTTAAGTATGACTTATGTTCATTGTATAACAAATTTTACCAAGTTGTTATCTCATTTGGTTTTGAGATAAATTTGGTTGATAATTCTATATACTATAAGTTGAGTGGGAGTAAAATGAATAATACCCCTTATACTAAGGAAATTCATAAAGGTTCCTTGTGCTTCAAAAGAAATAAAGAATTTAATATATACTCAGGTTTATACGCATTCAGACATAGCGTATGATTTTAGGATATTAAGCAAGTATTTAATCAGTTCAGGTATGGATCGTTGGATAGAAGCCAAATTGATTCATAGGATACATTTAAGAACAGAAATGTTATATGTTCACATATCAGAGGTCTAGTGTAACATCCCAAAAATTAGGCTAGTGACCAAAGTGTAAGATTTTAAAATTTTATGGTTAATTTAGATAAGTTGGAAAGTTCAGGGATTAGTTTGGAATATTTTTATAGGATTGTTTAGTAAAGATTATAAAAGGAAGGAGAATTTTGGACTTTTGACAATTAATGAATTAAAAATTTATGAGGAGGGTATTATAAACACGTTGAAAAGGGAAGATGAGTAATAAGAAAGTCTAGAATTCTCTATCTTCTTCTTTCTTCCTCTCCATCGTGAGTTCTTACATAAGGTGAGTATGTTTCCTATTGATTATTCCTTTCATTTTAAAGTTGGTTTTGATTCTTGGAGTGTTAGGAAAACAAGGAAGCTAAAAGAGAAATAGAAACTAAAGGATTTACAAATTACAAGAGATTGAATATAAGGGGTTTAAAGTGAATTTTTGAGGAAGAAGTTATAAATGGATTTTTAGGCCATATTTGACTTGTCATCAGTAAGAATAAGAGATTTTTAGGTTAGAATGGATTAAGGATATGTGTAAAAATATGGAGTAATTTTTATATTCAAGAAATGGGATTTTAGATGTTAAGGAATACTTAAATGATATAAGTTAGTTTTAATAAGTATATTTGAGTTTAATGATTTGAAAAGAGTTAAAAAAGTGAAAGTTAAGAAAGTTTTGGAAAATTTTCAGGTAATATAAGTAAGTTTTGGGTAAGGTGTATTGGTATTGGATGAACAACATCGATACTTTAGAGTAAAAATAGGTGATATTGGATTTGGGTATCGATACTGGAAGAACAGTATTGATACCATAAGGTAAATTATATGACATCCTTTATTCAGTATCGATATCGAATGAGTAGTATCGATACCAAGGGGTATCGATACCATTGAACACGTATCAGTACCATTTTGAAGATGAAATTCCAGAATTGAAATTGGGTATCGATATTGAAGTATAGTATCGATACCATAGTGTAGAAGTATCGGTATTGTACCTTGGGTACCGATACTATGCAAAGTGAAATAGTGAATTATGTGTTTCGTTTAGCTCAATTTATTGGTGATTGATTTATAGTATTATGAATTCTTATATTTATTTAGATCGTATATTGGTGTAGATGTTAATCGAAAGCAACATTCGGATGATTCAAAGTTGTAAGATCGATCTAGGTGCTAAGTTCATAGCTTGTACTAAGTGAGGCTAAGGTGAGTGCATATTAATATGTATATGGTGTTTATGGAAATGAGACTTGCGATGAGTCTATTTCCAATATTGTGATTGCATGATTCTATGAATACAAGTATATTTTTTATATGGTTTCTATGTGTACATGAATACATGTTTATGTGTTATATGCATTGTTATTCATGAGCTATGTGTTACATGTTATCTTATGTGATAATGATCTATGAGAATATATGATAAAAAGGTATAAGTTATATGAATTAGATCTATATGAATACATGTCTGCATGGTAACCTATGTGAACTGATATAAATTACCTATATGAGTAAATCAAAAAGTGAGATAAGCTCAATAAGATTGACCTATGTGATTACATGAGAAATTATATAAGCTATGTGACTATGAGCTATGTGAGTACATGTCTATGTGATGATCTATGTAACTATGCAAACATGTGATATAATCTATGTGATACAGAACTATATGAATAATTGAAAATGTGAAATGTGTAAACAGTAAAGCCCATAAATATGTGTTATGAGAGCTAAGGGTATAATTGGCATGCCAAGAGTCGAGGGTTCTACGCGGTCCTTCGTGACAATTCTACATGGTCTTTCGGGATATTTCTACGCGGTCCCTCAGGACATCTATATGGTCCTTTGGGACATTTTATGTGGTACTTCAGTGCAATTTATACGAGCTGTGGTGACAACATTTGTGCACAACCTCAATGCACTCATATACCTTAAGTTCTCAGAAGTGTACCATGGGCTATTAAAAGAGATAACATAAATAAATTGTATGTGATGTTATGTGTTTTTCTTTGTAAAATGTATTATATGATGTTTACGAATATTAAGTACAAGATTATATGATTAAAGGGAATAATGATAATAATATTGATAACGATAATGATGTTGATGATGATAATGATGGTATATGTGCATGTATGCATTTTGTTATATGAAATGTTTTATGGTTTTTGCATTATATTATTATATGAAATGTTTAGATTTTGTTAAGTATTTATGGTTTCTATTATACAGTTTATATGTCTAACTAAGTCAATGACTTAGTGTGTAAGTGTTTCACACGTAGGTTCAATGAGGTAGGATGAGAAAAGCTAAGCGAGTCTGGATAACATCTCCTTTCCGAAGATCAGATCAGAAAAGAATTAAATAGTATGTATTTTGTTATAATGAATGTAGTTGGCATGTAATTAAAGATTTGAGTCGGATATGCTCTAATTAGTTTTGTAGAACTATATGATTATATTTAATATAAACTATTCAGTTTTATTTTAATGTGAATTTAAATTTTCAGTTATTTTGTAAAAGTAAATGATTTGAAAAGTCTATGTGACACCTCAGAATTGTATCCGGATTGGATGCGGGTTGGGGTGTTACATCTAGCAAGTAAGAGATCACTAGGTTCATGGACTCCAATTTATTGGAATATGGATGGAACATTTTGCCACATGAACTGCTAATTATGGATTGATATGAAAGACCACTTGAGTTATTTTGTAACAACTAAATTTGCAGTCCTTTATTGCATATATGATAGAAGCACCTTAAGTCTAAGCACATAGACATTATGTTTCTAGTTGTTGAAGAGAATTCAGAGTGGTTATGTGTTTATAGAGCATATTGATATGAACTCATAATTGTGCACTTATTAAGGAATCGTCACCCAAGGTCTTTCATGAGCACACTACTCATGTGGGTGTAATATCACTTAAAGATATTCAGTCTTATTGGGCGATTGTAACTTTAAAAATGCTCGTTTGCTTTAAACACAATTTCAATTACTTCAGTTTAAGGATATTTTTAAGGTTATTTTCTAAATAAATAAAGTTAATTTTAGTTTATTCACACTCTGGTTCTGGTAAAATTTGATCTCATTAATGTTTGAAGAGGACCAGTTGGAAATAGACATGTGTAGTTCACATTGCATGTAATTTCCATGCTACGCTCCATGATTGATCTATGTCATTTGAATATGTTTGTATATATGACCAATGATGGGTCTAGTCATGATAGATATGATAAAAGTGTAATACCCCAAATTTTGGTTAGTGACTAAAATATAAGTTTTGAAAGTTTGGTGGCTAAAATATAAACTTTGTAAAAGTTCAAGGATAAAAAATGTAATTTTGAAAAGTTATATATTTTAGCCTTAAATGATCAGTTTGACATAAAAAAAAGAATTTTTGTGTGAATCAGATTTTCATTACGATATTTGTATTAAAAGCTATAGAGCGGAAAAGTTAAGTATGGAAATTCGATTATCGAATCGAAATGGAATTTTACAAAAAATTTAAGGATACTAGATATGAGTTGGAAATATTATTTCCATATTT
This sequence comes from Hibiscus syriacus, assembly GCF_006381635.1. Lineage (NCBI taxonomy): Eukaryota > Viridiplantae > Streptophyta > Magnoliopsida > Malvales > Malvaceae > Hibiscus > Hibiscus syriacus. The sequence continues at coordinate 24,681 of NW_024062180.1, forward strand.
TAGATTAGTGAAAATCATCATGGTTCGTGGAATTGAAGTCTATTTGTTAAATTTGGTAGAAGAGTGAAAATTTAGTGACCAAAATGCAATTTTTAAAAATTACATGGCTAAAGTATAAAGTCAAAGCCAAATTGAATCATCTTTGACTAAGGAATATTTTAATAGAAGATATTGCAATAGAAATTGGTAAATATCAAGTTTCATTAAAGGTATTTTGGGGATTTTTTCATTAACTAAATTTTAAATTCAATTAAATTGGTTTAAATGTTATGTGTATTATGAAAATTGCTAGAAAAATCAAGAATTCTTCTTCTCCATCAGCTTGTTGCCGAGAGCTTCTTCAAGGTTAGGAAAAAAATCTTTTCCATTTTTGCGCTATTTTTGAAGGATTTTGGATTAAGTTGTGAAATAGGAAAATGTTCTATATTCAATTCTCTATCATTTGGTATAAGAAATTCATGTCAAACATGCTTAGATGTTGATATTTGGTGATCGAGGGTTTTTTGAAGGGTTTATTGATTTTGAGGATTTAATGAAAGATTTTTATGTTAGTGGTGTTGGGAATTAATTCTAAAGCTTGTGTGATGAACAAAATGATGTTTGGGTGCTTATATATCACTTGGCCATGGCTAAGGTTTTAAGAGATGATTGGATTTTGGTTAAATTTGATGTTGTGATTATTAGAATAGCATGAATTTGATGTAAGTAAGTTGAATTCATACTTGAAATTGAAAAGAAATTAGGCCCTATGTACTTGGATAGGTTCGGCAACATGAAGAATATTAGGGGGAAATAATGAAAATTTTCTTATGGTTTGTAATTAATATTAGAAGTGCTTCGTGTGATTTGGAGTTCGATATGGACCAATTTGGAATCTTCAATTAGAAAAAGGGCTAATTTACAAGTTTTGAGAATATTGGGACATTAATGAGTAAATGTACAATTTGAGGTACTCAATGCTGATCTATAATAATTACATGTTGGAATTTTAAGTTAGAAGGTTGTTTGGCACCAAATTATAAATTTGGTAAACTTCAAGGGTGGAATTCGAAAAGTTCTAAAATTTAGGGACTTGTTTGTAAGTTTGAAAATGTGTTGGAATTATTTTGAACATGATATTAACAATGCTGAAAATTTTATGAGTAAGCTGATTTTTTAGTTTAAAAATTAAATTGGGATCAAATTACAAGGTTATAAAGGTGAGTGGTTAAATTTGAAAAGTCTAAGAAAATTTTGGATGAAATTTCAAGTTTTTAAATGTTAAAGTATTGATTTGAGTATTTTATTAAGGTGTTGGAAATTTCAGTAATTATTGTGAAATGATCATAATGGTGAAGGATCATTATGAATTTAATGGAATAGTTAAGGTGAATTATAGAAACAAATCATAATTAGAGGCTTGTGATTGCGGATGACTTGTGATAAGTCAACTTCATATTATTTTTAAAATATGTTTTCTGTTCTACATATGGATTATTTTTCATAATGTTTAAATAATACTTTATGTATGATTTAGGGTATGAATTGGCCTAATTTATGTTTTCATGAAAATGAACTGATAATGATTATGATATTGAAATGTCGAGTACTAGATGAATAAGATACGATATGACAGCCCATTGTATGTTGCATTAAGAGTCATTGGTACAATTGGCATGCAATGAGGTGGGGTGATTTTGATATTGATTTGGTACATTTGGTACACTCAGTGTAGCACAGTTGGTGCAAATGATATGACTGCACTTGGAGTGCATAATCTGATTCTGATGTTAGCACTGAAGTGCTTATTGTGCACACTCGTTTGACTCACGTACCTTACCTTCTCTTAAATATACTTTGGGCTAAGAAAATGATATATGAAAGCTATGAAAATTTTCTGAATGTAAAGAAATATGAAATGGTTATCATATCTGATAATGTTTTCATCATTTTGATTAAATCATGAGATGAATTGATTTTCAAGTTTACAATGAACGAATTAGCTTGAATAAGTCGGTTTGGAAATTTAATGTTTTATCTAAATTACCTTTAATTATAGTTTATCTTACCTTAGTTTATTATTGAATCACCAAGTTATACTTAGTGTGTTAAAATTTTCATGTGTAGGTTCTGATAGGGATACAGACGTTCAGTGAGAAACCCACCAAGCAGCTTTTTAAAGATTACACATACTACCTATATTAGTAAGACATCTCTGATGTTACTTTTAACTGTTAGTGGCATGTATATTTATATTTGTTAATTACTTTATCAAATTTATTTTTAATATGGTTTGTAATAGTATATTAGAACTATACCGTTTTGGTTGGTTTAGTATATATGGATATTATGAACATTATATATATATATAATGTTTTTAAAATGGTTTACAAGTTAAGAGGAATTTAGGTAGTTTAAATAGTTTTATAAAACAACATTAAATTACCTAATTGTTGCTCAAAATTGGCTTTGTTTTTTATGATTAAATATTATGTTATGATTCAATACGATTAATGAATTAGTATTTAAAGTGAGAAAGAAATGTTTATAAAAAATTAAACTTGCATGCTCGACGAATTTTTGTGATTTTGATATGACATCTATAACTCGTATTTCGAGACATATATGAGTTATGAGTGTTACAAAATGTCGCTTTGGTCCTATATGGATATAGTTGGTAGACGAGATTGTTATTGAATACTTATTGTATGATAACAAGTTTTGAGCTCACAAGGTTATACATTTATCAGGAAACATATATTGTCCAAGTGGAAGATTGTTGGATTAAAATCCATAATTATGGAAACATATTTATAATGTATATTTTTATCATAAAATATGACATAAATTAAGTGACCAATTATGTTATAAAGTCATAAGGTATTAAAAGTATCATGGATTAAATGTGTAGATACTATTAAAGTTGTATTTATAATTTGATGAGGGTAGAGTTATAAATACAGACAACAATTGATTCTTAAATCAACTATATAAAGGGGTTATGGTCCCCAAGAAATAGACAATTCTTGCATTTACTCTTATTATCGTTAGATAGATTATACTTAAGATAAACATATGTTCTTGGAATATCACAACCAAAGAAAAACTCAAAGATTTCAACATTTCAATTAATTCATGTACGCTTCTGCAAAACTAATATTTTATTCTTGATAATTTGACATGGTTTAATCATGGTAGTTGTTCATATTTATTGTGATTTCGGTTCTAATGAAAGAAACATTTTATGATATAAGGTATGTGCATGCCCTTAATGGAGGTGTGCTAAGTTTTCTAAGCAGATTATTAGGGATTCAACCCTCTGTTAGTGGATCAGTCGTTCTGTCGAAAATAATCAAACTCATATTTGTTTTTATCATTTGTACACTTGGACATCAACCTAATTACTAAAATTTCACCTATTATCCAAGAAACTGCAAAATCAATGGGAAAAAATCCTTAATTTCATCCATTATCTTCCTTTGCCATGGACGAGGTGGGAAAGAAAAGGAAAATTAGATCAAAGAAAGGGTTAGAAATTTTTGATTTAGGAACATGTGAAGAATAGGGATTTGGAGAAAATTAAAGAAACTATGGTGTTTTGATGACAAGAGAAAGGACAGGTCTAGCAGACTCGGGCTAAGTGAGAAAGATGTTTGAGGATCAATCAAAGTTGGACGCTTACATCAACGGTAATCAAGTGATAAACAGTCGGATAATGTTTAAGGAGATTTTGAGTTCGAGTCTAGTGTATGTAGAAAATTTTCGCTAGAATATTTATTCACTAAAATTTAGATCTATTACATGAGTCGGCCTAAATTAATCAGAATAAATCCTGAGAAACTGGGATGACAAAAAAATGCATGCTTTGTGGACAAAACCTGATACATGCATCACAAGGCTCACATCAAAGGAAGAAGTAATAACTCTTCCAAATGATCCACTCGTCCAAGCATTGGAAAAGAAGATCAGAACAGAAGTAGAATTGTGATGACTTTTTGAATGGGATCCTGATCTTATTTAGTCAAGATGTCTCCTATAGATACTATCGTCTATCTCTTGTCTTTCCAACAGTTCTTGAATCGCATCAATCCGATATCGGGAACTCAAGATATGGCAATTTTACTGAAGACGGTGCATGCAGGAAATCCTATACGGGATTAATACGTAATTTTGTAAATATTACGAATTTTCAATATTTATATTGATTATTTGTAATATAATTTAATATAGGATGAAGAATTATATTTTAGAATCAGATTTATTATTTTATTAGGAATTAAGGTTGGGTTAAAATAATATTTTTAGTTATTATTATTTTATTAGGAATTAGAGTTAAGACATGTTTAGTTTATTATTATTTTATTCTTTAGTTATTTAGGACCTTTAGAACTCAGCCCCTATATAAAGGAGGCTTCATTCAACTTTGTAAATCGGATTTCTTTAATTAATAATACAATGAGAGTTCATTTTTGCAAGTGATGATTGTCTTGTGCCTTCGGAGCTTCTTCTCCTGGAGTTCTTTCAAGTTCTTGTGAGGGAGATTAATCTTCACACTCCAATTTTCCTTTTCATTGCGACTAGGAGGGTTGGTTAGAGTCATATTATCATGTTTTCCTTTTCATTGCGACTAGGAGGGCTCGATAGGACATTATCCATCTATTTTCCGTAAATCCATCATCACCATCATCACCTTTGCCATCCACCTTCACAAGGGAGATCTTTTGATTTCTTGATTATCATACTTTTATTTTTAAGTTCTTTATCTTTTGTTTATCTTGTTCTAATCTTGTTTTTCACCTTGTTTCCAGCATCTAAAAGAAACCCTAAGAACCCTACTTGAATGTTGCCACTTCCCTATTCCTTTCTTATTGTTCTTCATCGAGTCTAGAGCTTTCTAGGTTTGATTCTTCAATAAGAGAAACGTTCATTAACCCGCCACTGCTTCCCTAACAATTGGTATCATATTTGGGCCAATTCTTGGAAAGAAGAAAGCAATCTTGCTTGTTCTTGCACATAAAACCGTTAAGGTACCCCAACAGAGCTAGTTCACAAAAGATTCATCGATTCAAGTCACAAAAAATAAAAAATTGCAAACGAATGAATTTAGGGCTTATTTTATCCATATCTCATATTCATACTAAGAGTAATATTCAGTCCAATTTTCACCCCAATCGGAGTTCATTAGAGCCATCAAATACATCATTCAAGTTTCATCTGCAGATTCGGTCTAGAATCTTGTCGAATTTCTTGATAAATCTACAAGAGGAATTTCTCGGTGAAAATTTCCATAATGAAAATTCATATATTCAAGATAATTCAAAAAAATCAGAATTTTTTGGAGATCAAGAACACCTTCGAACAAAGCGATCAAGAAAAATAGATTGTTTGAGGACTCACCGTTCAACAGAGTCTACTGGATACTACGGAAGGTATTTGGTTTTGAAATTTCAGAGGAGGTTTCTTGACGCATCGAAAGACATTCAATAATTTTTCCAAAATATTTGGACATTGGTAACCCTCTCAAAAACGTTGCTCAAGTTGATCTAGAGTTTTCTAGGTTTTCTAGTTTGGCTCCTTTTTTCTTTGACTCTTAGTGCTTTAGGTTCTTTTGTTTTTTCCTTTTATTGTTCTTTTGCATTATCTAACACATTATCTTTCTTGTGTTAGTAGGACTAAAGAGTTTGCATACTTCTTCCTTCTTTGCATTCTCGTTCTCTTGGAGTCTAACCTTTGTTTGGCCTCTTAGAGCTTTTAAGTTTTTCTTATCACCTTTGTGTTAGTAATCAAACTCCGATACGAATTGTGGAAGACTACTTGGTAAATTGAGTTTTAAAGAGTACAAGATCGGCTTACTTGTCTCTCGTTGTGTTACTTTCTTGGAGTGACTTGTGAGGTTTCTTGCTTTGTTAAATATTCTTTATTTTATTTTTATTTTACTTTAAAATTTTCTTTTGAGTGTTATGATTTCAGGATGGGAAACAATAACAACAAGACACTTATGGCTATCTTAGCCACACTAGCATGACTTACGACTCAAGTTGAAAGATTTGATGAACTTACCAATACCTTGAGAGAATGACAAGAACCACAACTGGATCTATCAAACCAGAATCCAAGACCAAACAATGTTGAACTTTTGGTACCCAGGCGAGAACAACCACGTTTCCAAGCACCCGAACTCTTTGCAAAACCAAACTTCATGATCTCGTCTTTCAAAGGAGACAACGATCCAGACAGGTACATCGATTGGGAAGGAAAAGTTGATCTCATGTTCGCATACCATGACTACCCCCAAGCTAAACAAGTTCCCCTTATCACCATGTAATTCGAAGGATATACTCGAACATGGTGGATGAAAACAAAGAAAAAGATCCAGAACTTCCAAATTCCAATGATCACTTCTTGGACCGACCACAAACAAACCATGAGAAAGCAATTCCTACTGACACATTATACACGAGAAGTTAAACTACGACTACACCGACTTCGACAAGGTAGAAGTTCAGTTGAAGACTACTATAAGGAGATGCAGTCCTTACTCAATAGGGCTAACATAACCAAAAAAAGAAGAGGTCACTGTGTCAAGATTCGTCTTCGGCTTGAACTCAAACATTAGTGATCTTCTTGACCTCCATGGGTACGAAAACCTTAAAGATACACTAAAGAAATCAATGACAATCGAAGCACAAATCCAAAGGAGATTTCGATTCAAAGAACATTACGAAGGTACTTCATCCTCTTACGAAGGTAATCCTTCAAATCCTTCCTCATCTTCTACTCCATCATCTCTAAAAAAGCCAAGAGATGACAAACCTGACAATGAGAAAGAACGACCAACAAAGAATGACACACTTCTAGCCCATAAAGATCAAATGATAATTTGTGAGGAGGTAGGGAAAGTAAAAAAAGAAAAAGATGAGAAAGAGGCAAAATCAAAAGAGGTCACTAGTTACAAAAGCCAAAAGAATAATGACCCATGGGTGGTAAGTGAACCTAAATGTGAGAAGAAAAGAGTGACTCAAAATCAATGTGTGAGCACAAAAGAATTGAGAGATAACCTTCTTTACAAACAGCCTTCCATCCTTGTTTACTTTAGGGAATCAATTATTTCGATTTCTAACATTAACAAGGATTTGCCTAGTGTGTTTTCATCTTTGTTACAGGATTTTCGAGAAGTGTTAGGTGATCCACCTAACGAATTGCCACCGAAAAGAAGAAAACAACACCAAACCAATCTAATTCAAGGTTCCATCATACCTGGTCAAACATACAATATCGAAGAAACCAAAGAGTTAGATTTTTTACGAAAAGGCTACATCCAGGAAAGCCTTAGTCCAGACGCAATCTTAATGATGAAACATGATTTGAACAACTCCATGGGCTTTATAGTTCGTGCACAGAAAATCCATGTAAATGATGTAAAAGTAAAAGCAACACGAGACTAGCCCACACCATCTTCCATCTCCAAGAGTTGTCGAATAGTGTTAGGTGACCCTCCTGACGGGTTACCACCTGAAAGCCCTAATCACTATGTCATATCAATAAAGAGTCATTTACGAGAGTCCAAAGGTAAGTATTTTATTACTTATTTTAATGACATTGTAACGTACTTCTTCTCTTTTTTACAAGGTAAGGCTCGTGAAACTGTCATCCATACTAAACACAACTCATTTAAGTGTGTAACAGGCCGAGGTAAGCAAAATATAGTATATGATGAACTACCATGAAGGTAAACTCTTACATATCAAACACATACTACAATTCCGAGAATTGAACATATCAAAGATGTATATCACAATAACTCAAATATTTTTTATATTTCTACCCATACTTTTAAAAGTGCTTCTAATGAGCTTTATCTTGTATATGAGTTTCCTTGCCTAAACAGCTTTTACAGTCTACAAATCTCCTCCTGAGAATTCTTAATTCATGAACCACACTTAGGAGACTTAAGGGATTACTTTAACAAACCAGTTGACATGGTTTTTAAACACTCATTCTCGCCACAGAAGAATAAAAACCATGGAGAAATTATCTGAAGCAATCATACAAAAAGCCAACAGTGGTCGGCGCCATATTGAATTTCAACCTAAACATCATATTACAAGACTTGTATGCAAAAGAGGATTTCAAGACTACAAGAAATCAGTTCCTACAAAGAAGAAACCTCGACTAAAACGCATAAAGACACATCACATTGATCCTGGTAAATGTTTCACAAGTTTTTCTTTCAACACATCTAATTCTCTTTCTTTTGGATTTTCATATTCGAGGACGAATCCTTTTGAGGAGTGGGGGAATGATACATGCACCAGAGTCCATAATACATGCTTCTTTGGACTAATGTTTCTACTCGAACCTATTAGAAGAACAAAGTCTCAAAGATTCAAAGCATATCTATTCAGTAAGTATAATGTGAATGAATCATTAAATGATTCTAATGTTGCTCCCCTTTAATGTTTCAGATTTGAGGTCGAATCTTTTTGAAGAAAGGGAGGATGATACATGCATCACAAGGCTCACATCAAAGGAAGAAGTAATAACTCTTCCAAATGATCCACTCGTCCAAGCATTGGAAAAGAAGATCAGAACAGAAGCAGATTTGCGACGACTTTTTTAATGGGATCCTGATCTTATTTGGTCAAGATGACTTCTATAGATACGATCATCTATATCCTATATTTCCAACGGTTCTTGAATCTCATCAATCCGATATAGGTAACTCAATATATGGTCATTTTACTGAAGACGGTGCATGTAGGAAATCCTATACGGGATTAATACGTAATTTTGTAAATATTACGAATTTTCAATATTTATATTGATTATTTGTAAGATAATTTAATATAGGATGAAGAATTATCTTTTAGGATTAGATATATTATTTTATTAGGAATTAAGGTTGGGTTAAAACAATATTTTTAGTTACTATTATTTTATTAGGAATTAGAGTTAAGACATGTTTAGTTTATTATTATTTTATTCTTTAGTTATTTAGGACCTTTAGAACTCAACCCCTATATAAAGGAGGCTTCATTCAACTTTGTAAATCGGATTTCTTTGATTAATAATACAACGAGAGTTCATTTTTACAAGTGTTGATTGTCTTGTGCCTTCGGAGCTTCTTCTCCTGGAGTTCTTTCAAGTTCATGTGAGTGAGATTAATCTTCACACTCCAATTTGCCTTTTCATTGCGACTAGGAGGGTTGGTTAGAGTCGTATTATTGTGTTTTCCTTTTCATTGCGACTAGCAGGGCTCGATAGGACATTATCCATCTATTTTCCGCAAATCCATCATCACCATCAACACCTTTGCCATCCACCTTCACAAGGGAGATCTTTTGATTTCTTGATTATCATACTTTTATTTTTAAGTTCTTTATCTTTTTTTTATCTTGTTCTAATCTGGTTTTTCACCTTGTTTCCAGCATCTAAAAGAAACCCTAAGAACCCTACTTGCATGCTGCCACCTTTCTTATTCCTTCCTTATTGTTCTTCATCGAGTCTAGAGCTTTCTAGGTTTGATTCTTCAACAAGAGCAACGTTCATTAACCCATCACCGCTTCCCTATCACAAACCATTATAGAAGAGTCCAAAGAAGCGGTGACGCTGATCAGACCATCATAGAACCAGTACAAGCATAACCAACTGGATCTAAGTCGTTGCAATAGAAGAATAGGAGTGGACAGGTGAGTAAGAATAATTGGTTAATGTCGTGTAATTAGCGAAACAGTTGCAAGGAGAAATTTTATGATGAATTGCAATGCAATTCACCTTTTTGTTTTATTTTTGAAATTGTTACATGCAAATTCATAGCTTGAATGTGACAAATGATATCAGAACTAGTTAAAATTCCACATTTATCAAACCATGAAGGCTAAGAAAAGTTTAACCAATGGCTGACAATGCAAATATGGTTGTTATGTAAGATTAGATTAATGGTTTACAAAACAAAGTGGAACATCAATTAAAAAAATATGAAGGATAAATGAACATTTTAGAGTCCAGTTTAGATTAAAATAGATCGGGTGAGGCAAAAATACTCACATTGTTGCAATGATCGATCTAGAAATTAAAAATTGGAGACCCAAAATTATAATACTCTATTTTGAAGAAAAAAATTGGGTATGTAAATTTTCTTATTTTTTCTATTTTCATTAATAAATTAAACTAAATTTATTTTTTTCCAAAATAATGGGTGTGTAAGTGCTCTCCTAGGGGACTACATGGATTCGCCACACTGTTGTTGAATAACAAAGAAAAAAGAGTAGCACCACAAAAGAATGATGATAAACCCTCTCACTCTTGTCAAAATAGATCTCAGACACTTATTGCCATAATATATGAACATGAGAGGTATTCCTATATGACTAAAGCTCATGGACTCCTAGCCCCTAGATTAGTTCTAAATTAATCTCAAATTAGGATCTTTACTCAAAAACACAAAACTAAGGCATAGGAATAATATAAAGAGTCTTAAAATATTAATGATGCTCTCTTATTAGGCTAACGTTAATCGTATTCACGTCATTAGGGTCATATTAATACCCTTACACCACTAAGACTATTTATTGGGCCCTAAGCCTGTAAACTTGAGTTCGACTCTAGGCAAACTCATGGTTTCCACTTAGTCTATCTTGGACAATCATAAAATTTATTATCAGCATCAAAGGAGCTAATACCTAGTATTTGAACTCAATCGAGAATCCTTTCGCTTATGGGTGTTCGAAATTACTCAATTCGGTTGATCCAATTTGTTGATTCACCAACCCGGTTAAAAAATATCGAGTACTTATAGTAAAAATATTCAATTTTTCGGGTTGGATATCCGGCCCGTGATTTTTTTCGAGTTTTCGGGTCAGGCCCATATCACAAAATATTGTTTAACTGGGTACCCGCCTACTCGATACCTAGTTTATTATATATTTTTAATATTAATTTTTTTATTTATAATTCTCAATTATTTAACTCTAACCTTCTAAATTCCTAGCTTCTCAAATTATGTCACCATAACATTCTAAATTCTTAATTTCTTAAATTATTTGCATTAACATTCTAAATTATTTCTAAAGTATTTATTTTCACTTCAAAATATTTGAAATTTAATTATTTTCCTTTATTTTAATTTTAATTTTAATTATGTAATTTGAATTTTAAAACATTATGTGTGGATTATATATATTAAAGACCTTTAAATTTTAAATTTTAAAATTTTTCTATATAATTTTTTAAAAAATAATATAACTGAAATAACAATTTTATATTTATTTTATTATTATTATTGCTATTATTATTATTATTATATTGCAAAAATACATAAAAAGACAAAAAAGGAAAAATAAAAAATAAAAAAAATCAATAAATAGGGAAATAATCCCATAAAATCTACTGCCCATTGCATCCACCCCTGCCCAATTAGCACCTCAACCGCCGGCCACAGTCTCCACTAAGCTTCCATCAGCCTCACATGCAAGACAAGAAGACAAAAACAGAGAGATTAATTTTTTTTCACTTTTTCTTGTAATAGGGTTCTATAAAACCCAATGAATGTAAAAAGGGCTCTCCTAATTCAAAGAAAAAGCAATAAACAACTTCATTTCTAGCATCTTATTTTCTTCAAATTTTTTTATCTTGCATTCCATTCTAACAAAAGAAAATAGCATAAACAAAAAACCTCAAAAAAAAGAAACAATAAACCCAACAAGCCTTTTTTATTATTTCTACTCTAACAAACAAGAAAAAAGCAGAAAAAATACGAAACGAAAAATGAAAATAGAGTGGAAGAAGTTTACCTCACGGTCGAAACCCTTCGCACTCGACCAAGACCTATGTTCGCGGATCCGAACGGTCAGAAGAGAGGAAAGGGGCCGGTGAACAACATACTAAAGAACGAAGTCGATCCGACGGCGGATGATGGTAGTAGAGCCTCGAAAGGCAATGGGTTCTCGACCCGTTTCACAGTGTTTGGAGCCGCCCCTAGCAAAACAGCCCTCTAATCTGTGTAACCGACGTTGAGACTAGGCCCTCCCAAAAATTTGATGGCCAATAGTGGGCAGCACGGTGGCTTACAACGGTCGATGTAGCGGCACCACCACCTGTGTCTGGACAGGTTAAAGAGAATGGAGAGTGATTTTTTTTAGGAGAAAGATGAATGATGCAAATGAGAAAAAAAAAGACAAAAATAGCCTATTTGTAGGCTCTGTAAAACAGTGCAGTTTTGGCACTTGCCCGAACTCCATGAAACGGCGTTCTTTTCCCCTGAAGCTATGCGTTTTTGGAGCCATGGGGCAAATCGCGCGTGCAGTCACTCGAGTTTCCTCTTAGTTCATTTTGGTCATCTGTTTCGTGATATTTATTTAAATTAATTTTAACTTTTGTCCTTAATTTGTTATTTTCGTTTTATTTTCTATTACTAATTTTTGGTTTATTTGCTTATAGGCCCATGCACTTTTGCCATGTTTTTGCATTTTAATCCATGCTTATCTGCAATATTTCATGTCTAATTTCATTTTTATTTCAATTTAATCAATATTTTGATTTGCTGGTTTTATTAGGTTTTAACCCCCAAGTATTCTGTCAATTTATAATTTAGACCCTAATCTGAAATTGATTTATTTACTTACAATTTATTCATTGATTTTATTTATTTTATTTCAATTTTTTCGTTATTTAAAATTAGATTATTAACTTTAATATTTTATTTTCAGGTTATTCGAATCAAATTGTCGATGTTATATCTATTCATTTTAAATTGTTTTAATCTTTTAATTTATTTTATTTCCTTAACTTATTTTTTTTAACTATTTATTTTAATTATATTATTTAATAATTATTTTAACTTATTTTTTTATTTCTTTCTAGGTCTGAGCATTCTGGTCCAAGCATTCAGGTAATTTCTCGTCAATTTAAATATAAATTATTTTTACTAGTATGCTAATATTTTAATTTCATGTCTTTAATCCTTTTTATTTAGTTTCTTCACATTTTAGTCCTTTGAATAGGAGAATTGCCAATTTGGTCTCTGCTTTTATGCATATGGATTCAAATTAACTTTCCGATTAAAATAATTAATTTGATTAATAACTAGAATCTTAAATTATGTTTTTAGCCCTCTAGGATTAGATTTTTACATTTAGGTACCTAGACTTTCGATTTTTACACATAGGCCCTTAAACTTTATATCTTTTACACTTTAGTTCCTATACTTTAGATTTTTACCATTTAGTCCTTTAATTAGGAGATGATTTGATTTGATTTTTCCAAAAAAATGCCCGATTGCTCAAATCAATCATCCGATCCAATAATTGGTTAATAAAATCACCTAGGGTTAATATTAGAGACTCATTTTCAAGTTTAGTCCTCTAAGATCCTTAATTTCATAATTTAATACTTTAGATCAGGAGAAGCCTTAATGAATTCACCTAATATAATTAGGATTATTTCAACTGATTGATCGACTGCATTCGTTTTTTTCAAACATAAGGCAATGTTCACTTATTAGGGAGTCAATAGTATATCTCCCACAAGTATGCTCAAGAGATGACGACATTCTTTACATTCAGATAATAAGTTCTTATATAATAAGTTCTTATCTAGAGACATTCAGACAACTTTCATATATCATTAGTAATCATGAAAACATTATCAGATATGATAATCATTTCATATTTCTTTACATTCAGACAACTTTCATATATCATTAGTATTCAAATGTCAGTATATCATTTGTCATAGGAATAATATAAAGAGTCTTAAAATATTAATGATGCTCACTTATTAGGCTAACATTAATCGTATTCACGTCATTAGGGTCATATTAATACCCTTACACCACTAAGACTATTTATTGGGCCCTAAGCCTATAAACCCGAGTTCGACTCTAGGCAAACTCACGGTTTCCACTTAGTCTATCTTGGACAATCATAAAATTTATTATCAGCATCAAATGAGCTAATACCTAGTATTTGAACTCAATCGAGAATCCTTTCGCTTATGGGTGCTCAAAATTACTCAATTCGGTTGATCCAATTCGTTGACTTACCAACCCGGATAAAAAATATCAAGTACTTATAATAAAAATATTCGATTTTTCGGGTTGGATATCCGGCCCGTTATGTTTTTCGAGTTTTCGGGTCAGGCCCATATCACAAAATATTGTTTAACTGGTACCCGCCTACCCGGTACCTAGTTTATGATATATTTTTAATATTAATTTTTTTATTTATAATTCTCAATTATTTAACTCTAACCTTCTAAATTCCTAGCTTCTCAAATTATGTCACCATAACATTCTAAATTCTTAATTTCTTAAATTATTTGCATTAACATTCTAAATTATTTCTACAGTATTTATTTTCACTTCAAAATATTTGAAATTTAATTATTTTTCTTTATTTTAATTTGAATTTTAATTATGTAATTTGAATTTTAAAACATTATGTGTGGATTATATATATTAAAGACCTTTAAATTTAAAATTTAAAAATTTTCTATATAATTTTTTAAAAAATAAGATAACTGAAATCACAATTTTTTATTTATTTTATTATTATTATTATTATTGTTATTATTATTATTATATTCCAAAAATACATAAAAAGCAAAAAAAGCAAAAACAAAAAATAATAAAAAATCAATAAAAAGGGAAATAATCCCATAAAATCTACTGCTCATTGCATCCACCCCTGCCCAATTAGCACCTCAACCGCCGGCCACAGAGTCCACTAAGCTTCCATCAGCCTCACATGCAAGACAAGAAGACAAAAACAGAGAGATTTAATTTTTTTCACTTTTTCTTGTAATAGGGTTCTATAAAACCCAACAATCTGAATGTAAAAAGGGCTCTCCTGATTCAAAGAAAAAGAAATAAATAACTTCATTTCCAGCATCTAATTTTCTTCAAAAAAATTTTATCTTGCATTCCATTCTAACAAAAGCAAATAGCATAAACAAAAAACCTCAAAAAAAGAAACAATAAACCCAACAAGCCTTTTTTATTATTTTTACTCTAACCAACAAGAAAAAAGCAGAAAAAATACGAAACGAAAAATGAAAATAGAGTAGAAGAAGTTTACCTCACGGTCCGAACCCTTCGCACGTGACCAAGACTTATTTCGCTGATTCGAACGGTCAGAAGAGAGGAAAGGGGCCGGTGAACAACAAAATAAAGAAAGGAGTCGATCCGACGGCGGATGATGGCGGTAGGAGCCTCGAAAGCCAATGGGTTCTCGAATCGTTTCACAGTGTTTGGAGCCTCCCCTAGCAAAACAGTCCTCTAATCTGTGTAACCGACATCGAGACTAGGCCCTCCCAAAAATTTGATGACCAATAGTGGCCGGCACGGTTGCTTACAACGGTCAATGTAACGGCACCACCACCTGTGTCTGGACAGGTTAGACAGAAGGGAGAGTGATTTGTTTAGGATAAAGATGAATGATGCAAATGAGAAAAAAAAAGACAAAAATTGCCTATTTGTAGGCTCTGTAAAACGGTGCAGTTTTGGCACTTGCCCGAACTCCATGAAACGGCGTTCTTTTCCCCTGAAGCTATGCGTTTTTGGAGCCATGGGGCAAATCGCGCGTGCGGTCACTCGAGTTTCCTCTTAGTTCATTTTGGTCATCTGTTTCGTGATATTTATTTAAATTAATTTTAACTTTTGTCCTTAATTTGTTATTTTGAATCTAGTATCTTTCGTTGTGAAGTTGAAACTTGACTCTAAAGCTGCAAAAATTATGTTTGCGGAAAATGTTAAATGTAATACTATTAAGTATGTCTAAGATGTATGCAAAATGAATTAGTTTTTGTTTTATTTCTCGGATGGGGTCTCATTCTTTTTCTGCTGGTCTTGTCCTTGGAATCGATCATGCCTCAATACTGATGACTTCATGGAAAGCCAAGTGGTATATTCTGTCAGTCGGATATCATCTGTCGTGGAGTTAAAATCTGGCTTGAAATATGATCTTTGATGACTCCCCTTCGCTAGAAGGCCAAGTGGTATATTCTGTCATCCGGATATCATCCGTCGTGGAGTTAAAATCTGGCTTGAAAACTTTAACTGGAAATTAGCCACTCACCATTTAGTTAAGCTAAACTGAATCCGTTCTGAATTGGCTCTCGAACCCGTCTGAATTGGCTCTCAAACCCAATTTGAAGTTGATTCTAAGATATGTCGATCTTTATAGTGGTCAAGTCAGTTGAGGTGTAGCTCCTCACCACTGAGTTAAGCAACCACCATTGATATTTTAAAGGCACTTTTGAATCGAGTATCTTTTGTCATGAAGTTGAAACTTGACTCTAAAGCTGCAAAAAATATGTATGCGGAAAATGATTAATGTAATGTTATTAAGTATATATAAGATGTATGCAAAATGAATTAGTTTTTGTTTTATTTCTTAGATGGAGTCTCATTCTTTGTCTGCTGGTCTTGTCCTTGGAATCGATCATGCCCCAGTACTGACGACTTCATGGAAAATATCTGATATTTTCTCATTTGTTAGCTCAATCCAGTGATATTGTCCTCTTGAATGAATAGATCAATTTTAATCAGAGATTCTTAAGCGTTCTTTTAGCCTTTGTTTACTCAATGGAGTAAGACTCTTTTGGATTTCGATTTATGATCAACTACTAGAATTGGTTAAATCATCATCGTAGTTGACACATCAATATTCAGCGAAAAGCTTCCTTACGTGGCTTGGAAGCTCAACTGGAAACTTCTACAGCCGAGGCTACCTCCTCCTCTGTTTGTAAAATTATTTTGATTGTCATGGAAAAAGACTAGCGAACAAGAAGGCATGTTGCCTTGAAATTATTTCAAGCACCCTCAGTGCTTGTTATGAGTTCTCAGCTTCTTGTACTCGTAGAGCACTTTGAATATCATTCATGGGAATCTTGGCAAGAAAACTTATCTTTACTCTAAACATCGTTGAGTTATAAGCGTCTCACTCTCATCCTTTCACGCTCATTTGGACTGTCATTATCATCAGGGCTTGCATTCCTATTGTTTCTCTTTGATATGGCATCCTCAATTAAAATAGTAAACTCATGCTTCATGAGGGACCCGATTGTGAATGAATTTCTCGTCATCACAAGCTAAACTTTTTTAGGCCAACTCATTGTTGTAGGTCTATTGCACCTTACGGGTGACCATTTTCATAGTAAAGAGAGACACTGTGTTGGATAAAACAACCATCTTTATTTCTCATATTCACTTTGAAATGATTTGTTAAAATGGTTATTTTTTTCCATTTGATCTAGTATCATGTATGGCTATAGATTACAACACTATCTTCTTCTTTGCAATGTCAAGCTCTTTTTTTATAGAAACCATGTCAGGAGGCACGAGTGGTGGAAAGAGAAGAGATTGAAAACCTGGAGATGCCCCATATCATTTCAGGTCCTTCAACCGATTTTTCGAGAAACTATGTCTTGTCTGAGATATATCCCTTTTTTTACAAGGTTTGGTATAAAAAATAATGTCAGAGCAATTGAAGCAAAGTATCAGTTCATTGAATATGAAATAAATGAATCACACAAGTTGTTTTCAATAGTTATAGCCCTTTAACAAGTGTCAAGATTCATGGGTGATATGAGAAAACAATGCGATTTGGTTTTGATTTTCATTATTTTCAAATATGATATAAACAAAATAGCACAACTGATGCCTTCCACTATAAGGCCCTTTATAGAGCATTTCTATTTTAGTTTTTAGGAAATTTCCATTTGTTCAATTTTTGTAGACTCCTAAAAACAAAACCTCTGAGTGCTTTTGTGTAATCAACTATAACAGATGTTTCCTGACTCTCCTAGTCCATCTTTCATTGAAATTTAATTTCAAATCCACGTTCATTTCAAGCCTTATCATATTTCTTTAAATTATACTTTATTAAACTTGATGTCCTCACTTTAGATTTTGCTGGGAGATTTATCTCGACACATAGAAACTAGTGTCATGATCTGAATCTACTCGTATTCATAAAGTTAGGGAACTTAACATTGCACATTTACTTTAGCATAATACCCTTAGCTAAAGGATTCAAGTGTCAGAAAGTCTTTGCTTGACAAACTCAAACAGAACTCACTTCATAAAGCTCGGACATTACCACCATAGCCGCTTCAGATATTATTTCCGAAGATTAACAGCCTACTACTTTCAGCGGAGCACCCCCAGCATTATTAAAATTATCGTTCATTAATATCACATTAATTCTTCGATTTTGAGATTTCCTAAGTTTGTCAGGAAGAATCTGTTATAGTCTGAGTGTTAGTGGAAATCAGAAAATTTCATCTTTAGAGCTCAATTCCTAAGCAACTGATCTAAGAAAATTTGTTTATTCCACTATTTCATTTGTGAAAATTGTATATTATCACGAAACATCCCTAATAGACATGTAAACTAATTGGTATTGCAATGTCATGCATCAGAGATGCCCCATCTTGTCTACTTCTATGTGAGAAAACATTTTTTTTGGGTAAAAGATATGTATCTTTTTTTTAAAGGAATTTGATCTCGGCATATGTCAAAAGGCTATAACCTCATTTCTCAAAATGTGCATTTAATTATACTTGATATCCACTGAATTTCAAACAATCCTCTACTACTCAAAGAAATGTCATCATTTAAAAAAAAAGTTCAAGCATATAAAAGATAAATTCAAACAAGACATCATTTTATAGGTAACACAACTCTGTGGTGATAGTGATGACCTCCTCTTGTCTCATCCCAAGATACCCCGTTCCTCAGTTGTGACATTCACTTTTCAGACCCATCTCTAGTTACACAAACATCTGCTTCGGGAGTGTCCTCTCTTTCATCGTAAAATTCCAGCTCTTTTCTGTCCATCATTAGTTGGATCAAGGCTCTAAATTCGACACATTCTTGTACATCATGTCCATCCTCATTGTTATAATAGCAATGACTGCCACCTTTTCCATCTGATGTGACTTCACTTCGGAAACTTTGGTTTTAAACTTCTTACCCTTCTCATTGTTGATTGTATTTTCCCCATTATCTTTGTAATTAGACAGAGGGTTCTATGCAATGTTGGGTGACTCTGAATTATTGAAATGAATCCAGTTCCTATTGCACATTCTTTGGACAATCCTCTTAAAGGCATGGTCATTTCAATAGCATGTCTCGGAACACCGTCATGATATTTACAGTGTGTATTTACGTCTTACCACCTGGGGTATAGGGGTTTTAGAGGTTTCTCTAGATATGGTGACACCACATGTGTGTCAAAAAGTTATTGATAAAGCTCATTATATGTCATGAGAATATGATCAAAATGCTCATTTCCTTTTTCTCTCATTCGTTCCCTCAAATCTTGTCTAGAATTACCTGACGATACAAATGCAGTTGGTTTTGATTTAGAGATCATAACATTTTTCTGGTATTGAAAGCATTGATGTTGTTTATCTCTCACTCTCTCCTCTTCATGGGAGGTTTTCTTCTTGACCTACCTCTTTTTGTCTTTCCTTTCTTAGTGTTCGTTTCTACAATCTTTGCTTTGTCTTCCTCATCAAACTCTGGAATATGGTAATAATATATATTATTTTGAGTGTTAGTTATAACGGCCTATGCTTTCATGGCAGATGAATCCCTTTGACATCCTAGTAAGATTCCAAGTGAAATAACCAACTGTGGAGCAGGTGGTTCAACAATCCCCTCAGATGCCCCTGCTCTAAGAACATTCATTTAATTTAGGTCAGAAAACCTTGCAACGATTTGATCAGCCAAAGACTATTGGCTTTTAGTGATTGATTCCAAAGTGCTTTGATTATTCTAACTTATTTTTTCTTCAAAGCTCCCTTTGTAACCTTAGTATGTTCTCTTCAAGTTGAGTGATCTTATCTTCCATTTTTCTTTTCTTTGAATGGATTTTTTGAGGATGAGGTATATCCAATTCTTGATGATGTTTATTCAGTGTTTGTTCCTTTTTTGATGAGAGTTTTTCTGTTAGTTAATGTGAATGTAATGAAAAGAAAAAGAAACATAATGTGAAATATACAAGAATGCATGATACATGAAGTTTCGAGGCACTGATCCAAAAACGTGTCCGTTATTATAAATAATCTTTATTGGGATAAAAGTTTTATTTTAAGAGACTAAAAACATCTCAAAGGTGCATTCTGACTAAGTCGTCTAGAACCCGAATAGCTTTTAACAGGTTGATGAGTCTTATTCCTTCATCTGTCATCGACTGATTACCTTCTCGGACTACTACAGATTCTCTTGTCAAACCGTGCAAGTGATGTGCCACTTTCTGTACTTGATCTAAGAAGTCTCGAATGACCATATCTCTGGCTTTCACCATTTGTTGAGCTTACTCCCAACGAAAACGCCATTGAAATCCTCCATCAAAGGGAATTATATGAATCTCACTTGTTTGTTTCATAAACTTGTCTATAATGGCCTCCAACTCAGCTATGGTTTTGTCATCCTCTTTTTTGTTGTCTTTGAAGAGACCTCTCTAGATCAGTTACCTTAGTCTTCAACTGTTTGTTATGGTGTTGGCTTTCTAACAAATGTCTTTGGGAAGTCTTTAGTTGTTCTTTTAGTGTCTCTATTTCATCTTGTCCTCCGAACTTCTTTTTCAGGCCACTGGCTTCACCTTTCCAGTATTCGGAAGATCTTTTCAGACTATAATTGTTTTGGACTTGCTCCTGATACCCCTTTCTCAAATCTTCCAGCTCAAAACAGACATTCTTCTGTTCTTTTTCTAACTTGTCTGCCCGATCCTTCTGAGTATCGGCATCTAACTTCCACTGGAATCTTTCAGCCTCGAGTTCTCTTAGCCTTTGTTTCAGCTCCTCTTTTTCGACTTCGAATTCTTTCTTTGCTATCTATGATTTGGAGGGAACAGGTTTAAGATACTCTTCCATGGTCTGAGTATCTTCATGATCTTGCATGGGAATGGTATCATTCTTTCTTAACTTTCGTCATTCCAAATAATCTGGAGTAAGCATGTCTTTAGTAGCCACGACATCCATACGGAATATCTTTTCCCATGACTCAGCTACGTCTTTAACCTTCTTCTTGTAGTTGTCCTCATGGTATGTAAATTCCAATCCAAATATTCCATGTGTAGTTGGGACAAACTAGCGCACCCTATACTACCGGAGTGCCAAAAGTGGAGAATATCTAACTCCTCCCCATAATCCATGTAAAACTATGATTTTTGAGTCTTCACATCGATAAAGGATGTCACTATGGGTTAACCAAGGAGCTCTCCAGGTAATGTCCTTATCTTGAAGGTGTGTGAATACTCTTAGCCATTTCTCTTTTGGGATGCCTTCTTGATATTTTAGTGTAAGAAACTCCCCCAAATGAGAGTACATGGTGCTGAATTGGCGGTAAGAAATCCCTTCAATCTTACAGAAGCTGTTTGCACCCTATAAACCTTTATTCTCCAGTCTTTCTACAATGGTTGAGTGAACGAAAAGTTTCAGCTAATATTACCAGTACTGGGTTCACTCGCTTCGGGAGTTGTTCGAACAGTTCCACCACAGCTGCCTCGATGTATCCCAAAGTTTTTTGGGAAGATAACCAAGCCGTATGGACCTAGTGCAAACAGGTCTATCACCTTTAATTTGTTTGGATGATTCTTCATTAGTTGCTTGAATTGGGTCCAAGCAATTCCCTCTCCTTTAACCTTGTACTGAATTCAGTCAGTTACACATTTCTCATCTACCCCTGTAACCTTTGCCAACCCACTCTTGAAATGTTAACTTTTGATGTGCTTGGTGTATACCCGGTCCATTCTGAGTCCTTCACAATGCAGCAAAGTAGTATACTCTTCGATTGTGGGTACCATGTCTTCTTGGTTAAATATGAAACAACTGTACTGCAAATTCCATAATTTCACTAAGGCTCGAATTAAGGGTTTGTCTATCTTGACATAGAGTAAAAGCACGATATCACCATACCGTTGGCATAATCGCTGTTTCTGGTCGTTTTTCCAGCTTTCCCAAATGATCCACAGTTCTTGAATATCATTTTGCTTGAGGCTGATAGAAGCATAACCAACCAGATTTGATATATAGTTACCTTGCAGACTGTCTCCCTTTTTCTTCTGAGTCTTCTCTGACCATAGTCGGACCTCTGCGTTTTTCACCTCTTGCATTACAACCCCTTTGTCCATTAATGCAAATTATTTGTGTTTAATGAACACTTTTAGTGGAACAATCACCACTTTAAAATGATGCAATTGATAAAATAAAAGAAAACAAAAAATGAAAGGGAAACAAGTTACTAAGATAAAAAATAATAATCAAAATAAAAATGAAAGTAAAAATTCCTACCCCACATGATATTATTCTTACCCGGACATGATTTCTATCCGCATGTTAATTTTTCAGCCAGTCCTAACCGCATATTTTCTAGTTCACATGCTTTGAACAGAAACTAAAATAAGAAATACCTCAAGCATCCTAGGTTTTGAAATAAAGTTATGGGGTGGGCTCTAATTCCTTACAGTCTCCCAATTTTGGTTCTAAAAAAAGGTACTCGAATTATCCTTGCTGGTGCTCCCTTGGGCTTGCTAGACCCTCAGTCCTCAGCCAATTACAAGCTTATGCGGACCGAGTTAAACTCGAGAGGACACATTCCCTTATGTCTATACGGAGAATAAATTCACACTAAGACATAAGGTATATGAATCCCGAAGGTTACTTGCTAGGCCTATACGGAGAATAAATTCCCACGAAGGCGTCGCTTTCACCTCCACTTATAAAAGGGTTTGGAGCTCGGGTATACAGCCTGACATAAATTTTTAAAAAGCTGAAATCATTGAAAAAAGTCAGTACAACTCTTTATTTGAAAAAAAATCAAAGATAAATAATAAGGATCGAATAAATAAATTAAAATTGAAACTTATAATTTTCACTTAAGAAGATAACCTGAAATTAATTTTAGTCTGACTCACTTATCTGGTCCCCAGCGGAGTCGCCAAGCTGTAATTGTTTTTTGGATGGGCATGGAATTGGGCTTCGACTTAAATAAAACATGCAAGAGCCGCCACCAATCATTTATATTTAAAAAAAATTAGGTTGACCGGACACCTCAATTTATCATCTTACCTAATTTGCGTTTTACCAGAAATATGTCAAGGAATGATTAGCACCCTTGTACTGCCCTTTCGGTACTAATTTAATTTCTCAGTTGTCTTAATTGCAAAAATTACAAGTTAAATTAAAATTTAAAGATTCGATTCAAATCATTTACCTTTGATCGATTTTAAATGTCCTAAAAAGCAAAGCTAGATGAAAGTTAAATAATAAAATAAAATAATGAAAAAGAATTAGAAAAAGAATTAAGTTTAGGATCTGAATAAAAAAAATTAAAAGGCTAAATCGGAAAATAGAGGAGTTGGAGGTCAAATTAAAGTTAATTGGGAGAGGGCTGCAATGAAAGAAATAAAAGTTAAGTGTCCAATTTTCAAAAATATAGAAATATAAACGAGGATTAAATTGAATAAATTAAAAATTCGAAGGAAAAATTATGCATGGTGACCAAAATGAATTACACATCAAAATATTAGGGATTGCATAAATAATTTAACTATTTCATAATTACACAATGTCCCCCATAAATACCCCTCAAAACACAAAAAAGAAAATTATCATTCTCTCATTTCTCACTTCCTCACTTTCAACCGAGCTCTCCTTTCTCTATATTCTTTCCCCCAATAGACCGAACAGTCGACCCCTCACCGACGTAGCTCCGCCGTCACTCTGCCGCTCCAGCCACCACCAACGGTGGCCAAAAAAAACCCAAATTACCCCGAAATATTCTCCACACCACCCCAACTTCGAAACCAAACCCCAAATCCCCTAAAAATCCACTAAACGGCGTAGATATAAGGTGAAAGGTTCAATTTTTACTTATTAACCTTCCGTATTCCGGCGTTCTCGTTCCTCGCAGTGGTGTTTTCCTTCGCCCAGCCGAATCTCCTCTCTTTGTATCTTGATTTTGCGATAGATGCTTTGTTGTTTTGTTTGTGTAACTTTGGATAGTTTCTGGGTTTTTTTTCTTGTGATTTTGGTTATTGGTTGCCTTTTGATTGCTCACTGTGTGTGTTGCTTAGCCTCGCTGGAGGCTTTTTATAGCTCCGATTTTGGTTGTTTTGAGTCCCGAACGGGACGAGATTCATGGGTTACTCGTTCTGATTTTCTCGTGCATGTCATTTGGCCAGGATTTTAGGGATGGTTCAGTCCCGATCTTGGCCGTTTGTTGGCCTTCGATCTCCACGCTTCGCGCATGGCTTCCACGCGTCACATATGCAGTGCCATTCCTTGACTGAAAAACCTTAATCGAGTTAGGGCTGGGTCAAGCCCCTTACCCAATTGGGCGTTTCTGGACCCGGTTTTGGACATTTTTTGGGCCTGAAATAAAAAGAAAAATAAAAAAAAAGAGAAATAAATATAATGTAAATAAAAAATATATAATATAAAATGTGTTCTCAAAAATATATATATTTTGAAAAACTAATATTATATACGCTTTTCAAAACTATATAATATATATTTTTTTGAAAAATGTTTTCAAAACTATATATTATATATATTTTCGAAAACTATTTTCAAACTATATATTATATATATTTTCAAAAAAATGTTTTCAAAACTATATATTATATATTTCAAAAATGTTTTCAAAATTGTATATTATATATATTTTCTAAAAATGTTTTCAAAACTATATATTATATATTTTTTCAAAAAATGTTTTTAAAATTGTATATTACATATTTTCAAAAAAAAAGTTTTCAAAACTATATATTATATACGTTATATGTATATACAACCCTGGACGAAAATGAGTGACTGCACCAAGCACACCCTCCATTGAAGAACAAACGAACCAGTCACAAGCAATCCAGACAGAGCTTTAAGCAACGAAAGCAAGAAAAAGACCACCAGAACCAACGGTGAAAGATACCATATTAGAAAAACTTGCAAAGAAAGAGTATATTTAACTAGAATCCATTCAACTCAGCTAACAAAGCTATACAACACAGTTTTTATAGAACGTAAACTGCATGCAGTTAAGACTAACAACCATGCAGTTAAGTTTAACAACTTGGCTAACGTCCTGCACCAGCTCAACTGCCACTCACACGTGTAAATCACTAACAGATACAATCTTTAACATATACTAACTTATAATCATCATAGACCATATATTTTCGCGGTTCATTTAATTTTCAGTCCGAAGACCTTTCTTCTAGTCCTTGACGTAACACATGATCATTCATGCAGGATAACAGCGGCTATGGGATTGTTTTATTATGGACTTCGAGATACTACAGCTACTTATTCTACGAACTTTCTCAACATAATTCCAATAGTCACCTTTGTTTTCTCCATTATTTATCGGTATAAAAATTAACAACTTTGTATATTGTAGAATTGAGAAGCTAGGGCTAGGCAGCAGAGCAGGCAAAATCAAGACGGCGGGTGCAATTTTGTGCGTGGGAGGAACAACATTCCTTGACAAAGGAAAAGCGTTTCATATGGTCACTATTTTCACAAAGCAGCAGCCATGGACGTTTCCAACTCTCACTTGGCTCGTGGAAGTTTCATGCTTGTTGGTAGTTGCGTTTGCTAGGCTAGTTGGTATATATTACAGGTTTGATCCATCCAACCAGCTCAGTTGGTAAGAGAAAAAGGCTCTTAACCTTGTGGTCGTGGGATCGAGTTTCACGGTGGGCAATTCATAATTCTGACTGCCGGAGATCTCCTACTTAAGTTGCTCTCAACTTAGTATTGGGGACAGCCTACTATCTTACCTCCCCTTACCCCATTACATATGGGAGTGAGCTAATTTTTTTTTCCATTGTTTTATCTTATGAAAATGATGGGTTTTGTTTTCTTTTCAAACAGGTGAAGTTGCTCAAAGTATTTCCGTCAAAATACAAGGCAACCCTGATAACATGCATCATTGCGTCCCTACAATCAGCAGCAATAGGCTTATGCATAGACAGGAGCAAGGCAGCATGGAGATTACAGTGGAATTTGGAGTTGATCACAATAGTCGATGCGGTAAATTTACTAACCCATTTTGTCCCATTTTTTAATAGTTTAGAGTGATTATTAGTTGGTATTTGTTCAGAATCAGTTTTAGTCACTTAGAACATACACTCGCAGACATAGTCGCTTGAATCCAAAACTTCTAGAGAGAATAATACTCCTTTTAACCACTTATGCCAATTGATGAATGTCATTTCATCCGCGTCTTGATATTTATGTGATATTTATATTTTCTTACAACACCAAGATCTGAAGATGTTTACTTTATGCAGAGAGCACTGAGTACTGCAGCAACATTCTGCTTACTTACATGGTCGATTGCTAAGCGTGGTCCCATTTATGCCCCTATGTTCAATCCTCTGACCCTAATTTCTGTTGCCATTTTCGAAGCTTTAGTACTTGGTGAACAAATGAGGCTCGGAATGTATGTTCCCTTTTCTTCTACAAGTTATTTTGGTCGAAATTCTTCAAGGATGCTGTAGATTGTTATACTGAAATTTGATTGGACTTAATGATAAAATTATATCTAACATTTGCACAAATAATCACTTTGTTTTCTGTTTTTTGGAAAATATCATGTCAACAACATGAGTTGACTATTAGTTGATTAATGATTTTCATCCAACAATGTCTGTTTTGACTAAAAATTAAAATATTAAGGACTAAAATACTCTAAAAAAAGATAAAAGTAGAGTGACATTTATATAAACTTTGAGAGTAATTTTATCATTATGGTATTTGATTACAATTCCTCACATTATTACATTGGATTCATAATTTCAGAGTGCTCGGAACTGTTATGATAATAGTGGGACTGAACTCGTTTTTGTGGGGGGGGGGGGGGAAGACGGAAATGAAGTGTTTGCCTATAATACCCCAAATATCTGGTCGGTGACCATAGTGAAAGTGTTTTAAATTTTGGTTGGTTAAATGAGTAGATTGAAAAGTATAGGGAATGATTTAGGAAATTGTGTTTAAGACTAATTAGTAAAACTGAAAGAATCGAATGACATTATGCTCCTTTGGAGGGAAATGAATTTAATATTCATTATTATTAAGGATATTTAATAAAGGTAATAAGGGGATAAGTCAAAGTGGTTTTCTTCTTCCCCGTAGTCTCGTGCCCTCCATAGCCAAAGTAAGAATTCTTCAATGTTGGTTTTTCTTTTCATTTTTGGGTTGGTTTTGAAACCTTAAGTGATATAGAGGCTTAAGGAAAGATCAATGAGGATTAAAACTAAGAGATGAAGGTTTTATTTTAGATTTAAGAAAATGGGTTTTTGAGTGATATGATGAAATATGGTTCTTTATTGAAGTTTAAAAGTATATTTGACTTGCCAAAGAAGTAAATAAGAGATTTGGAGCCTTAGAAGTGATTAAAAATCTGTTTGAAAAATTGGTGTGATTCTTAGTTTTGAGTGTTCTTTGGAGATTTTAGATGTTATAAGAAGATTTATGAATGTAAGTTAGTTTGATTAAGTAATGATGAGTTTAATGGTATGGTTAAGGATAAAAGTAAGAGATTTATGCGAAAATATGGTAAAAATCGAAGTGAAATATGTAAAATATGGGTAAAAGTATCGTTACTGGAAGAACAATACCGATACTATTGGTTTAAAGTTAAGGAAAAAGGATGAATACGATGAACAATATCAATTTTACTGTGGGGGTATCAATACTAAGAGGAAGGTATCAATACTATGGATTCCAGAATGCAAAAATGATATCAATACTAAACGGAGTACTGGTACCATAGTAGGGAAGTATCGATACCATAGGAGGGGTACCGATACTACTCAATCAGAAATTTTAAGTTAGGACAAATTTTAATAGAATTCAAAATTTAATAGTACTTTTGAGTATTAGTACTTTAGATAAATGTTAATAAGTATACTAACATCATATTGTATGTGTGACTATGGATGGTTATATAGATCGTAATTGAGCTCCCGAGTCAAGTAAACAAAAAGACAAGGATAAAGTCGCAGAATAGTCGGACTACATCGATGCATAATAGTGAGGCAAATCAGGTGAGTGCAATTATTATGTACATTGAGAGTTATAATTGCATGTTGGTTAATGTATATGTTGCATTTTTATGTATCGACACTAAATGTGGAACCCATGAAATTCATAATAAGTTTATGAACAACCGTATCGACACTAAGTGTGTAACCCACAGAATTCATAATAAGTTTATGAACAACCGTATCGGCACTAAGTGTGTAACCCACGTAATTCATAATAAATTTATGAACAACTGTATCGACACTAAGTGTGCAACTCACTTAATTCATAATAAGTTTATGAACAACTGTATCAGCACTAAGTGTTCAACCCACAAAATTCATAATAAGTTTATGAATAACCATATCGACACTAAGTGTGCAACCCATGGAATTCATAATAAGTTTATGAACGACCGTATTGGCACTAAGTGTGCAACCCAAAGAATTCATAATGAGCTTATGAATGACGGTATCGGCACTACGTGTGCACCCTAAAGAACTTATAATGATTTGAAATAATTAATTCATATTTTGATAGTTATGATATACTTATGTATTGATTTGACCTCATTAGTGTTATTTCCTCACTAAGTAAATACTTAACGTGTGTTGATTTCACGCGTATGTTTTAGCAAGCGGAGTAAGGAGTGATCTAACATTGCCAATCAAGGGTCGCCTCATCAGTAACTGTACGATAACTAAGTCTACTTTTGATGATGTTAGCTGGCATGTAATAGATTTATTATAGTTCTCTGAACGTATTTTGACCTATGATGATGTAAAAAAATTTAATATGTCGAACCTTTAAGATTTGTTTACATATTATAAGTTAATGAATGTTTTATATTATCAAATTAAAATGTTTTATGATTGGAAACAAAATTTTTACTGGTTCTTCAAAAGTGAAAAGTTTTAAAAGTAATGTGACATCTATGAATCGTGTATAGAAACGTATATGGGAATTGGGTGTTACATTTATTGGTATCAGAGAGACAGATTTAGTTGATTCTCGGTCGAAACTGGGTATATTTTATTGTAAAAAGGGTTTACATGCCACTAAGATGTCAAGGTTATTGATAGGGTGTAGTTAGAATATGATTGATGTCACTCCTTATTAACTTAAGTGCTATCCTTATGTATGTTCTATTATATGTCAGATTCTACGAATACGCGGAGAGCAACTGGTCAAGAAATTAGAGAAGGGTCAGGTAGCGAGAGCTATGAAGCTAATAATGAGCATCTGATCCCGTCCGAAAATGTCAGTGCACCGACACATCAAGGTATGCTATTGCCAGGCCTTTATGCAAGCTCTTGATGCAATCTTGACTAGATTTCAACCTCCTCTGCCTCGCCTTATTCCTCCAGCACCACGGATGTTAATTCTAAAAGAGTTGAGAAGTTTGGGAGCTCTTGAGTTCCAGGGAGAAGAGGATGAATGTTTGATGGATGCTGATTTATGGTTAAACGACGTTATGGTGATGCTGGAAAATCTTCAATGCTTAGATCGTGAAAAGATGGGCAGAGCTGTATCTTTACTTCGAGGATCAGCTCGAGTGTGGTGGACAAACACTACGATGTATGCACCACCTGAGCAAGTGACCTGGTAATTCTTTCAAGATGAGTATATGAACAAGTACATTGGGGAGAAGTTTATAAGTTCAATGTTGCTGAAGTTTCTTAATATGAAATGAGACGATCGAGCAGTACATAAGTACGAGGTTGAGTACAACAAGCTTAGTCGTTATACTACTAAGGTAGTTCCCAATGATAAAGCCCAACGTGATTGGTTCATTGAGGGTTTAAGGCCTAAGTTGAAAGAGATGATGTTGGTTTTAAATTTTCCTACCTTGCAAGTAGCTATTAACCGAGCTAAGGCCATTGAAAGAGCTCAAGAGGAGACTTTAGCAGCGAAGTACGGTATACAGACAGGAAAAAGAGTCGGAATGTCTTCAACCTCCTATCATGCTAAGAGATACAAGGGTTCTAGTTCCCGATACAATAACATAGATGATTCTGTTGCAGTTTCATAGAAGAATAAGAAATCACCGTCTTTGGCCGCTAGCTCAGGTAGAGTATATGGAGAAAGAACTAATCCATGTCAGACATGTGGTAAATTTCATCATGGAGTGTGTAGATTACTCAATAGTTCTTGTTTCCATTGTGGTGAAACTAATCACTATGCTCGAAATTATCCAAAGATATTCAGAGATATATCAGTCCAAACTAAGAGATCAGTAGCATCATCTAGTAGAAGTAGAGGAAGAGGTAGATCTGGCGGACAATCTGAGTCAAACTAGCGACAAGAGACTGGGGGAGTAGACCGAATTTATAATATTAAGACTAATGAGGATCGGGATGACCCTAAGATTTTAATAGGTACATTTCATGTTTTTTATTAACCTATATTTGTTTTGATTAGCCTTAGTTCTACACACTCTTTTATTAGTACAAAGTTGGTTAGAGCTAGAGGAATTCCTTTAGAACCAATCTTTAGTGAGATGATAGCGGTAAACCCTATAGGTCATAGTGCAAGGGTAGCTCGAGTGTGTAGAAAATGCCCGATAAAGATTCAAGGGGTTGTGTTTTCGGCAAACTTGATGGAATTACCTTTCGACAAATTTGAAATTATTTTGGGCATGGATTGGTTTTCTCCACATCATGGATGGGTTGATTGTCGTAAGAAGCAATTATTTTTGAAGGATACGAAAGGTTCAGAAGTCATAGTAATCGGTGAAAAAATGAAATCACACTCCAATGTGATATCAGCAATGACTGCAAGGAAAATGATGTCACAAGGATGTATAGATTTCCTAGCTAACGTGATAGACACTCGAATATCAGAAGCGAGATTAGGTGATATCCCAACAGTTCAAGAGTTTCCAGATGTTTTTCTGGAGGAATTATCGGGCTTACCTTTAGATCGTGAGGTTAAATTCCAAATTGAAGTTTACCCTGGTACTAAACCTGTTTCTATGGCTATGTATCGAATGACACCAACTGAGTTAAGAGAATTAAAGGCCCAATTGTAGGAGTTTCTCGATAAGGGATTTATCAGACCCAGTTTTCTCCTTTGGGAGCACCTGTGCTTTTTGTGAAAAAGAAGGACATATCTATGCGATTATGTATAGATTATTGTCAGTTAAATAAAGTAACAACAAATAATAAGTATCCTCTTCCAAGGATTGGTGATATGTTCGATCAACTAAAAGGAGTGGCAGTGTTCTCTAAGATAGACCTGCGGTCAGGATATCACTAATTGAAGATTAAAGAGGAGGATATTTCAAAGACAGCCTTTCGGACTCGATATGAGTATTACGAATTTGTGGTGATGCCATTTGGATTGACTAATGCTCCTGCAGTATTTATGGATTTGATGAACTGAGTATTCCAACCTTATCTGGATCAATTTGTAGTGGTATTTATCGATAATATTTTGGTGTATTCAAAGTCAAGAGATGAGCATGATGCTCATCTTCGTGTTATCCTTCAGACTCTTCGAGAGAAGAAGTTGTATGTCAAATTATCCAAGTGTGAATTTTGGTTAACCGAGGTTGCTTTCCTTGGCCATATAGTCTCCGCAGAAGGCATAAGAGTAGATCCCAAAAAGATTCAAGCTATAGTGGATTCACAACCCCCAAAGAATTTTTATGAAGTTCAAAGTTTCTTGGGGCTTGCTGGTTATTATAGACGGTTTGTAAAGAACTTTTCAATGTTAGCTTCACCGCTAACTAAATTGTTTAGGAAATATGTACCTTTTGTTTGGTCGGAAAAATACCAAGAAAGTTTTGAAATGTTAAAGAGGATTGTCACAGAGGCATCAATGCTTGTACAACCTGAGTCGAGTAAAGACTATGTAGTTTTTAGTGATGCATCTCATAATGGATTGAGATGTGTTCTTATGCAAGAAAGGAAAGTTGTGGCCTATGCCTCGAGACAGTTGAAGACTCACGAGAGAACTTACCCAATGCATGACTTAGAATTGGCAGCGGTCGTGTTCACTTTGAAGATTTAGAGTCATTATTTGTACTGTGAGCGATGCCATATTTATATATATCAAAAAAATCTAAAGTATTTGTTGATTAAAAAAGAACTGAATTTGAGGTATAGAACATGGATCGAGCTTTTAAAGAATTATGACGTTATCATCGATTATCATCTAGGAAAAGCTAATGTAGTAGCTGATGCACTTAGTCGAAATAATTTTGTAGCTATACGAGCTTTGGATACACGTATGTCATTAAAGGAAGATGGCACCTTGATTGCTGAACTTAAGTTAAAGTCGATGATTTTGGATCAGATAAAAGAGCTGCAAGGACAAGATGAAAAATTCTTGGCAAGAATTGCACAAATAGAGAAAGGTGAAGCCAAAGACTTAGAAATAAGGCTTTTTAATGTTTATATTATCGTGGAAGACTTTTCTTTCCAGATAATGAAGAATTGAAGAAATATATTATTTCTAAGGCACATTATAGTCCTTTGACGATGCATCTAGGCAAGAATAAGATGTAACAGGATATAAAGAGTCGTTATTAGTGGTCTGGCATGAAAAGGGTTATATCCGAGTTTGTTGCAAGATGCCTGATATGTCAAGTGAAAGTTGAACATCAAGTGCCTTCTAGATTGCTACAACCAATATTTATTCCTGAGTGGAAGTGGGAACGAGTTACAATGGATTTTGTTTCAGGGCTACCTTCGACACCAAGTAAAACGGACTCAATATTGGAATTATGGACATATTGACCAAGACCGTTCATTTTATTCCAGTTCAAGTAGATTACTCGATGTATAAGTATGCAGAGTTGTATATAAAAGAGATAGTACGACTTCATGAAGTGGCTATATCGATAGTGTCTGATCGAGACCCAATGTTACTTCAAGATTCTTGAAGTCCTTGCATGAGGCATTGGGTATTCGATTGAATTTCAGCACGACTTTTCACCCGCAGACAAATGGGTAGTCAGAGCGAACTATTCAAATATTAGAGGATATGCTAAGGGCATGCGTGATAGAATTAAAAGGATCATGGGAAAGATATTTTCATTTAACGAAATTTGCTTATAATAACAGTTACCAATCGAGTATTAAGATAGATCCGTATGAAGCCTTGTATGGGAGGAAATGTCGAACACTATTAAATTGGTTTGAGCTAAAAGATCGAGATCTAGTTGGCCCTGATTTAATGAAAGAAATTGAAGATAAAGTGAAAGTTATCCAAGATAATCTTAAGATAGCCTCTGATCGATAAAAGTCTTATCTTGATCTAAAAAAGGAGATTGAATATCATGTGGGGGATAAGGTATTTATGAAAGTATCGCATTGGAAGAAAGTGTTGCGGTTTGAGCGCAAAGGAAATATGAGTCCGAGATTTATTGGACCTTATGAAATTTTAAAAAGGGTCAGACTAGTAGCTTATCAGTTAGGGTTGCCTCCCGATATCGACAAGATCCACAAGGTGTTTCATGTGTTGATGCTCAGGTAGTATCGATCAGATCCATCGCATATCATCACACCAGAGGAAATTGAGATCCTACCAAATTTGACTTACGAGAAAGAACCAGTGAGGATTTTGGCTCGGGAAAACAAAGAAATACGTAACAAGAAGATCCCTCTAGTAAAGTGCTTTGGCAAAAATAATAAAGAAGAATATGCTACTTGGGAAAGAGAGGAGGACATGAAGAAGTAGTTTCCACACCTTTTCTTATCAGGTACTTCTTTAAATTCGAGGACGAATTTTCTTAAGGAGGGAGAATTGTAATACCCCAAATATCTGGTCGGTGACCATAGTGAAAGTATTTTAAATTTTGGTGGGTTAAAGTGAGTAGATTAAAAAGTATAGGGAATGATTTAGGAAATTGTGTTTAAGACTAATTAGTAAGAATTGAATAATGGAAGGATATTATGGTGCTTTGGAGGGAAATGAATTTAATATTCATTATTATTAAGGATATTTAATAAGGGAAATAAGGGGATAAGTCAAAGTGGTTCTCTTCTTGTTTCTCGTAGTCACGTGCCCTCCATAGCCAAGGTAAAGATTATTCAATATTGATTTTTCTTTTCATTTTTGGGTTGTTTTGAAACCTTAAGTGATATAGAGGCTTAAGGAAAGTTCAAGGAGGATTAAAACTAAGAGAGGAAGGTTTTATTTGAGATTTAAGAAAATGAGTTTTTTAGTGATATGATGAAATATGGTTCTTTATTGAAGTTTAAAAGTATATTTGACTTGCCAAAGAAGTAAATAAGAGATTTCGAGCCTTAGAAGTGATTAAAAACATGTTTGAAAAATTGGTGTGATTCTTAGTTTTTGGGTGTTCTTTGGGGATTTTAGATGTTATAAGAAGATTTATGGATGTAACTTAGTTGGATTAAGTAATGATGAGTTTAATGGTATGGTCGGGGATAAAAGTAAGAGACTTACGCGAAAATGTGGTAAAAAGTAAAGTGAAATATTTAAAATATGGGTAAAGGTATCGGTACTGGAAAAACAATATCGATACTATAGATTTAAATTTGAGGAAAAATGATGAATACGATGAACAATATCGATATTGATGCAAGTAGTATCGATACTGCTTTGGGGGTATCGATACTAAGAGGAAGGTATCGATATTGTGGATTCTAGAATGCAAAAATGGTATCAATATTGAAAGGAGTATCAATACCATAATAGGGATGTATCAATACCATAGGAGGGGTACCGATACTACTCAATCAGAAATTTTAAGTTTGGGCGAATTTTAATAGAATTCGAAATTTAATAGTACTTTTGAGTATTAGTACTTTAGATAAATGTTAGTAAGTATACTAACATCATATTGTATGTGTGACTATGGATGCTGATGTAGATCATTATTGAGCTCCTGAGTCAAGTAAACAAAAAGGCAAGGATAAAGTCGCAGAATAGTCGAACTACATCGGCGCATAATAGTGAGGTAAATTAGGTGAGTGCAATTATTATGTACATTGAGAGTTATAATTGCATGTTGGTTAATGTATATGTTGCATTTTTATGTATCGACACAAATTATGCAACCCACATAATTCATAATAAGTTTATGAACAACCGTATCGACACTAAGTTTGCAACCCATAGAATTCATAATAAGTTTATGAACAACTGTATCGGCACTAAGTGTGCAACCCACGGAATTCATAATAAGTTTATGAACAACCTTATCGACATTAAGTGTGCAACCCACGGATTTCATAATAAGTTTATGAACGATCGTATCGGCAATAAGTGTGCAGCCACAGAATTTATAATGAGCTTATGAATGATCGTATTGACACTACGTGTACACCCCAAAGAACTTATAATGATTTGAAATAATTAATTTGTATTTTGATAGTTTTGATATACTTATGTATTGATTTCACCTCATTAGTGTTATTAACTCACTAAGTAAATACTTAAAGTGTGTTGATTTCACTTGTAGGTTTTAGCGAGCGGAGTGAGTACATCTG
Source organism: Hibiscus syriacus (assembly GCF_006381635.1). Taxonomy (NCBI): domain Eukaryota; kingdom Viridiplantae; phylum Streptophyta; class Magnoliopsida; order Malvales; family Malvaceae; genus Hibiscus; species Hibiscus syriacus. The sequence continues at coordinate 60,158 of NW_024062180.1, forward strand.
ACATTGCAATCAAGGGCCACCTCATAACTGTACGACAACTATGTCTACTTTTAATGTTGTTAGCTGACATGTAATAGATTTATTATAATGCTCTGAAAGTATTTTGAGTTATGATGATGTAAAAATATTTAATATGTCGAATCTTTAAAATCTGTTTACATATTACAAGTTAATGAACGTTTTATATTATTAAATTAAAATGTTTATGATTGGAAACAAAATTTTTACTGATTCTTCAAAAGTGAAGTTTTAAAAGTGATGTTACATATATGACTCGTGTGCAAAAACGTATACGGGTATTGGGTGTTAAATTGCTCCAATCAAACGAGGGAGTTGTTGAATTGTCGAAAGAAGACCCTCAATATGTAGAGTTTAAGCCCTTGGAGTCTGATTAAGTTGTAGACACCATTGAACAAGGAGCTCCCGAAAACGAGTGTTATCATGGAATTTAATGCTTATATTTTATGTAAATTGATTGAGAAGAGAATAAAAGAAATCATTTTAAAGGTTGTGAAAAAATCGTTGAAGAAGAATGAAAGAATATGACCGAAGAACAAAGCCTAAAAGTTTCAGAGATAAAAATTAATTTTTGATGCTTAAAAGAATTTTTCTTTAAAAATATTTGTCTAAAATTTTCTCTGTTATACTTTTAGGGGCTAAAAATAACATTAAGTGACACATGTCACATCTTATTTTTTTAAATTAAAATATTATTTTGAAAGTATTTAAAAAAATCTAGACGTGACACATGATTCTTATGAGGTTCTTTAATGATAGACACTTAAAAATGTAATAAAGAAAATTTTAAACATATATTTTTAATAAAAAAATTCTCAAAGTGCTAAAACATTTTTCGAGATAAAATTTAAATATTTATTTTGTATTAAGTATTAAAAAAATAAAGATTTCAAAGTTGCGTTAATTTCTCTCTTATTCTCTTCGTAATATATTTAAAAAAACAATTATAAGTTAACCGTCTTTCAAAATAGTAAAATTAAACCGAATTAATTTATATATGACTGCAAAACGTGTCTAAATTTGACAGGTGGATCACAACTATTGGCAGACAAATTCTGAAAAGTTTATAGTTATAAATTATCAATTTTTATCCATTTTAATACATAAACTTTTAATTTTTATAAATTATATGTAATATTTTTTAATTTATTTTAGTATCCGTCATTAAAAATTTAACACATTTAATATTTAAACTATTAGTTTTAATCTATTTTAGTATCTAAACTTTCATTTTATTTTTCAAAAACTAACTTTAAATTTTAAACAAGATACTAAAATGAAACAAAAAACAAAATTCTTAATGGCAGAGTATTAAAATGAAACAAAACTATACTTTAGATATACGTTTGAAAATTTTGAAAGTTGTGATGGTAAAACGGATCAAAACTGATAGTTTAGGTACTAAAATCATAATTTACCCATAAAAGTTAAAAAGAAAAAAAATAATATAAATAAGGGGAGGGGGAGTTACGAGTCGGTGAACGAATTATATATTTAACAAGACGAAGACGAAGGTTAATATGAGGTTGGGCTTTGTTTTAGTTGAAAGCAGAGCGACCAAAGACCGTCGTCCGGGTGGTCGTGCTTCTGCTTTCATTTCCGGGGATTCTTCCGCTTCATGATCGCTCGTTTATCCTCGTTTTCTCAAAAACTTTCAGACAGGAATCTGCCTTGTTTTGTTTTTCTTTCGTTATCATTTTTTTCATTGGATTTGTTTAAAAATCGGAAATGAGAAAGGATAGGAGGCCAAAGATGAAGGGAAGAGTGTCGAGGATTGGAAGCTACGCGATTGCTTCTTCCATGAAGGATCATACTCATGAACCTTGCATTACCTGCACCACTTTTAACATTCTTGCTCCCACTTACAAGCGCCTTTCTCATAAGGTTTACTTCTTTTTCTAAAATCATATTCGACTACCCTTCATCTTTTACAAATTTGATGGAATACTGTGATGAAAAAATTGACTCGTATGATGTATTAGAGAAATTATTTTCTTAATTAGGTGAGATGGACTGCAGATGAGAAGACGCTCACACCGAGTGATCATTTGAGTTGAAATGTTGGTAAGATTGGCGTTCGCGTTATATACAGTATAGAGAAGGCGTCGTGTCTTCCCAACATATTTCTAAACACGCCTGATAGTCGGAGCGTATTTTCGATATATTGTTCATTCCACCCTAGTCGATGTATTGTTCATTTCACCGCATTATCTAAGGAAATTTGCGTTTCATCTTTTGTTGTGAATTAACTGAATGGATACAGGACCAGAATTGCCGTGAGAGCGATTATAGGGCATATTGGTTGGCCAGGAATCAACGAATATTGGATTCTTTATGAATATTGGATTCTTTATTATACGAGAGATCTTCAATTATTTGTGTGCAGGTATCCGTTTAAATTTCAAACCATTCAGATATTATTGGTTGCTTCGTTATTCATGATTTGCATTTGTGTAGGAATTCTCGGTTGGGAAAGAAGAGCTTGCAAATATGTATGAGAAGAGGCTTGGGGATGCTGGTTACCTTAATTTCAAGCTTGGACGTACCAACAACCGGGGTGATGGTAAGTTTTAACTTTTTCTTTCCTCTTTTTTCCTATCAAATTTAATCCAATATATGAAAATTCTCTATAGGCATATTCACCGCAACTCACAACCCACGTAGGCACGAATTTAGTTACCTCGATAGTTAAACAATAATTATTATTTTTAAAGTTCTTAAGTGTTTTCAAAGATTGCATTTGCATTATAATTAAATTTTCTTTATCAAATAATTGAGAATATTTAAAATAAATTATATTTTTGAGCATCCTAAATAAATAAAAAATAATAGCTTGTTGTGGTGTCACTTTTTTCCCGCGTAACGTTTTTGATGTGGTGTATCCATAAAGTTCAAGTAAATATAGAACGTGATACTTCAGAAAAAGTGGGGAATCAAAGTTTAAAGAAACTACCAACGAATTGATACAAGTGGTAAGCAGTTTGATATCGTTTAATTAATTTTTTAAGTTCAAGTTCTTGTATATACAATATAATCTCCGTTAGGAAATTTACTCACCAAAATCAGGTGTACGACCCGGATCGCTACAAATTAATTAGGACAAAACTTTGAAACTGGAGGGAAACAAAAAAAAATAAAGAATATATGCCACCGTTCAAAAATCCAACTAGATAAATAAAAGAAATAATATCAAAATTAACCATAACATTTACTAAAAAAATAATTTGATATTTATTTTTTTGAAAGTATTTTGACATTCAATGTTTCATTTTAAAATAAAAAGAAATATTGAGTAGTTAAAAGAGATTAGTTAACAAATAGTTAACACTTCAAAATAAGTACTTTGTTACTCTAAAATAAAATATTGAGGTTAAAATATTAAAAAAAAATCAAAATAATTATTCAATCAAATATTAAAATTTTATCATAAAATAAAATTTTGAAGAAACAATATACTCTAAAAATATAATATAAATAGAAAATAATTATTATAATGAACCTTGGGGCTAACATTTACCTTGTCTCACTAGAAATACTTCGACAAGACCTTTGGTGATATGGTAGGGACAATATGTTTATGTCTTAAGTGAAACTCTTTCTGCCCATTAAATGTTTCTCAGTGATTATTTTGAATTTTAAAATTATTTTATTTAAAATGTGATATTAAAAAAATTAACAAATAATATTTATTTATATTTTTTATCTTTACATGTCTCACTCTTTTATATTTATCAAAATAAATCAATTAAATTTATCAATCTTTTTTTAAGGATGATTTTATCATTTTTCTTTATTAAATATATATTCTAAAACTATATACATCAATATTAGACACAAATTGGAATACTTGACACGATTTTCCTGAACAATGGAGTCTTTCTCTCCAGTTCATTTAACGTTTATAAGTCTCAAGATTTGGGTTTTTGAGGATAGAGGTTTTTACACAAAAGAAGCAGGTTGAGGTTACTTTCTCTTTTTTTTTTTTCCTTTACAAAAGAGCCCTGAAATGCTCCATTTTTCTTACATTCTAGACTAGTTCTGTTGATTCCTTCAAACTTAACCCTATTTCTGTTGGAGACAACCGGTCTGTTGACTGCTGCGCACAAGGACTATTTAAGAGTTATCAATTACAGGGAACTGCATTTCAACGATTGTGGAGACTGAGATGCACAGTTGCTACACGTTTAGTTACTCCTTCACAAAGCAGAAACAATGATCCTTGCCAAGAAATCCTCATTGTCAACACCCATTTGCTTTTTCCTCACGACTGAAGTTTGTGTATAGTTCGATTGCACCAGGTGAAAGAACCCACACTCTCTTTTCTTATAGCTAACCCCATTTTTCATTGATTCCTTTTCTTATCATTTTTATATACTGATTCTTTTGGCAGGTGTACAAAATATTGCAGTCTCTTGAATCTTATCAGAAGGACTATATCCTTAATCCTTTGCCAGTTATGCTTTGCGGGTGAATATATGACTCATTTTTGTTTTTAGGTTTGAGGCAAACATTCGCAATACTGATTTTCCTTTCTTGTTCATTTCCACAGGGACGGGAATGGGAGCAAACTGGGACACGTTTACAAGTTTCTTAGGTCCCAAGGATTTGTATTAACATATGATACCGGCCATAGATACACCGATGCAGATGCACATAAGGTGAATATTTTATGCTCCCTAGTATTAGTAATACTCTAACCTCATTAATATTTGCAGTGACAGATTTAGAAACATTCTTTAGATAGATTTAGAAACATTCTTTAGCGTGGATATAAATATTAATAATATAATTTTGTTTCGTGTAGACGGACACAAATAAAATTTAAAGGGTAGGCACCATTAGAAAAATAAGCAACTAAGGTAAAGAAATTCATATTTATCCACCATAAAGAACACATACCTCCGCCACTGAATATTTGGTATAATGACAAAACTACCCCTAACGTTTGAACAAATGGACACTTTGTCCCCTTTTATTTTCTTGGAGTATTTTAGCCCACAATATTTCAATTTTGATCCAAACATATCCATTTAGATGAAAATTGTTAGTTGACTAACAATCAACTGATGTTGCTAACGTTACATTTTCATATATGTGACATGGGACATGCAACGTCGTCACTTTGGGTAACTTGGTACATGCCATATTTACAATTGAATATATGTGAAAATGTCATGCTAGCAACAAGAATTGATTGTTAGTCAACTAACAGTTTCTATCCAACATGATTTGTTTTGATTAAAAAATTAAAACGTTAGACATTAATACATTAAAAAAAAAAAGATAAATAACTATTTGAGGTGATTTTATCACTATATCTTAATATTTAGCTTGACCTTTTGCTAAAACTTTGAGTTAAATAAATATCTAGTAATTTTCTGACACCTTGTGTATTTTAAGAACAGTGGGTTAGCAGCCACCTTAATCATCGGGGAAATATATGCGGTGTGGATTTTATATGGCTCCATAATCCCAATAGTTATCGGAAACTACTGAAAACAAGTTGGACTGAAGCAGTATTTGGCAAGTTCAAGGTCAGAAGCTTAACATTGTTTCTCGATTTACCATTCCATCTTATTTTCTGCCCTGTAAGTACGTGTTTTTACGGAATTGCTTGTGGTGGTTCACTTGAAGCTGGAATAATATCAACAAAAAATCAACCTGATAATGTATCATGTTACTGTTTCCACGAATCCAGTAAAGCAGACATCCTTTGGAACAATTTTAATCTGACGGTACAAAGATGTATTACAGAACCAACTAAGGAAAGCTTCATTGACAGAAGATGGCGCGTTTGCTTTTCTTAAGGCTGACAATGACGGTGATTATATTACTTACTCGGGTTTATGGGAAGCTCTTAGGCAGGTCATACAACTTTCCCCCAACTTTTTTTCTTTCCATTTTTGCATCATCTTGTTGCTTAATAGGGCGACGTTCCGTCTTTCCACAGTTCAACATAATCGGTCATCGCCATGGACTAACCGTTGAAGAGACCAAGGTGTAACCACCATTTTTCAACCCATATCTATATTATTATTAATATTATTATTAAAAAAAACCAAACTACTAAACCCAAAATACCCAAACACTCTAGGCCCAAATAAAACCCAGACCTGGGCCCAAACAAATCCCAACCCAGGCCCATTACAGAACCCTAACCTCAATCCAACCTAACCCTAACCCTAATAGTTGTTGCACCTTCAGCCGCCGCCGCCGTCAGATCTACTTTCCAAACGTTGCCAACTGTCGTCCAAGGTGTCGGCGACCTTCACTGTGCCAACCATCAACTCATCAACATAAGGAAAATTAGGGTTAGCATCAGTAAACCCCGAAAAATATGGGACATTAAAACCCAATACTCATTGCAAACAGAGATTCAATAGTGGAACTAGGGATTATTTTATTCTAAAGCCTATGTAAATTTATGGGTATAAAACCCGAACTGGTTGTAAAAAAAGGGATCTTTTTTCTTCCCGTTCAAAAGGAATACAAAGAATTTTTTAGGTATATTTTTTTTATTTGTTTCTTTCAAATAAAAAGCAAATAAAAAAATGTATATTGTTTACAGTAAATAAAAGACAAAGAAAGAGAGTTAAAAGTGAGTGTTTACCTGGGGAGGGGAGGACGAATCGAACGCGGTGGTTGAAGTGGTGAGAGGAAACAAAAGAGTCGAGGTGTTTTATGGGTGGTTTTCGGTGGTTTTTTTGCCCCAAATAGGGGCTTAGGGGGATAGATATGGAGATTTAGGTCACTTTAGGCTAGGTTTGAGAGCTCCAACTACCGTGAGTGGAGGCCGGATCGACGGCGAGAGACTCCGGGGGGAGCAGGTTAGAGGGAAATGGGAGAGAGTTGAGAGATTTTGAATTTTTTTTCAGTTTAAAATGAAATAAAAAATGAGAAAGTTGTATTTTATGACAAAATTTAGGGATTATTCGCGCTTAGGTCAGCTAAAGCTTCCATGTTTTTATTCGGTCCCAAGGGAGGGCCAATTTTGTTATTTACCATTTTTATTATGCTGATTTGGTTTTTTTTTCTTTTTTTTATGTATGTTATGTATTTGTGGGTATATTTTTTTTAGTCCTAATTTTAACGTGTTCTTGCAGTTTGGTCACTAATTGATACATTTAAAAGGCACCTTGAATTTACATGTCCCTGTTTTTCAATTTCCCATTTCTATGTTTTAGTAATAATTTTTGGGCTTATTTGTGTTCATGCCATTTGATGTTTGTTGTGTTTTACACATAGTCTTGGTTTTTTATTGTTTATTTTAATCCAAAAATTTGTGCCTTAATTGCATGAATTTACCTTTTATTGTTTGTTCTTTAACTAATTAGAATTTTAGGAATAATTTTTCTTTAGTCCTCCAAGGTTTTGCGTATTTTTACATTCTGGCCACTAGTTCACTTTTATTTGTTTCAATTTTAGATTCTTAATTGCTGATTATTTTAATTTGCCCACCATTAATGTTTTAAATTTATTTCGAATTAATTAATGTTGTTTTCTTTTTATTGCAATTTAATCCTTAGATATTCAAAAAAAAATTTGCTTGTTTAGTTTTATTTTAATGGGGTTTGTCATTCTAGTTTTTTATTTAATTAGTTTTTTTATAGAATTTGTCCCTAGATTAGATCTTTAAGCCTAAAATTTGATATAGTAATTAGGATTTTACCTTAGTTTTAATTAGGGAATGATTCGATTTGAGTTTTCGCATAAAAATATCCAATTACTCGAGTCGGTTGTTTGAATCCGTAGTTTATTAATCTTCGAATAATTTTAAAATTATTTTAATTTAATTCATTTCTTTTAATAATTATTAGGGCTTTGATTTGTTGGTTAATCCTTTAAACTTTAAATACTATAGACTTAGATCCTTAAGGTTTAGACTTTTACATTTAGATCTCCTAATTGTAGTTATTTTTTTATCCGTTGACTTTTTAGTCCCCAAACTCCGATTAGAGCTTTAAAATTGACATAATAAAATAGGTTAAATAGAGCCTCCACTTTTAGATAGATTTTAATGTAGTCCACCTAATTTAGGGGATAATCCAAGTTGGCCCTCGCGTAAATGCTCAAGGGACCACCTTGATTATTCGATTTAATAATCAGTCTGAAAATAAAATAGAGTTAATATTATAACCTACACATATAAGTTTGAGCCTTTAGGTCCTTTAACTTTCATAATTTGACACTTTAAGCTCGAAAGAGCCTTAATTACTTTTAGTTTAATTAGAATAAATAAAATTTGTTTGACTGTATTTTATTTTTAACCTAAGGCAATGTTCACTTATTAGGGAATTAATAGTATATCTCCCATAAGTATGCTCAAGGGGTGACTACTAGTGATTCCCGAAATAAGTCGACATCATCTTCAAAACCGCATCATGATTTTTAAAATTGAGGCAATGTCTGGTTATTAGACACAATAACTGATCTCCCGCGTTTATGTTAGGGGGCGAATGCTATCGGCCTTAATATAAGAATACCCTTTTCAACTTTTTGCACCCATAATGATTTTTAAATTAAATAAAGATCGAACTCAAAATTTCTGATTTTAAATATAGCGTAACTAACTAGGTACCAATTTTTGGGCGATTGTGGGGGTGCTAATCCTTCCCCAAGTGTAACTGACTCCCGAACCCGATTTTTGGATTTTCGCATACCTTAAAACTTGGTATTTTGATAAAAATAAAATGTTTTATTAAAATCACTCGATTTTACGGTGTCCCAATCGCACATTAAATGATTGGTGGCGACTCATCACATTCGAAATTCTTTTCAAAAGAGAAAACTCTCGAGTCGATATCAGTCTTTTCTCCACCCGGGTGAAAAACGGTGTCGACAGCCTTACGACTCCATTGGGGATTTTTTAAACAAATTAAGAGTCGAGCCACTAGTTGGTTACCCTATATTTACTATTTTGAAAATTACGAGTTCGATCTTATTTAATTTATGGTTCATGATGTTATTTCAAAAGAAAAAAATAGATTTTCTCTCTTGTTAATGCTTTCGCTTCCATGAAATTATTTAAGAATGTTGCTTATCATAACTCTAAACCCGAGCTCTAACCCGGTTCACCTAAGTAGGGAGAAACGTCACACCTCATGAGGAGCATTGGGCTTCCTTGTATGGGTTTGATAAAGTATCTCTGGAAAGCATCCTAAGTTGCCTATCCAGATATCAGATCCGAGGTACACTTTTAGTGGTATGATCCTCAGAGCTAAACCCGATTCATAAATATGTAATGGGCCAGAATTGGGGACAACCTTAGCATGTTTTAAAATTGATCGGGAACCTTTGCTAGAACCCCACCACATATAGAGAATTTAGTAAACCTACCTTGCTAGAGCCATGTTTATATCCTAGAAGAACTAGAGTGCATGTAGTTAGGATTTTAATTTTCTTTGATTGTTTTATATCCAATCCTTTAAATTTTTCTAATTATTCTTTGAGTTTTATGAATTATTCTAATGTTACTAACTTGTTACTTTGTTTCCTGATTTCATGTATCATTTTCATTTTCATGTCATATCATTGCATAGAAGGTATTGATTCCCAGATTACTTTGTTACTTAAAAAGAGCTTAAGGAAGCAATATCTTCTGATGGGACTGAGAACGCGATAATTGTTCAGACCTGGTCTGAGTATGGGCGGACACGGTTTAGGGACAATATTACCGCTACCAAAGAGTCAGTTTGGTCGGAAAAAGTGATTGTCAGTGTCAGGAAGGCGTATTTGTCTGAGTTATTGAGAATTTGGACCAGTTGGGATAATAATGAAAAGGTACTGTTTAGAGAGGTATACGATGACATCGTCGAGTTACTGAGGGTACCGATAGATGCAGTTGTGGTTCAAGCCTTGGCCGAGTGTTGGAATCTGTCTTACCGTTGCTTCACTTTCGGTAAAGTGAACATGACCCTACCTTGGAAGAATATACGGATATGCTAAACATCCCAAATGTTAGGAGGCATTCCCTTTTACACCAAGGCGATCAGACCCAAGGGGTTCACAACCAAGATGATCGCACTAACGGGAAAGACCAAGGAATGGGTTGAAGAGTACATTCACGATGAGGGGATCTCTTGGACTCAGCCGAAGAGCTTGATTTATGAGCAGACACCATCCAAGAGGAGGAGAGATTATTTCGCGCTCGCAGTATATGGTTTGCTAGTTTTCCCAATGAAGGAGGATCATTTCGACATCACCTTAATTGATTTTGTTGAAGTCATTTCCATAAAGACAAATCCTGTACCAGTCATCCTAGCAGAAACATTCTTGTTACTAAACCAGTGCAGATGATCGGGGGGAGGTCAGTTAGCTGGTTTTGCATCGTTGTTACTAGTTTAGTGGTGGATTCACTCCTGGATAGTCGAGAAAGGTTGGGCTCGAAGGTATCAGTCAGATTTCTCTCCTCTAATGGACTTCCTCGACAAGTGCCAAATCCTAGAGCATCACAAAAGGAAGGATTGGGTTAAAGCCCTCCGAACATAAAAGATACTAAAATAGTATAGAAAGCTTACTGGTTGCCCAAGGAGGACGTACTATACAGGTGCGACAATGATGGTTTTACGATGTTGCACGGGCTATGGGGAGCAGTCGATTATACTCCATTGATAGCACTCTGACAGTTCAATACCCAGCAGTTCATAACAGCTACCCACTAGCTAAAAGATGCAGAGTTTTCTTTCTCTACCCCGAGTTACCGGGAGCGAATCTCGAAGATCACACGGCATGATAGAAACCCCACTTTATGAGCTTGAAGATGATAGAGCATGGATTTACGCCAACCTATGAGGTTTGGAGGTCGTAGAAGATTAATGACAACATACTGAGGCCGAGTTTGGAGGTTAGTTGACCATGGAGGAGTGATTGAGGAGGCTCCCAACTGAGGATGAGCTATTGAGAGAGGAAATTTGGTTGATGAGTCTAAAGAGAGAAAGAACAAATAAGTTTCTCGGATGAAAAGAAAATATGGGAGCTCGAGTTGATTAAGAAGGACGGGGTAATAAAGTAGTTAGCCAAAGAAAAAGAGAAAGTCCATGAGAGTTTAAATGCTCTGAACCAGGATTTCAGGGACATATAAAAGAACATGAAAGCCCAGGTTCTACATCATACCACTAAGGCCTTAAAAATAAAACTCGATGGGGGTAGTTTGAAGCGCAAGAAAGAGACAAGAGGAAAAGAAATGAGCCATACAACACGCTCAGAGACTGATAGAACAAAGGGATGAGGCTAACCAAGAATTGGTACAGAGGCGAGCACCGATTGAGCAGCTCGAGTCACAACTAATTAGCATAGAGGAGACTTTTCAGAACCCTTACAATAGCAACATGTTCCTTCTTCAAAGAAAGAATGAGGCATTGAAGAAGAGGTTAGCGGAGTTGGAGGGAGGAGAGTTGATCTACTCATCCGCATGAGAGATGGCCAGGAAGGAAAATAAAACCTTAAAAGCCAAGATTGCTGAGTTAGAAGTCACGGTACAGAGATGCCATCAGCAAATACAACACCTAGAGGAGAGCCAACCACTGACTAGTCCAGAGCTGGGAATTGCACTACGAAAGCTAAGGACACCATTCAGAGGTAGCATGAAGCAATGAAGAAGGCTAGCGGTATTGCTTTCCAAGTCTACGAGTTGTCTGAAGAAGCAGCTGCCCTTAGAGTTTTCGTGATCCCAGAATCAGAGGAAGAGCGGCGCATCATAGAGTTGATGATAGAGCTCAAAAGATTAGGGGATAGGGCTAGATTCTATTTTAGTTCCTTGTTGATGTACTCTCTTTGCCTTAGACACTGTGTGTTGTTGAGAACTTTTTATGAACTAAGTTATTTTGGAATCAATATCGGTTTGCATTTGCATTTGCATTTTCATGTTTTTCCTAATGATTAAATCTTAATGCTTGTATTAAATAATTCATTCATTTAAAAATTCACCAAATAATAAAATACATTTCCGATCATTTGTAGTGATCCTGGCATACACCTCACACCCATACGGTACTCGTAAGTCAACCAAAAAAATAGAGGAGACACTAGCCCGAATTAAAAAAGACCAAAGAGAAGCACAAGAGGAAATGAGGGAGAGACTAAGTAAAATGGAAGCGAAAATGGCAAACTCACAAGTTGGTCTACTGAAAAAGATTGAAGACATATTCAAGAAGCAAAGGACAAGGTTGACCAACCAGCGTCATACGAGCAAGAGCCCTCGCATACCCCAGGTTTTGGACAGGGATCGTCACATCCTACTTGGTTACATTCGACCCCCAGCACCCATCAGGAGTTACATCGGACCCCCACATCCTCCCGGTTTCACCCCAGTACACATTTCTATTAGTTTGCCAGCTCTACAAGAAACTCACCCCAAAATCTACGTGGCTAATCAACAACACCACACTGAGCCCACATTCCAAATGAATTACCCACCTGCTGCTAGGGTAAGGCCTATCGAATTAGGCGTAGAGGAGCTGCCACCCGACTTTTATGAAATAGCAGAAAAGAAAAAGGCCAATAGCGAGATAACCCAGCAATTGAAAATTCTAGAGGAAAAGGTGAAGTCAGTATAAGTGAAGCCTTTCTACGGAATGGACACAATGTAGCTAAGCTTGATTCCTGATCTCATACTGCCCCCAAAGTTCAAAGCACCAAACTTCAAAAAATACGACGGGACCACTTGCCTATCTGCTCACCTCACTTGTTCTGTAATAGAATGACGGGCTATACTGAGAATTAAAAGCTCCTGACACATTACTTCCAAGATAGTCTAACTCGATCTGCGGCCAAATGGTAGAACCAGTTAACTAAATCCCATATCAAATCATGGAGGGATTTGGCCTGGGTATTTTTGGAGTAATATCGTCATCTCACTAACCTAGTACCTGACAGGTTGACGTTGCAAAATATGAAAAAATTACACAGTGAAACCTTTAGGCAATATGCCCAAAGGTGGCGTGATATGACATCACAAGTGCAACCCTCATTACTGGAAAATAAGGCTACAATTATTTTCTTGAATACCCTTAATGCTCCGTATCTGGGTAACCTGTTAGGAAATGCTACCAAGAACTTTGTTGACTAGGTCATTTCCGGTGAGTTAATTGAGAATGCCATTAGGAATGGTAAGATTGAAGGAGGAAAAGGGTCAAAAAAGCCCTATTTTAAGAAGAAAGAAAGCGAGGTGAACCACGCAAGCACTTACCAAAAGAACTACGCGACCAGTGTTGCAATTACCTAACCTAAGGCATAAAGGAAAACACCCATGAAAATAGGGGCCAAGAAGGGAGAATACGAAACCAGCTTTCTCAAACTGCCAGTGTCGTACTCAGAAATCTATGCCTCACTCTTGAAGGCATATTTAGTACGCCCCTACAAGTTGACCACACTGCAGCCACATTACCCTAATTGGTATAATGCCAACGCCCACTGCGAATACCATGCAGGGATCGTTGGGTATGATATCGAGAATTGCTCAGCTTTTAAGAGGTTCGTACAAAACCTTATTAACACTGGAGATTTGGAATTCAAAACACCAGCTGCGAACGATCACCCCTTACCCAAACACGGGGGGCAAGGAGTAAATATGGTCGATGAAAGGGAGATCAAGATGACAAAGAGAGATTTATCAGAAGTCAAATCTTCTCTCAGTTGGGTGTTCAGGCAGCTATGTGTATTGAGAATGATTGGAGGTAATCCCGAATCGAGGTCATTGGGATGAGAAACATAATGTGAATATCACCAAAAGGAGAACCATGACATCCAGAGTTGCCACGAATTTCGAAGATTACTTCAGAAGATGATGAACAACGGGGATGTGGAATTTTCCAATAAGGAGGAGAACCCACGAGAGATGCATGTCTATATGACGGATGACTCTGACAAGATGATGGGGATGAGAAAAACTGTGGTCATCAAAGTTAGACCAATACAAGAGAGGTCATCGTCAATAACTTCTATGGTTGTGATTACAACTCTGTCCCCCTTCCCATTCAAGGACACATGACAGGTTCCTTAGAGTTATGAAACCAACGTATCAATACCGGAGGGGACAAAGATTTCTGAAAGAATAAGCAAGGAAAATAAATTGATCTCAGAAGAAGTAAGGTGGGCCACTTCACAAGAAGCGGAAGATGTTACTCACCCGAGACGTCCACCGAGGTAGACAAGACAAAGGCCAAAGCCAAGGCAGTAGTAGTGAAAAACAATTTCAACGAAGAGCCTCCACAGATCATTAATGAGCCTGTGACCAAAGCACAAGGTTGTGAATTCCTGAGATTTCTAAAGCATAGAAAATATAGTGTAGTGTGGAGCAATTTCACAAACAAAAGGCAAAAATGTAACACCCTCAACCCGTATCTAACCCAGATATGAGTCCGAGGTGTCACATTAACTTTTCAAATCATATACTTGTACAAAATCGTAAAATATTTCAACTTATATTAAATAAAACAACATAATTTACATAATTTTAACCAAAGAGTTTACAACTTGATCAAAGCATGTCCGACTCAGATATTTAATTACATGTCAACTACAATCAATATAAAAAGTATATACAATTCAATTCTTTTCTGATATGATCTTTGGAAAGAAGAAGCTGACCTGACTTGACTTTCATATTCTTGCTCCTTTTCTCGAAACCTACGTGTGAAACACTTACACGCTAAGTCGTTAACTTAGAGAGACATATAAAACTTATAATGGAAACTTAAATACTTAACAATACAAGAACATTTCATACCATCATATCATACAAAACCATTTAATATTTCATATAACAAAATGCATATATACACATATATCATTATTATCATCACCAACATTCTTATCATTATCAATATTATTATCATTAATCCCTTTTATTAAATAATCTTGTACCTAACATTTATTCACATTATATAATACATTTCATATAGTAAAACACATAACACCGTATACAATTTATTTATGTTATCTTTTTTAATAGCCCATGGTACACTTTTGAGAACTAAAGATATGTGAGTGCATTGAGGTTGTGCACAAATTCCATCACCACAGCTCGTATAAATTGCACTGAGTGCCATATAAAATGTCTTGAAGGACCGTGTAGAAATGTCCCGAAAGAACATGTAGAATTGTCCCGAAGGACAACATATATGTCCCAAAGGACCACGTAGAATTGTCCCGAAAGACCACGTAGAATTGTCCCAAAGGACCACATATATATCCCGAAGGACGCGTAGAACCCTCGAATCTTTATATGCCAACTATACCCTTAGCTCCCATCTCACATACTATGGGCTTTACTATTTACATCATTTATTCTCTTTATTTCACATACTCAAGAAATCATATAAATCGTGTCTTATATCATAAATAATATGTACATGTAATCACATAGCTTATTATCTCGTAGCTCATGTCAATCTTTCATATAGTCATTTAAATTATTGTCTTATAACTTATATCTTGATCTCTTATGTTCACATATAACATGTAGTATATAGAATATCATATAAACTTATACATATACTCATGTATACATTTCATATAGTCTGTATATTAATGCAATATAGCTTATCTCACATTTTTACATAATCACTTATATTACATTAATTGTATACTAGTTTCATATATTCACTTAGGTCAGTTTCTCATAGCTTGTCACATAGGCATATATTCTCATAACTTTTTATCGCCTAGTTCTTATAACGTTCTTATATGATTTCATATATCCTCCACTTATAGCTTGTCTTACATGTTCGTATAATCACTTATGTTAATATCTTATAGCTTATATCCTATTCTGATATTATCATATAGGTCGAGGCTACTTAGCTTAT
This sequence comes from Hibiscus syriacus, assembly GCF_006381635.1. Classification (NCBI taxonomy): domain Eukaryota; kingdom Viridiplantae; phylum Streptophyta; class Magnoliopsida; order Malvales; family Malvaceae; genus Hibiscus; species Hibiscus syriacus. The sequence goes on from NW_024062180.1 coordinate 75,982, forward strand.
CTCACTTTTCATTAAATCACATAAGTTAATTATACCAGTTCACATAAATCTAATTCATATAACTTATACCTTGTTATTATATATTCACCTATATCATTATCACACAAGATAACATAAAACACATAGTTCATGAATAACAATACATATAACACATAAATATGTATTCATGTACACAAATATAAACCATATAAACAATAGTATTATATTCATAACATCATACAATCAAAGTATTGGAAATTGACTCATCGCAAGGCTTATTTCCATAAAACACCATATACAAAATATTATGTAGTCACCTTAGCCTCACTAGTCCAAGCAACATATTTATCTCTTTCTTGATCGATCTTATCTCATTGACTCATCTGGTACTTGCTTTCGTTCGATATCTACACGATACATATTATAATCGATATGGATGTCTTAATTTGAATCACTATTAATCAATCGTCTATAACATAAGCAATAAAAAACACTTAATTCACAATTTCCATATGACTAGTATCAGTACCCAAGGTACAGTATCGATACTTCTACTCTATGGTATCGATACTATACTTCAGTATCAATACCCAATTTAAATTATGGAATTCATCTTCAAAATGGTACCTATACTTGCTAACTAGTATCGATACACCTCGTATGGATACTGCTCCTTTGATATCAATACATCTTGAATAATTTATAAACTTTTTGCTTATGGTATAGATACTGTTCATCCAATATCGACACCGATACCCAAATATCATCCATTTTCTCTTTGAAGTATCGGTACTGAATGAACAATACTGATACCCTTTGCTCAGAATTTTCTTATTTTAACCTGAAAATGAACTAAACTTACTTAAATCTTCCCCTTTAACATGTTTTTAAAACTTTAACTATAGTATACTTATTAAAACTAACTTATAACACTTTAACACACTTTAACATACAAAATTCCCATTGAATACTTAGAACAAAAAATCATACTAATTATTCAACATGTTCCAAATCCCTTTCTAACACTTTAGATTTCTTATTTCAGCTCATGACAAGTCAAATTTAACCTCAACCTTCATTTATAAACTCTTTCTCAATAATTCACTTTAAAGCCCCTCATATTCAATCTCCATAATTTGTAATTCCTTTAGTTTCTACCTCTCTTTTAGCTTCCTTAAGCTTTCTTAACACTCCAAAATCAAAACCAATTCTAAACTGAAAGGAATATTAAATTGAGATTAACTTACCTTATTCATGTAGTCACGAGAAGAGAAGAAGATAGTTGAACCCCAATTCTCAAAATTTTCCCCTTTTTCTCCTCCTTCTCCACGTGTTTTATATCCCATAAAAGGAAAAAAAATTCTTCTTATGAAAAGACCATAATACCCTTCCACTAATCCAAATTTGATATCAAATCATACACAAAATTCTACAATAAATCTCTAAACTTTTCAATTTATTCTAATCAAACACTAAGTTTTGAATTCTTATATTTTGGTCACTAATTCGATTTTTGGGATGTTAGAATTCTCCCCCTTAAGAAAATTTGTCCTCGAATTTTCACTTCACACAGAGATGGGAAACTGTCTACACACATCCTATTCATATTCTCATGTTGCTTTCACTACTTTATGATTTCTCCACAAAACTTTAACCAATGGAATTTCTTATTCGTGAGCTGTTAAACTTCATATGCCAAAATTTTGCACAGGTTCTTCCTCGTAGATCAAATTAGATTAAATTTCTATGATCTAATTTCTCTGTACCAAATCTCAATATTTCAACTCAAACCAACTTAATGGTGTTCAACATTTCTTTTATGCAAAACTTCACTTAAAACTATCTTGATACCTTTCTTAACTTGTTAACATACCACTTGTTACAAACAACCCTAATTATAACTCTTTCTGTTGTATGATAACATTCATCTGGCTTTATTTCTTTAGTTCTCCCCTTTTTTACTTATTTTATATTTAAGCCATAAGAACTTTTCATCTTACTCTTAAGATTATTAAATCAATCCAGTAACAAAGGCTTTAATTTAATAATACAATTCAAACATTACCTATCTTAATAACAAATTTACGTATTCAGAACTCTCAAAATAGAAATGTCTTTAAGTTGTTACATCAGTCACTAATTTAACCTTTCGCAGTTGTAATTAATAATTGCCTTCGATTTCCAAGAAATTCAATCCATTTTCTATCTTTACACTCCTTCGATTCTATACTTACTTTTGATATTTAGAAAATCCATATATATATACAACGTCATACATCATGTAGATAATAGTGTTCTATCAATACGGTAACCTCAATCATTGCCAACTCAAAATCATGAGTCATATGATTTCTTTCAACATTCTCAAATCGCTTTGCAACATAAACTAAACCTTTATTCTTATACCATCTTCCTCTAAATTACAATACATATATTCTTTTTATCATCTCAAAAATAACATGCCTGACTTTAACAACTTGATAAGAGAGAATTATAATTATTATCTCTTTGATTACATTTACATGACCAAGAAGAATAACCTTAAATAATTCCATGTCACACTTAGATAACTTAGCCTGAGCTTTCCTTCTGATCTTTTAAACTCTATAATACTCACCCCTTGTATAATCCTTTATAAAACTTGAATAATATGCTTAACTAACTATCTGTCTATGCATGGATACAAATGCTACTATGATTTCAAATTCTCGAGACCTTATTCAAAGGTTTCCACCACTTTGGGGCAACCTTAAATCTTTATCAGATATAATTAAGGCATATACCAAACTTATAATCTATACCTCATTACAACCCTTTTCATACTTGATCCTTTAAACTCCATCATTTAATTCCTTAGCTATTTATTCATTCACAAATCAAAATCTACTTACAACATAAGTCATTTATTCATAGTTAAATACCCTTCTCATATCACTTATACTCATCTCTAATTACCAATCTTTATCACATCTTCATAATCTTGGTAGTCAACACTATTTACCCAAAACTTTATTCTTTATCATTTCTTATACTTGTATTTTCTCCACTTAATTAATCAAGTACCATATTCAAATACTCACTTAATCCATTTAAAATTCTTCTTCTACTTCAATTTACATAATTTCTAATAGAATTTTTACTCCAATTCACAAAGTTTATCTTTAAACATGACTTATTATCAATTAACCATTCGCAATTCCTTATTCCATCTTCTAGCACCATACCCTACTAATTGAGTGTGTCTAGTTCTTATTGAATTTGATCTTCTGACAGAGGATACAACTAATTTATACTGAGTCTGAAGTTGAAAACCAGAATCTATTTCTTTCTCTGATGGTGCTGAACTCTAAGAAGCACCAGTTCTCTTAATCATCTGAAAACTTTGGTATACAAACCTCTCATTCTGAGCTCTCTCTAGAGGTTTAGAGCGATTAATCACTTCTTGATAAGGGAACAGTTTCAAAACCATTAACACTCCTTTAGTTCAGACACAACCCTCAATAACCCATCACATAAATCCCTTTTCAGTCAGAATTAACTCAGCAACAAATCTACTTAGCTTATTAAACTCACATTCATACTCATGCACAATATAATTTCTTTACTTAAAGCTCATAAGTTCTAGCTTTATTTGTCTTATAAACTTATCACCAATGTACTTATTCTCGACCTCTTCTACAAATAATAACCACGTCACTTGATCTTTTAACATTTTCATGGTGACATTTGTCCACCATACTCTAGCTTACCCACATAGTAACAATACTACTCCATCTAACTTTTTCACTTCAGAAAAGTGAAAACCTTCTAACATTATCTTCACATCAATTGACCAAAGGTCCGCAACAACAGGACCTTCCTCAACTTCACATTTGAACTCGAGTGCTCCTAACCTTTTTAACTCTTCGTTTCTCTCCTTCTAAGAGTTGAAGGAACAAAAGATTGGAAACGTATAAAAATAGCATTCCACATTCTAAAAACATCCCCTAATCTTGTACAGACACTCTCTGAGGTTTCACTCTTTACTCTACTTGACCAGGGCAGGTGAATTGGTACTACCTTCAGGTCTATTGTCTCCCACTTCACTTCGGAAACTCTCATGGTCATACATCTAATATAACCTAACAATTCAACTCTATTAACAAGACAACACACTCCTTACACTATCATATCATAAATTTTCCACTTTGTGTTGGCATGTACATATTTTAAAACACACTTGATTTTTGTTTAAGCCTAGAATCGACTAAACCTTAGTTCTGATACCATTAAATGTAACACCCCAACCCATATCTGACCAGATATGAGTCCGAGGTGTCACATTAACTTTTTAAATCATATACTTATACAAAAGTGTAAAAAAATCAACTTATATTAAATAAAACAACATAATTTACATAATTTTAACCAAAAAGTTTACAATTCGATCAGAGCATGTCCGAATCAAATCTTTAATTACATGCCAACTACAATCAATATAACAAATATGTACAATTCAATTCTTTTCTGATCTGATCTTTGGAAATGAGAAGCTAACCTAACTTGACTTTCATATCCTTGCTCCTTTTCTTGGAACTTACGTGTGAAACACTCACACGCTAAGTCGTTGACTTAGTGAGGCATATAAAATTTATAATGGAAACTTAAATACTTAACAATACAAGAACATTTCATACCATCATATCATACAAAACCATATAATATTTCATATAACAAAATGCATACATACACATATATCATTATTATCATCATCAACATTCTTATCGTTATCAATATTATTATCATTAATCCATTATATCATATAATCTTGTACTGAACATTTATTCACATCATATAATACATTTCACATAGCAAAACACATAACATCATATATAATTTATTTATGTTATCTCTTTTAATAGTCCATGGTACACATCTGAGAACTAAAGATATGTGACTGCATTGAGGTTGTGCACAAATGCTATCACTACAGCTCGTATAAATTGCATTGAGTACCATATAGAATGTCCCGAAGGACCGCGTAGAAATTTCCCGAAAGACCACATAGAATTTTTTGTGAAGGATCACATATATGTCCCAAAGGTCCGCGTAGAATTGTCCCTAAGGACCACATATATATCCCAAAGGACCATGTAGAATTGTCCCGAAGGACCACATATATGTTCCAAAGGACTGCGTAGAATCCTCGACTTTTGGCATGCCAACTATACCCTTAGCTCCCATCTCACGTACTATGGGCTTTACTATTTACATCATTTATTCTCTTTATTTCACATAGTCAATAACTCATATAAATCGTGTCTCATAGTATATATCACATGTACATGTAATCACATAGCTTATTATCTCGTAGATGATGTCAATCTTTTATATAATCACTTAGATCATTGCCATATAACTTATATCTTGATCTCTTATGTTCACATATAACATTTAATATATAGAATAACATATAAACTTATACATATACTCATGTATACATTTCATATAGTCCATATATTAATGCAATATAGCTTATCTCACATTTTTACATAATCACTTATATCACAATAATTATATACTAGTTTCATATATTCACTTAGTTCAGTTTCTCATAGCTTGTCACATAGGCATATATTCTCATAATTTATTATCACCTAGTTCATATAACGTTCTTATATGATTTCATAGATCCTCCCCTTATAGATTATCTTACATGTTCGTATAATCACTTATATTAATATCTCCTGGCTTATATTCTATTCTTATATTTTCATATAGGTCGAGGCTACTTAGCTTATCTCACTTTTCATTAAATCACATAAGTCAATTATACCAGTTCATATAGATCTAATTCATATACCGTGTTATCATATATTCACCTAGATTATTATCGCACAAGATAACATATAACACATAGTTCATGAATAATAATGCATATAACACATAAATATGTATTAATGTACACAAATAGAAACCATATAAACAATAGGCTTATATTCATAACATCATACAATGAGAGAATTGGAAATAGACTCATCACAAGTCTTATTTCCATAAAACACCATATACAAAATAATATGCACTCACTTTAGCCTCACTAGTTCAAGCAACACACTTCTCTTTCTTGATCAATCTTATCTCATTGACTCATCTGGTACTTGCTTTCGTTCGATATCTATATGTTACATATAATCGATATGAATGTCTTAATTTGAATCACTATTAATCAATTGTCTATAACATAAGCTATAGAATTTACTTAATTTACAATTTTCGTATGAGTAGTATCGGTACGCAAGGTACATTACCGATACTTCTACTCTATGGTATCGAAACTATAATTCAATATCGATACCAATTTAAATTCTGGAATTCCTCTTCAAAATCGTACCGATAATTGCTTACTGGTATCGATACCCCTAGTATGGATACTACTCATTTGGTATCGATACTTCTTGAATAATTTATCAACTTTTTGCTTATGGTATCGATATTGTTCATCCAGTATCGATACCCATCCCAAATATCATCCATTTTCTCTTTGAAGTATCAGTACTGAATGAACAGTAACGATACCCCTTGCCCATAATTTTCTTATTTTAACCCGAAAATTAACTAAACTTACTTAAATCTTCCTCTTTAACCTCTTTTTAAACCTTTAACTATAGTATACTTATTAAAACTAACTTATAACACTTTAACACACTTTAACATCCAAAATTCCCATTGAACACTTAGAACCAAAAATCATCTAATTATTCAACATGTTCCAAATCCCTTTCTAACACTTCAGATTTCTTATTTCAGCTTATGAAAAGTCAAATTTAACCTCAACCTTCATTTACAAACTCTACAACAAATTTATCAATTTATGACGAAATTTCTATATGACGCTACATACAACGTCACAAAATATACTATATTGGTGACGTTTTTTTAATTTTTGTCACATTTAGTGATTGATGGTATATCTTTTATGATAATTTTTAAAATGGTAATTAATTTTCGTCACTATATGTTTGGAGCCAAAATTTGCCTCCAAAAAAATAAGTGGAAAACTTTTCAATGACGTTTAGATAAAATGGAGACGTTGTAAAATCGTCTCTAATGAAATAGAAGTATCAATGACGAATTCTTATTATGACGATTTGACTTTAATTAGTGACATGGCAAATTTGTCATTAATAATTTTTATTCATGACATATTGATTTGTCATATTTTATAAGATATAAAAGATGACATTTTTGTGTGCCACAAAATAGGTTTAATGTGACACAAATAGTTATTTATCACAATCACTTGTCTTTTATATAACAATTTTAAATCAAGATATTATATCATTTAATGTTAGGTATCAAGAATTAACCAAAATATTATCAGAAAAAACTTTATTGGCATCTTAGATGCACTACTAATTCGAAATCTTATTAGTAATGATTTTTCAGATGTTTTATTTTTTTTGGATTTTTTAAAATTATGTGTTCTATATATTTATATTTATATGTATATATGTATGTATGAATATTAGACTTTTTTATACATACATTTATGTATATGTATATTAAAGATCTCTTTCATCATTAAAAAAAATCTTTAATCAATCATGTCAAAGTTGAATACTAATAACATAATCATAAATGTTGCGCACAAAAATCGATAGTAAAAGAATTAATTGGGTTTAAATTTAATTTTTAAAATATTAATTGTGGAATTCGAATTAAATTAAAGATTTTGTAAAGTTTCTATGGCCAATTCATAATTTTTAGATTACTCAAGCATAGAACCTCTAATTTTACCCCTCTACTTTATATTTCAAAAAAAAAAAAACGTTTTGTGATTGGCAAAATTATGTTTTGTGGAAATATAAACGTGCACCTTACCATTGAGTTTAGGGTGCGTAAAATTTAACTAAAAAAATTAAAATTTTTCAATTCGATTTGATATAAATTGACTCATAATTTCATAAAGTTGATTCAACTTACAAAATTTCAAATAAAGTTTGAATCATAAAATAAGAATCGAATAACTCAAAATTTTTAGTAATTAATGGATTCTTTTTCAACTTCGAGTCGTCTCTTAACTCTGTATGATATAAGTATATAACATATGAAAAAATATGGATAAATATATATGTATATCGTATATGGTTATAAAATATTACATAAATTGAAATCAATTAGTACTATAACATTATAAATATTTACTGTTAAATTTAAAGATAAATTCCAAAAAATCAATTGCACTTAAATTAATTTCGAATAAAATCATAGTTATAAAATATTACACGTCAACTCAAATCTTTTAATTGAACCGGAAACAATCTATACTCACCCCCTAATTGAACCAACAATTCGATTTTGATTTAGATGCAAAACTTTTTTTTCTTTCCTCTTTTTATACATTTTTTCATTTCTTTGATTACAATCATAATAATATTAATAGTATTAATAATAAACTGATTAAGACTAAATTATGAAAATAGAAAAGAATAATTGTAAAAAAAAGCAATCAAATATATTAATTAAGGACTAAATCAGAAACGCTACAAACTAAGGAGAACCAAAGATGTAATTACCACGACACTAAAGAAAACGTGTTGGTCTAGCAACTCTTTATCTTTCCTTTTTATATATTTTGTTTTTATATTTTTTTTATTTCCCCTCTTAATAAAACCCTCTCTTTCCCATTGTATTGCGTCGTCGACCATGGTATCGGCCGCCATTAGCAGAGCCGTTGAACTCAAAAAATGCACCAACATTTCTGTTGGGCCTCTTAATCACAATTTCAGCCTTGGTTTCAATGAAAAACTCCTCAATTTTCCCAAATTAGTCGCAAACGTTTTGGGTTCTTACTTATGATCTCCGCCTTCCGCTGTTCGATAGAGCCCATCTTTACATATGTTGATCCTTTCACTGAATATAGAATCCCTACTGTTGGGATTGGCCTTTCATCACTTTGATCACACGAAAGTGGCAACGATCGGAGGTACCTTTTTTTTCTTTGATTTCTCCATTTTCACTTTTTTTTTTTCTTTTTACATACTTTGGTTTAAGGTACTACAATGTTTTGGAGGGTTTGTTTTGTTGGAGCGGTGATGAATTTGATTGATGATGAGTGTAGAGTTGGGAAAATGGATGGTGGTGGACGATGGGTGTGAGACGCTAATTGTTGGATCGTAAAGGTCAGAAAATTTCATGGACTAATTATCACCATCATGCTTCTTCTTATTTTGATGTTAATAGTTGTTTTTCACTCTTTTAGAATTAATCTATGATTTCTGAAAATAGTTATTTGACAGAAACATTATTGTCTTTATAAGCAATTGGTTTGATAGCTTTTTCTGTATTTTGATTATAATTCTTAACCATATATGAATGCCACTTTACGAACAGTGTGTGACAACAAATGAGAAAAAGGTATAGATAAAGTTTATGACCCCATATTCTCTTCAATAATTTTAAATTTTGTCAACTAATTATTTGTTCTTATCAATGGAATCATCACTAGGATACTTGTTGCATGTAAAAGAATTTTTTATGTCTTATTCCCATGATTAGTGTCTCTCACTTTTTTTCCTTTCTTTCTTTTACTAGAAACGAGAATGATTGAAACTACTATTGGTTTGCCTGCAGATTATGACATGATTAACGGGTCCATCTTCATACTACTAGCGTATTTCAAAAAGCTTTTTTGATGAGTTCTTTATGGTATTTCGCTAGAATTTCCAACTATTGCAGCCTGCTTGTGCTTTCTGCAACAACCATGGTGGCTGGTCTATCTTTTTTCTCACTATTCAATGTGTCAGGTATTTCTCTCATAACATTGTTTTTATATATAAACACAACTAGAAATCCTTATGTTCTTCATCTTCATCATACAATAACTTTTCTGATCCAATCTGTTGTGATTTATTGTATGTGGTTTTGTGCTGATTTTTCATTGACAAATATGGTTTTGTACTGCTTTTGACCATTATTTTTCAAATGCTCTTGTCGTGTGATTTACTTATTGTTTTAAAGTTTTTGGATATTTTTGGTATCTCCAACTTCTGAGTATTGAATTTACATTTTATAAAATAATTATATCTCATATATTGGCAAGAGAAATTAAAAAATAGGTAGGGTTTAATTAAAAACTTTACAAATTTCAATTCTCTAAGGAAGAACATTACCCTTGATCTTCGATAGTTCGTTTATCATTTAGGTATTCTATTAATAGTGGAAGTTAATTAATTAATACTTTAAATCATAATTTTTAATGACTTGATTTGTTCTCTGCATTATCATCGTGCATAATTTCTTTTATGGTTTTCCAATTTGTTAACCCAGTTGTTTTTTTGTTTTTCAGTGTTTAAAATGGAGATGGACTAAAGCTTGGGCAGTAGGCATAGGAGCAGTGGCGGTAGTAGCTTGGATCGGGACAGACATTTATCATAATTTATAAATTATTATGTACTATATTGTAATTTATAAATAGTTATGTACTTTATTATAATTTTTATTGTAATTTATAAATAGTTTTGTACTTTATTATAATTTATAAAAAAATTGTAAATTATTGTAATTTACAAAAAGTTTTGTATTTTATTGTAATTTATAAATAGTTTTTATGTAACTGAAATTTATAAAATGTTGTCCTTTATTATAATTTCCAAAATGTTTTGTCCTTTACTGTAAATTCTAGAAGTTTAGTCTTGTAATTTATGGGTTTTATTTTTAATAAAGAAATTGTAATGATATTTTTTCATCATTAATACAATAAAATTGTTATATTATCAGTGACAATAATAATAATTAATGACATAATTTTATATTATTTCATGACATAGTTAATGTCATTGAATCCAAGTTATAATGTGACATTATGTGTTAACGTCACTATATGTTTAATAATACGTCACAAAAATATATATATCGTCACATTTGATATTTAGTGACACACCTAGCGTGACGTTCCCTATGACTTCAACTTTTACGTCACAAAATATAAATTGTGACGTAAATGTAAGTTTCAGTGACAATATTTTAGATTTCACAAATAAATAAATTTATTGTAGTGAAACTCTTTCTAAACAATTCACTTTAAAACCCGTCATATTCAATCTCTTATAAATTCCTTTAGTTTCTACCTCTCTTTTAGCTCCCTTAAGCTTTCTTAGCACTCCAAGAATCAAAACCAGTTCTAAACTGAAAGGATTATTAAATTGAGATAAACTTACCTTATTCATGTAGTCACTGGAATATAATAAGATAGTTGAACCCTAATTCTAAAAAATTCTCTCTTTTCCTTCTCCTTCTCCACGTGGTTTATATCCCATAAAAGAAAAAATCCTTTTTATAAAAAGAGCATAATACCATTCCACTAATCCAAATTTGATATCAAATCCTACACAAAATTCCACAATAAATCCATAAACTTTTCAAGTTATTCCAATCAAACCACTAAGTTTTTAATTCTTACATTTTGGTCACTAACCCAATTTTTGGGATATTACAAAAAATCTCAATTTTGGATCTCTTGTCAACTCAGAAGTACACCAGAACACCTTGCTAAAAGTACTTAACCATACATTTGTCTTGAGGATATCTCGACGTATAAATTGGACCGAATCGTAGGACACATAGCTGTTGATAACTACATCACCTTCACTAATGATGAGATCCCGGAAGAAGGAATGAGGTCCATCAAGGCTTTAAATATCACGGTGCATTGCCACAGACATGTCTTATCAGAGGTTCTGATAGATAACGGGTTGTACTGAACATAATGCCTTTGGCTACACTGCAAGGAATGCCCGTTGATAGCTCACACATGAGAGCTTATCATAACGTCGTCAGAGCGTTTGACGAAACCTAGAAGGACGTAATGGGAAAGATAGAAATACCCTTGATGATCGGACCTGCTATTTACAACATTGACTTCGAGATAATGGACATCCACCCGACATACAACTGCTTACTGGGGAGATCTTAGATCTACGCGGCGGGGGCAGTTCCTTCATCCCTACATCAGAAGTTAAAATTTGTAATTGATGGGAGGTTGGTCAGCATCGGAGCTGGATAAGAAATCATAGCTTCTCTCCCTATACATCGACGTCAATGAAAATGCCTTGGAATGCTCATTCAGGGCTTTAGAATTTATCAACGCAACGTGTTTGGTCGAAGGAAGCAGAATTCCATGCCCCGCACTATCAGATTGTACTAAAATGACAGTGAGGCAAACCCTAAGAAAAGGAGCAAGAATCGAAAAAAGACTGGGAAAAGATCTACCAGGGCAAGTACGACCCATAACTATTGAATGAAAGGGAGACCATTTCGGGCTCAAGTTTAAGCCCACCTTCCAGCAACATGGCTAAGAGCTGAAGAAGAGGGTTGAGGCAAGGAAAACAAGATTGAGAGGAGAAGACGTCCCCGGGGAACACATGTCCTTCCCTCTTCTAAAGAACTCTTTCAAATTTGGAGGAGTGTACGATACAGAGCTGCAACTGGCTAGTGCCATCGAGATCGTAAGGCTGACAAAAAAATAAAAGTGGATGGGCAAAGCTCTGAATGAACTGTCAATCAATATGATTACCGGGGGCAACTAACCTGAAAAGTTTCTAGCTGAAATTCATCATTGCTTCCCTGGTGAAAAGCTCGACGACTGGATAGTCGAAGACCTCCCCGTAGTTTTTAGGGTCAATCCAAAGTAATTCCCAAAAATAATTTGTATTAGCATCTGCAAAGTATCTATTGAACTTTTTGAAAAACTCAACGATTATCCAATCAATCAATGAAAGATACTTTTTTTCTCAATGGCAATCACTTTCATTCTTCACATTTTTGCATTACGTTCTTTGCATTATATTCTTTATTCTATATTCTTTATGCTTTACTAACCAAATTTCATGCAGATGCCACAATAATACATAATTGTTCCTGGGGCCAGTTACAAGATAGATTTCGATCGACCTTTGTGTTTAGAAGAAGTCAACGAGTACGAAGATGAAGAAAACTGTGAAGTCCCTAATGAGCTATTGAGATTGGTGGAAAGAGATGAAATACAAATTCTACCCCACAAGGAAGAAACAGAGCTCATGAATATGGGGATAGTGAAAGTACAAAGAGAAGTAAAAATTGACACTACCCTATCCGCAGAAATAAGGCTAGATTTGATAAGTTTTCTCTAGGAGTTTAAAGACATCTTCGCTTGGTCGTATCATGATATGTCAGGGCTAAGCACTGATATAGTGGTCCACATATTGCCCATCAAGACAGAATACAAGCTAGTTCAACAAACTCAAAGAATGAAACCGGAGATGTTATTAAAGACTAAAGAGGAAGTAACAAAATAGATCGATACAAGTTTTCTTCAGGAGGTAAAATATCTCGAATGGGTAGCCAATATAGTTCCGGTACCTAAAAAGGATGGGAAGGTCAGTATGTACATGGATTATCGAGACCTTAATAGGGCTAACCCAAAGGAAAATTTTCCCTTACCTCATATAGTACCCTAGTGGACAATACTGCGGGGTATTCTTGGTTTTCCTTCATGGATGACTTCTCAGAGTACAATCAGATCAAAATGAACCCTGAGGACATGGAGAAAACGACATTTATAACCGTGTGGGGAACTTTCTACTGCAAAGTAATGCCATTCGGGTTGAAAAATGTTGGGGCAACTTATCAAAGAACCATGGTGACTCTATTCCATGACATGATGCACAAGAAAATAGAAATGTACGTGGATGACATGATTTCCAAGTCCCGAACGGAAGAAGAGAATGTACAAAATTTGAGAAAATTGTTCCAAAGATTAAGGAAGTACAACTAAACCTCAATCTAGCCAAATGCACGTTCGAGGTTAAATTAGGGAAATTATTTAGCTTCGTGGTAAGCCAGAAAGGAATTGAGATCGATCCAGATAAGGTTAAGGCAATTCAAGACCTTCCATCACCTCACACACAGAAAGAAGTTCGAGGGTTCCTGGGAAGGTTAAATTATATATCGCAATTCATTTCTCAGCTGACCGATAAGAATGCCAGGAGACACTGGAAATTATCAAGGAATACATATCCAATGCCCCCATATTAGTAGCACTAGTACCCGACAGACCGCTGATTCTCTACTTAACGGTTTTCGAGAATTCAATGGGATGTGTACTAGGGCAACATGACGAGTCGGGAAGAAAGGAAAGAGAAAGTTATTACTTGAGTAAGAAGTTTACCAATTGCGAGACTCGATACTTACCGATTCAAAAGATTTGTTTTGCCTTAGTTTGGGCTACCCGGAGGCTCATACAATACATGTTATAGCATACCACGTTGTTGATATCGAGGATGAATCCAGTGGAATTTTTGATAGAGTCCCTTACTCTGATTGGAAGACTAGCTAGATGGCAGATGTTGTTATATGAGTTTGATATCGTCTATGTGAGCCAAAAGGCAATAAAAGGAACTACCATAGCCGAATTTCTTATAGGTCGTGCCTCAGAGGACCATGAGTCTCTGAACTTCAATTTCCCAAATGAGGAACTGATGTGCATATCTACCGATGAAGAGAACTCCGGGGGAAATAAATCTTGGACCTTATACTTTGATAGTGCCTCTAACACTTTAGGAAATGAATTGGGGCAATGTTGATTTCCCAAAGGAGATGTACTATCCTTTCACAAGCAGATTAGAATTCTTATGCACCAACAACATGGCTGAATACGAAGCTTGCATTACGGGGTTAAAAGCAACCATTGAAAGAAAAATCAAAACGCTCAAAGTATATAGAGATTCCTCGCTAGTGGTGTACCAACTAAGGGGAGAATAGGAGATGAAAGACCCGAAGCTAGTCGAATATTGAAATTCTGTCATCGAACTACTAAAAGGATTTGAGGATGTCATGTTTAGATATCTACCCCAAGAGACAATCAAATGGAGGATGCTTTGGCTACCTTAGCAGTAATGTTTAAAGCTAATAAGAGAACAAACATGATGCCCATAAGGATGCAAGTATACGAGATCCCGTCCCATTACTATCACCTAGAAGAAGAAATAGATAGCCATCCATCTTACCACGATATTTTATAGTATATGAGATACCAGACGTATCCCCCCGGTGCATCTGAAATTGAGAAGAAAACAATCAGAAGAATAGTAGTCGGGTACTTCCTTAATGGGGAAATCTTGTACAGAAAGGGCAGTGACCAAGTTTTACTGAGATGTGTAACTGCCAAAGAAGCAAAAAATGTGATGGAAGAAGTGCATGGAGGAACGTGCAGACCACATGCAAATGGTTTGTCCATGGCTAGAAAGATTATGAGATTTGAATACTATTGGGACACGATGTATACAGATTACATCAATTACGTGAGAAGATGCCATAAATGCTAGATATATGGGATAAAATTCAAGCACCGCCTTCACCTTTGCACGACATGAGCTCTTCCTGACCGTTCTCTATGAGGGAATGGACGTCATTGGGGAAATTACACCGAAAGCTTCAAATGGGCACCGATTCATCTTAGTGGCAATCAATTACTTCACAAAATGGGTAGAGTTTTCTTCCTATTCCAGTATCACGAGATCTATAGTTTGTAAATTCGTAAAGAGAGAAATAATCTGTTGATGTGGATTGCCAGAAAGAATCATCATAGATAATGCTACTAATATGAACAATAAGATGATGGATAAACTCTGTACGTATTTCAAGATAAAACATGCCAAGTCTGTGACCTATCGAATAAAAATGAATGGGGCAATAGAAGCAACAAACAAGAACATCGAAAGGATCATTACGAAGACTACAGAGACTTACAGAGATTGGTATGGATATAGGACGACCGTGCGTACATTGACAGGGGCAACAACCTTATCTCTGGCTTACGGAACAGAGGCAGTCGTACTTATTGAGGTTTAAATTCCATCACTTTGAGTATTGAAAGAAGTAGAATTGGATGAAGCAAAGTGGATCCAATATCGCCTTAATCAGTTGAATCTTTTCGAAGAGAAAATGTTGAATGCTATATGTCATGGGTAAATGTACCAAAAGAGGATGATGAGAGCTCACGACAAAAAAAGTGCGCCCAAGAGAGTTCCGAGAGGGAGATCTAGTATTGAAGAAGATTTAGCCCATCCAGAAATATTTTCCGTGGAAAATGGATGCCTAATTGGGAGGGGCCCTACGTTGTCAAAAAGACCTTCTCCGGGGGAGCTTTAATTTTGGTAGAGATGGACAGAAGAGTATTGAAAAATCGAATAAATTCAGATTCTGTCAAGAAATATTACGCCTATTAAGAAAAAGGAAAAATAAAAAAGATAAAAAAGAAAAAAAGGAAAAGAAAAAGAGAGGTTCGAGGTGAAAAACCGTGAAGGACACCTTGAAACCAAGGAAGTATTTGATTTGAAAACCCGAAAGGGAGGCTCAAATGCACTTTGATATAGAGACATCCTGCAAGTATACCATCTCGAGAGACTAGTAGTTCATAAAGGACTTCACTTTTGTAAACAACTCTGCCACATTGAGATCTCCCAGAAAGAGGTGTCAAATTAAATGGTTTAGGAACACTTGTGCTAGAATTCATTAGGATATATGTTTTTCGTTTCCAAAGTCTATGTTCAATTCTTTCGATTGCCATGACTTTTTGTAAAACTTATCTTTTGTCAATAAATTCCATGATTATCATTTAAATCTTCAAATCATTCATTTCTGCATGCCACAAGTAGCCTAAGCATAATCCAAATTCTAAAAAAATTATCGGTTTTACTTTTTGATTAACCTGTAAAAATATTGGGAATCCAAAGCTGTCAATTCAGTCGATATTTGCACTAATTAAAGCAAATGTTAGATTAAAGGGTAAGACAAGAAGTGACAGCAGCCCGAATAAAATAGAAAATAATGAGAAAAATTATGAATTAGACAAAGAGTCGGCAAAGACAAAGACTCGACGAGGATAAAAGAGGGAAACAAAAGCTTATGAAACCTTAAAAACCAAAAACCCAAAATCACATCATGCATACCCAAGCATTTACTGAATATGAGCATACACATTCATTTTACATCAAGTTTTAAAAATATGAAAGGAATTCAAGGAGCCAACAAAGATTCATTTCACAACTTCCGCAAATGATCAGTCCATATCTTTCATGGATCGTAATAAATTTAGCGATCTTGAGGTCAATACCTTCGGGTAGTTCAAACACCAAATCACTGACACATGATAATCTTTTGTAGGTTTAAATTTTAAAAAGAAGATAAACCAATAAGTATTTCCAGTGGAGAGTTCATAATGAGAAGAACTCATCCGATGAGGGAGAAGAAGTTCATAATGAGAAGAACTTGTTCAACCTTAGCTCGTTTCCATTACAGAAGAGGTGGATCAACATTTCCAATGGGGAGTTCATAATGAGAAGAACATATCTGACGAGGGAGAAGAAGTTCGTAATGAGAAGACCTTGTTCAACCTTGGCTCAACATTTCCAGCGTAGAGTTTATAATAAGAAGAACTCATCCAACGAGGGAGGAGAAGTTCATAATGAGAAAACTTGTTCAACCTTGGCTCAACATTTCTAGTGGAGAGTTCATAATGAGAAGAATTTATCCGATGAGGGAGAAGAATTTTATAATGAGAATAACTTGTTCAACCTTAGCTCGTTTCCATCACAGAAAGAGGTGGATCAATATTTCCAATGGAAGAGTTCATAATGAGAAGAACTCATCCAACGAGGGAGGAGAAGTTTATAATGAGAAGAAATTTTTCAACCTTCGCTCAACATTTCCAGTAGAGAGTTCATAATGGGAAGAACTCATATGATGAGGGAGAAAAAGTTCATATGAGAAGAACTTGTTCAACCATAGCTCGTTTCCATCACAGAAGGAGATGGATCAATATTTTCAATGGAAGGGTTTGTAATAAGAAGAACTCACCTGACGAGGGACAAGAAGTTCATAATGAGAAGAACTTGTTCAACATTGGTTTGATTTCATCACAGAAGGAGATGAATCGACGTGCCCTGCAATGAGTTTGAAGTTTAACAAGTAGAAACTACATTGAAAAATGGTGCTTTGTATCTTTGCTCTATTCCCGTTCCACAGGAATGAGAAAAGAGGGGAAGATGTAATCACCATTTTTCAATCCATATCTAATTATTATTACAAAAAACAACCAAACTACCAAACCTAAAAAAGCCAAACACTCTAGGCCCAAACAAAACCCAGACCCGGGCCCAAACAGATCCAAATTCGGGCCTATTATAGAACCCTAACCTAAATCTAACCTAACCTTACCCCTAATAGTTATTGCATCTTCAGCTGCTACCACCACCGCCAGATCGACTTTCCAAACGATGTCAATTGTTGTCCAAGGTGTCGGCGACCTCCACTGTGCCAACCATCATCTCAGTAACATAAAAAAGAGGAAAATCGAGGTTAGCATCAGTAAACCCCAAAAAATCTGAGGCATTAAACCCAATACTCATTGCAAACATAGATTCAACAGTAAAACTAGGGATTATTTTATTCTAAAACCTATGTAAATTTATGGATATAAAACCCGAACTGGTTGTAAAAAAAGGGGATCGTTTTTCTTCCCCGTTTTTAGAAGGAATATAAATAATTTTTTAGGTATATTTTTTATTTTTTTATTTCGAATAAAAAGCAACTAATAAAAAAATATGTCTATTTTTTTACAGTAAATAAAGAGAAAGAAAGAGAGATAAAGTGAGTGTTTATTTGGGTAGGGGAAGATGAACCGAACTGCATGGTCAGAGTGAGAGGAAACCAAAGAGTCGAGGTGTTTTAGGGGTATTTTAGGAGTGGTTTTTGATGTTTTAGCCCCAAATAGGGGCTTAGGGGATAGATCTGGAGATTTAGGTCACTTTAGGCTAGGTTTGAGAGCCCCGACCGCCGTTTGTGGCGGTCGGATCGACGACGAGAGACTCCAACGGGGAGCAGGTTGAAGAGGAAGGGGAGAGAGTTGAGAGATTTTAAGTTTTTTTTTCGGTTTAAAATGAAACAAAAAATGAGAAAGTTGTCTTTTATAACAAAAATTTAGGGATTATTCGCGCTTAGGTCCCCCTAAGCTTCTGTGTTTTTACATTTCGGTCCCATGAGAGGGCCAATTTTGTTATTTACCCTTTTTATTGTGTTGATTTGGTTTTTTACTTTTTTTATGCATGTTATGTATTTGTTGGTATATTTTTTTTAGTCCTCCTAGTTTTAATGTGTTCTTGCAGTTTGGTCACTAATTGATACATTTAAAAGGCATCTTGAATTTACATGTCCCTGTTTTGCTATTTCCCATTTCTATATTTTAGTAATAATTTTTGGGGTTATTTGCGTTCATGCCATTTGATGTTTGTCGTGTTTTACACTATAGTCATGGTTTTTATTGTTTATTTTAATCCAAACGTTTGTGCCTTAATTGCATTAATTTACCTTTTATTGTTTGTTCTTTAACTAATTAGAATTTTAGGTACAATTTTCTTTAGTCCTCCAAGATTTTGCGTATTTTTACATTCTAGCCACTAGTTCACTTTTATTTGTTTCAATTTTAGATTCTTAATTGCTAATTATTTTAATTTGCCCACCATGAATGTTTTAAATTTATTTCAAATTAATTGCTGTTGTTTTCTTTCTCTTGCAATTTAATCCTTACATATTCATATATATTTTTTTTATTTTTTGCTTGTTTAGTTTTATTTTAATTGGGTTTGTCATTCTAGTTTTTTATTTAATTAGTTTTTTTATAGAATTTCCCCCTAGATTAGATCTTTAATCCTAAAATTTGATTTAGCAATTAGGATTTTGCCTTAGTTTTAATTAGGGAACGATTCAATTCGAGTTTTCGCATAAAAATTCCTGATTTCTCGAGTCGATTGTTTGAATCCTTAGTTTATTAATCTTCGAATAATTTTAAAATTATTTTAATTTAATTCCTTTCTTTTTATAATTATTAGGGTTTTGATTTGTTGGTTAATCCTTTAAACTTTAAATACTATAGACTTAGATCCTTAAGCTTTAGACTTTTACATTTAGATCTCCTAATTGTAGTTCCTTGTTTTTATCCTTTGACTTCTTAGCCCCCAAACTCCAATTAGAGCGTTAACATTAACATAATTAAATAGGTTAAATGGAGCCTCCACTTTTAGATAGATTTCAATGTAGTCCCCTAATTTAGGGAATAATCCGAGTCGACCCTCGCGTAAATGCTCAAGGGACCATCTGATTATTCGATTCAATAATCGGTCTAAAAATAAAATAGGGTTAACATTAGAACCTATACATCTAATTTTGAGCCTTTAGGTCCTTTAACTTTCCTAATTTGATATTTTAAGCTCGAAAAAGCCTTAATTACTTTTAGTTTAATTAGAATAAATAAAATTTGTTTGACCGTATTTTATTTTTAACCCTAAGACAATGTTCACTTATTAGGGAATTAATAGTATATCTCCCGCAAATATGCTCAGGGGGTGACTAGTAGTGATTCCCGAAATAAGTCGACATCATTTTCAAAACCGCATCATAATTTTTAAAATTGAGGCAATGTTCAGTTATTAGGCACAATAACTGATCTCCCGCGTTTATGCTAGGGGTGAATGCTACCGACCTTAATAAACAAATACCCTTTTCAACTTTTTTTGCTTCCGTAATGATTTTAAATTAAATAAAGATCGAACTCAAAATTTCTGATTTTAAATATAGGGTAACCAACCAAGTATCAATTTTTGGGCGCTTGTGAGGGTGCTAATCCTTCCCCACACGTAACTGACTCCCGAACCCGATTTTTGGATTTTCGCAGACCTTAAAACTTGGTATTTTGATAAAAATAAAATGTTTTATTAAAATCACCCGGTTTTTACAGTGTCCAATTGCACTTTAAATGATTGGTGGCGACTTCTCACATTTCGAAATTCTTTTCAAAAGTAAAAACCCCTAACGATGTAGACAAAAGGACCTGTGGGTTCAGGCAGATATTGATGGAAACAATGTTGTAGACCATAAAGAATTTCAGGTAACTCTTATATGAAGCTCGAATAACATGCATTTCCTACTCTTATCTCTAATGCCATCGAATAATAATGGCTTTGCAGCACCGAATCTGGAAGCCTGCATGGTCGGAGTCGAGAGAAGGAGACAAAAAAGAAGGCCAAGATAGGGGCCATAAGGGTGGTGAAAAACATAGTAGAAAGAAGCAAGCTATTGGCTTTAGTGTGAAGAATGCAGTGTTGTTCTCTCCAGAAATGGAAAAGGGAATGTGGCCTGAAAACTATTTTCTCTCCGATAACTCCCGGCTTACGGTGGTGCTCTCACCGATACAAATGCCATATTCTCAGTTAACATGTTAACCAAAATCTGAGATTTGAAGTAGAAGAACATGTACTCTCTCATACTATGAAGCAAGGGACTCCGACTATCTAAGGAACATGGAATTTAAGGGCTTCAGTCCATCGGCATGCCATTTTGTCAGTCATCCGGCAGATAATTGGGCTAGTTCAGGGGAAATGGGGAGGAAAGAGTAGTTGGAATCACAGGTAGCAATCAGTCATGGAGAGTTCACCATTGTAGAATAGAGCTGAAGGCAATTGCAACTGCGCAGTTATGTAAACTACTAGACTAGAGCTAGACTAACATTTAAAACATCAGAATACATTGAGGGAAACCTCCATAAGAAGATTTTTGTTTTGTAGTGAATCACTTTGCTTACAGATTATATATGCTCGTAATAGGAGTCACAATATATTTTTAAAAACTCGAATAAATTTATGCATTTTTTTCTTGGGTAAATTAGTGTTGGGTACCTAAACTATCAGTTTTGATCCATTTTAGTACCTAAACTATCAATTTTTTAAAATCATGCCTAAAATTTAGTTTTTGTTTCATTTTAATATCTCACCATAAAAAGTTAGTTTTAGTTTCATTCTAATATCATTGTTCAAAATTTAACGTTAAGTTTTGAAAAAAATTAAAAGTTTAGGTACTAAAATGGACCAAAACTAATAGTTTATGTACTAAAAGTGTTGAATTTTTAATGACGAGATTCTAAAATGAAATGAAAACTAAACATTAAGTATGGTTTAAAAAATAAAAATTTAGTACTAAAATGGATCAAAACTGATAATTTAGGTATTAAATGCGTAGTTTACCTTTTTTATTTTATGACGGTTGCACCAACTATATAATGGTACACAAATTTATTTTATTAAAATTTGTTTAATATTTATTTTTAAAAAACTTTTACTGAGCTGATTTATTCATTATGAAAAATAATATATTTTTTAAAAATAATTCTTTTACCAAGCCGATATTATTTTATTTATTTTTAGAAGATAATCCACGCTAGTAATCACTAACATATTTCTTCATTCTTATTTTAATCACAAATTAAATTTTTGGTAAAAGCGTCTCTTCTGTTAATTTATTTTTCTTATTTTGGTCATAGACCCTTTTTTATAAGACAAGTTTAAATTATTAAAGTTTGATTTGAATTTAGTGTGACATAAATTAATTAATATGTAATTTGAGAAAGTATGAAACCTAGTATAATTAGGAGTATAAATTTTAATTTTTTTTATCTAAAAATATACTTTGAATATATTTAAACTTCATAAATTTTTTTTGTAATCAAATATCTATTCTTATACTGTTAAAAAAATAGCCATCTTTATAAATAGATAATAAGAGTGAGGGTTGGATATCAATTTTTTTTTCTCTAAAATCTTCTTGTATTTTTCTTTCTTCGTATTATTATGAAATTCTCTTCGTCTACTCTACAATACCTAGTATCCATCATTTATGGTTAGGACTACTGGGATATCTAATCCCATCTGCTCCCCTAACTTTTGTCTTTCAATGTCAGTGTCGCAGAGTGCTTTCGTCGTTAGTGTTATTTTGATCTCTACAAATTAGTTGCTCCCCCAAAAATTTCCTCTGCCCCTATCGTACTCCAACTTGGTAGTTTCCATCGCATGTCCAGGATTGAGCCATGGGATTTGACAGTAGACTTTAAAAAGTCACGTACAGACGCTTTACGCTAAATCATTATGCGTTGGATAATGCTTGCATCATCTGTACTACCACTATTATTCAAATTTGTGTTATTAATTGACCTGATTATTTTTAACATTTAAAATTAGTTTCTCTCTCCCTCTCTCCTAGTCAGCATTAACACATCATCTTTTTATTAAATTTATTCGAATAAATTAGGTGATGGCATACGTCAACCATTGGTCGAAATAAAATAAATTGCATTCGAGGTGGGAGAAATCGAACCAAAGACTCTTTTAATGGGGTTTTCTATCCTAGCCACTCAACTAAACTTGAAATCTATTGTAAATCCACCAAAACTTACATTTAAATTTGTCAAATAAAACAAAAGAAAAATAAGTGTCAAACTGTAAAGAAAGGGAATACAAAACCAGGATTGCTTGAATAAACAATCTTACAATTAGCCACTAAATTAGTCTGGAAATCTAATAAAATATCATTCAAGGGGTCTTTGGTTCGATTCCTTTCACCCCTAAATGCATCAATTTAGTAACTTTAATTTTATTTCGACAAATGAGATGTGGTTAAGTGTTATAACCTAAATAAAATTAATAAAAAACAACACGTCAATACTGATTAGGAGAGATAATGTATCTTACAAAACTGAAAATAAGAACCACATCAGCATCGTCATTAAATATTAAAAAGTTAATGACCAAAATATGAAAAAAAAATGTAACGTTATAACGCTTTTTTTTAAAAGAAATAGTTTGATGACTAAAATAAGAAAAAATAAAAGGTTAGTGATTACTAGTATAATTTGTACTTGTGCTGAGAAACTATGGAGTTATAAAAAAAATATAATTATTAGGGTAGTAGTTAGACGCTATAGTTATAATTTTTGTATATGTTAATTTGGGAAAATCTAGATTTTCATAAGATTTATCAATTAAAAAGTAAAAAAAAAATATATTAAGTCAATATAATTAATTACAGACCTAATTACTAAAAAAATATCTGATTGGGATACTCTAATTACAATTTAATGATTTTAATCTATCCATTTTTCGCAACACAAAGGAATTTGAGCCTAGTTTAAATAAAAAAAAATCAAGAGCTCAAAACAACTAAAACAAATCTTATATTTAAATAATAATTTGATAAATTTTGCATATATTTTTTAATTATTAGTTGATATAAAATTATTTCAAATAAAAGATTATAAAGATGTTCCTCTCTTTCTCTCTCTCCATTTAATTTTTTCGCGTCAAATTAGAGTAGGGATGGAAAACGGGCGGGGTGGTTGTGGATACCCCTTTCCCACCTAATATTTCGTACCTACCACCCACGATGGGTAAATTTTATAAATCCACACCCACCCACACGAGTACATTATCAAATCCATCCCCACACCCATTACTCACCTGGATATCCACCACCCATCTCGTACCCCTATGTATCCACCTGACAACAACCTTACAAATTACTTAAGAAACAAAATATAAAACAAACACGTATATTAAGAAGAATAATAAAACATAAAACAAACACGTATATTAAGGTTAACATAGATTTTCAAATAAACTAAAGTCTTAATACATAAAACATCGTAATAAAAGAGATAATTAAATTATAGAAATATAAATGATAAACACATATATTTTTGTTCTTTGGCACAATATTCTCAAATTTCAGGCGATATTTTCCACATCGGTTACTCTAGTATTACAATCATCATTCTCTATGTCCTCCAAGTAGAGATATTTTTTGAAACCCAATAATCTAATTTAGTTAGAACAGAAAGGAAATCCAATACATCAACAAGCATATCGACACCAGAATTACAATGAAAAAATATATGCAGATTTAGAAAAAAGGGTATATCTTTTGTTTACTTTAAAGGAATGTGGTGTAGTTTAAATTTACTTTAGAAAGAATAGGCAAAGAAAAACTTACAAGAGAAGAGTGTGGCAGAAAGAAGAACACAAACGGAGGGGACAATCACTAGTCTCATAAAGAAAAATTGATTCTAAAGATTGAAAATTGACTTCAAAAAATGTATACCCTAACATTTGGTTAAATTATAAGTCATATATTTTTTTTGAGATTTATAAATTAGTCTATGAAATTATACCTAAATTCATAATGGTCTAAAATTTATACATTGAATAGTTAATGGACGGGCAGGCGGGCAGGTAAGGTCTCAAATCTTGTAATACCCCAAATTTTGGTTTGTGACTAAAATATAAGTTTTGAAAGTTTGGTGGCTAACATATAAACTTTGTAAAGTTTAGGGACCAAAAATGTAATTTTAAGAAGTTATATATTTTCCCTAAATGAACAGTTTAGCCTAAAAAAATAATTTCCGTGAGAAACAAACTTTTGGTATGAGAATTATATTAAAAGTTATAAAGTGATAAAGTTTGGTAAATAAATCGGATAATCGGATCGAGTCGGAATTTTACAATTGAAAAATGCTAGATAAAGGTCGGAAATATTAATTCCATAGTTTAGATCAATGAAATTTAGTAGGGATAAGTTGAATTGAAGTTATTTTGTCAGATTTGGCCTAACAATGAAAATTTAGTTACTAAAATACAATTTTCAAAAATTGCATGGCCAAAGTATAAAATTAAAGTCAAATAGGTTCATATTTGACTATGAAATATTTAATGGAAGATATTGTAATGGAATAAGGTAATTATCAAGGTTCATAACGGTATTTTGGGAATTTCTCATTAAATGAATTTTTAATTCATTTAAATTATATTAAGCCATGTGTTAAGGATAATTAATACTAGAATAATCAAGAAAATCAACATATTTTCAGATCATCAACAGGCTTAGGCCGAAACCACCATTGTTGCAAGGTAAGAAATTTTGTTTTGATTTTTGAAGCCACATGATTGATTTTTGAACTAAGTTGAGAAATAGAGAAATCATTTACATGAAATTCTCTATCATTTGGTATAAGTATTGCATGATGAACATGTCTATTTCATGAGATTGAAAATTTGGGTTTATGGATTTTAAAGGATCGATGAAAGATTATTTTGTTTTTTATGTTGGACATTAATTCTAAAGTATGTGAGATGATTGAAATCATGTGTAGATGCTTATATTAGGTTCGACCAACATAGGGTTTATAGAGAGTTGATGGATTTTGGTTTAATTTGAAGTTTTGATGGTTAGAATAGCATGAATTTGATGTAAGGAAGTTGAATTCATGCTTGAAATTGAATGAAAAGTTTACCCTATGTACTTGGATAGGTTTGGCCATATTAAGAAAATTAGGGGAAAATATTTAAAATGTTCATATGATCTAGAATTGATATTAGATGTGTTCTATGTGATTTGGAGATTTATTTGGATCAATTTGGAAGCTTGAAATAGTAAAAGGGCTAATTTACAAGTTTTGAGAATTAAGGGACATTAATGCATAAATGTACTAATTGGAGGAGCTCAAGGCTGTAGTTTTATTATGTAATGCTGAAATTTTAAGTTATAGTAAGGATTAATGGCCAAAGTGCAAATTTGGATAAGTTTGGTAATGGAATTCGAATAGTCTCAAAAGTTTAGACTTGAGTTTTTCGAAATGATAGTATTATTTTGTTAAGAAAATTTCAATGCTATAAATTTTATTAGCTTGCTGATTTTTTGAGTTAAATATTGGTTTGGGGATCAATTTGCAAGTTTATTTAAGCGGGTGGTTGAAATTGAAAATTCTAAGAAAGTTTAGGATGAAATTTCAAGTTTTTCAATGTTAAAATATTGATTTGAGTATTTTATTAAGGTGATGGAAATTTAGTAATTAATGTGCAAGGATCATAATGGTGAAGGACAATTATGAATTAAATGGAAAGGTTGATGTGAATTCTAAAAAGAATTCATAATTAGTAGCTAGATTGTGAAATTTGTAAAAGTTGAAGGGTAGATGATGAAAATAAGAATTTATGGAATTGATGAGTATTTTGAGAAGTTTGAAGTATGATGGAATTACGATTTAGTGTTTGATTGATTATGTATCGATTTTTTATTTTTATATTATTAATTTTGGATTATATTAGTTGGACACTAACATATAGTTCAAATACTTTGTGTTATTATGTGATGTTGTCAAACCACGATCAGTATAGCAATAAAAAAAACCCGAAAGGAAATGATAAAGCACGTGATTAGGAGTATCACATAAAAGGTTCAGTAGTGAGGTAAAGGTGAGTGCAAGTACTTATTTAATTATTCTATTCGAGGACGACTTGCGATAAGTCAACCTCGCATCATCTTAAAGGATGTTTTTACTTTCATTATGGATTATTTCCATGATGTTTTTATAAAGTTTTATTAATGATTTAGGTTATGAATTGCCAAGTACGATTTTTAAGATGATGAATTTTAAATGTTTATGATTTTAAGACGTTGATTAATATATAATTATATTATGATTTAAAAGCCCATTGTTTGCCGCATTAAGAGTTGTTGGTACATTTGGCATGCCATTAAGTTGAGTACATTCAAGTTAAGTTATGATACATTCATGTATATTATGATTAGCATCGTTGGTGCTTATGTTATGATTTGCACTTGGAGTGGATCTTATGATGATTATTATGACTGGCACCGTGAAGTGCCTAGTGCACATTATGTTTTACTCACCTACCTTGTATTCTCTTAAATATGCATTGTGTTATGAAAATGAGGTATGAAAAATATTAAATATGTTAAACTGACAGGGATAATGATATGATTATTTTATCTAATAATGTTATCATGGTTTGGATGAAATCATGGGATGATATAAATTTTCAGGTTTACGATGAAGAAATTGACTTGAGTAAGTCGATTTTCGAGTTTAACATTTATTTAAACTATTTTTAATGATTTATTGTATCTATGATATTTTATGTTATATCTCACCATAGCTTATTACTGCCTCATTAAGTTATACTTAGCGCGTGATGATTTTTCATGCGTAGGTTCGGATAAAGAATAGGACGTGTAATGAGGAGCCTCTGAGTATCTTTTCGAGAATCATATCTATCATCAGTATCAGTAAGACATCTATTATGTTATTTTTGACTTTTAATGGCATATATAATAATGTCAGTAGTTTTATTTATCAGACTTATTTTTAATTTGACTGTAATAGTAAATTAGGACCATTTTATTTTGTCTAGTATAGTTTTATCAATATTTATGAATAATTAGAATATATATATTATTATGTTTTAAATGGTTAGAAAATTTAGCAAAGTTTAGGCTATTCTAAATAGTTTATGAAACAACATTAAAATGTCTAATTACTACCTGAGAAACAGATTTGCTTTCAATGTTTAAGTATTAATTTATAATTTTATGCGATTAAGAAAATAGTTTTAAAGTTGAAACATGAATGTTTTAAAATGAAACAAAATTTTGAACATTTGTGTTCAACAAATATCTGTAAGGTTGATGTAACATCTTTAAGTCGTATTTCGAGATGTATACGGGTTATGGGTGTTACAAATCCATCACCTACCCACTACCCACGACAGATATAACTTTTTACATCCACACTCGCCCACTACCAACTAAACATATACCCATCCTCGACCCAATTGGAACAAGTGCAGTGCAGAATCCATGAAATTGTACCCATTTTCCATCCCTAAATTATAACACTCTTCTTGATTAAAAAATCTTGGGTAAATTATTTATTTAGTATCTAAACTATCAAATTTGGTTCATTTTAGTATCTAAGTGTTCATTTTAAAAAAAATATATATAATGTTTAGTTATTGTTTCATTTTAGTACCATGCTATTAAAAACTTAACGAACAGGGTATAGCTTTGGTAGATGGACGACCAATTCGAACGATGAATTACGAGAGAATGATGAGTTGATTAACATAATCCAATTTCAAGCCTATCGGGCGGTTGATGAAGGAGATTAAAGGATTAAGAAGTCGAAGCATTAATTGTTGATTTACGGAGATTGAGGCATTTTTCGGTGAAACGGAGGCCAAAATCAAGTATAGTGGGTGGAAAAGATGCAGGATGGAAATTTTGGGCTTCACCTATTGAAAGATGCGAAGACCGACGATTGTAGATGTGGGGACTAACGAGCCCGTCCATTAAGGTTTTAACGGTGGGGTCCTAAAATGAAATAAAAATTAAATATTAGGTATGGTTTTGAAAAAATTGAAAATTTAGGTACTAAACAGACTAAAACTTATAGTTTGGATACTAAATGTGTAATTTTCCCAAAAATCTAATTCTACAACGAAGGTACGGAGGAGACCAACTCAATTAAGATATTTCATTGGGTTGACCTGGCGGTTTGTTACTATCAATCTGCTGCCAAATTTTAGGTACAACTGTTGAATGGTTGGCATCACCACTGACATGAGCACCATTGTTCTGTTGATTTTGCTTCTCTCTCTGGCCTACCTCTACGCTTTACATGGAAAACTTGACCGTGTTTACAAAGATGAACTCCTTAGCTTTGTCCAGCAGGGAAAAGAATGGTTGGTTTCCATCAGGAGGCTGATCCATGGAAACCTTAAACTTGGCTTCTAAGAACACAGCACCAGTCCTCTCATATGCCAACACCTTGACCATCTCGGCATCCCTTATTCTTACCCCTTTACCAATACTGATATTGTCGCCCAAATTGGCTTCGGTTCTAAACTATTAGAGTAACTACTCTAGGATGTTAAGCAGTTAAGGTTGGTTAGGGATGTTAAAGCTGTTAGCAGGTAGTTGTAGCTCAGCTAAGTATCTTGTAAAACTGCTATAAAGGTAATGTAATCAGTATGCTTGGATGAATAAGAAAAGTTTATTGTTCTTCGTTACTTCAAGCTAATCCTAGCTTTCTAACATGGAATCATTCGCTAAGTTTCCTAGGGAAATATGCTTCGTTGTTCCTGTGTAAATTCTCTTCTCTGCAAAGATTGTGTTCTTGCTCGCCATGCTGAGTAGTGGTGGATCTTCTTCGTTCATGGAGTTTTCTACGAGAAATGCCAATGCATTCTCGAATAAAAAGGTAAACATCGTTCTTGATGAAACGATTTTCTTCTTTGGAAACAACAAGTGTTGCTGACGGTGCGCAACCATCGCCTTGAACGGTTCTTGATGGGAACGATGAGGTCACTACCTGAAACCGTGGTCAGTGATGATGGTGAAGTTGTACCGAATGAGCTATATGAA
Source organism: Hibiscus syriacus (assembly GCF_006381635.1). Lineage (NCBI taxonomy): Eukaryota > Viridiplantae > Streptophyta > Magnoliopsida > Malvales > Malvaceae > Hibiscus > Hibiscus syriacus. The sequence goes on from NW_024062180.1 coordinate 106,081, forward strand.
GATTATATTACACAAGACAGCGCCCTCGCGTCATGGTTACTCTCCACGATTAGCCCTCAGCTCCTACCTCAATTCATGGGTGCAGAAACTGCCTTAGTGGTGTGGAGCATGGTGCTCCAGTTCTTTGGAAATAGATCCACGACTGTCATTATCAACCTGCACTACAAGCTACAGTCTCTCAAGAAGGGTGATGAATCCATGAGAGTATACATCATACATGTAAAAAAAGTGTGTGACGTCTTGGAGTCGTGTGACAGCGTAGTGTCTCAAGCTGAACACGTTGCAAGCATACTAAAGGGACTCCCTCATGAGTACCATCCGTTTGTTGTGGTTATAACAACCACACGGGAGTCGTTGACCCTTGATGTTGTGTATACCATGCTAATGGACGCAGAAACGCAGCTAGCTAGCTTTGGTGATCAGCCTGAGGCATTTCCAATAAGTGGAAATGTTGCTCAAGGAACTGGTATGAGCAGATCTTCTGCCTCTAATTACTCCTATGATCATAAGCCCTCTCGACCACTGGGTAATTCTAGTGGAAGATCTGTTGGAAGAGGCCGAGGACGTGGTTGATACATGCAGTGTCAACTCTACGGGAAGAATGGTCACCTTGTAGACAGCTGCTGGCACCGCTTCGATCAAGACTTTCCTGGGTTACATCTAGCAGTAAAGCATACTCCAGAGATCAGTTTGGAAATGCATATTACTCTATGTGTGAAACTAAAGTTGCTGAGTGTGAGTGTTGTCATGCTCAAAATGGTGGGTCTCAGATTGATTCGCATCCTCAAGCCCTTGTCTCCACAGCAGCTCGTGAATGGTGGGTGGTAGATCCGGGTGCCACACATTATGTTACACCCGATGAAGTAGTTCTCAGTCATAAAGATGGCTATAACAGACCAGGTAAGCTGGTAGTTGGTAATGGGGTGGCTTTAGACGTTAAGGCTATTGGCAACACTACTTTGTGCTCTTCCTCCCGAGCCTTGTTATTAAGTGACTTGTTTCATGTACCGAGAATAAAAAAGAATTTTTTGTCTGTCTCAAAGCTTGCTAGGGACAATAATGCATTCTTTGAGTTCCATGCACATGAATGCTGCGTTAATGATAAAGACACTGGCACAGTGTTGCTTCGTGGGAAAGAAGAATATGGTTTGTATTCGTTTGCTGTAGATCCTCAAGTGACTTCTCTAGTAGCTGAAGCAAGTTCCATGTCTGCATCCCTTGACTCCTATGAGTTGTGGCATCGAAGATTGGGGAACCCCTCACATGATAGCTTAGTTAGAATCTGTAAACAACTGAATGGGGAAAAGCCACAAGCTACCATTTTATGACTCAAACACTGTGTATGACACTCTATTTCATCTTGTTTTCATAGACTTATGGGGGCCTGCACTGGTTCTCTCAAATGGCTTTATGTAATATGTTACCTTCATTGACGCGTGTACTCGGCATTCTTGGATTTACCTCTTGAAGGATAAGGCCGAGGCCATCATGTATTCGGGTTGTTTCAACTAGTTAGAAATCAGTTCAATATGCCTATTAAAGCAGTTCATAGTGACTGGGGAGGAGAATACAGGCTTTTATCAACCTGTTTGCTCAAGGAAGGCATCGTGCATCGTGTCACGTGTCTACACACATCAAAACAAAATGGTGCGGTGTAACGCAAGCATCGACAAATCATCGAGCTTGCACTTGTGCTTATTGTTCAAGCATCCATGCCCATTCGATTTTGGTCCTATGCACTAGTTACTGCCATACTTTTGATTAACAGGTTACCAACTAAGATATTGCAAGGAATATCGCCATTTGAGAAGTTATTTGGCAAGAAATCTGAGTATGAGGCGTTGAAGGTATTTGGCTGCCAATGCTTTCCACACTTGCGACCCTTCTTGAAACATAAGCTGCAGTTTCGATCACAGTCGTGCGTTTTTCTTGGATACAACCCTCATTACAAGGGGTTTCAGTGCCTCGCACCTGATGGTCACATATATATATCGCGACATGTAGTGTTTAATGAGTTACATTTTCCTTTTGCAGGGAGTACTCGTACAGAGCACATAGTTCATAAGACTGGTCAGCAACCTCGATCATTGAAGGTGGTCACTGATGTGGGGAAATTCAATATACGTGGTGTCTTCACTTCATTGAATATGGGACGTGACTTCGATACAACACCTGAAGGTGTGCTGAGCACAGCACGTTCTGCGTCGTCTACATCAAATGATAGTAGTGCATCCCCCACATCGAATGATAGTAGTAGAGGTGCTGCCTCCCACGTAGCTAGTCTGGCTCATTCACCTAGTCCATCTCATCCATTCAGCTCAGGCCATAATGACTCCAATGGTGCTGATGCCAGTACTTCAATGCCTGCTCAAGAACATCATGCTCATGATGAAGTCAATGGAAATATGCACCCTATGCTAACACGCAGCAAATGTGGTGTTTTTAAGCCAAAGGTGTACACAAGCTTTTTTGATGACACAGTACCCACTAGTGTTCGAACTGTGTTGCAGTAACTAATTGAAGATCTGCTATTGATTCTGAACATGGGGCGTTGCAAGACAACAAGACTTGGTCTCTTGTTCCCTTGCCCAACGATCATGACGTTGTTGGCTGCAAATGGCTTTTTAAAATAAAGAAGAACCCAGACGGGTCTGTGCAACAATATAAAGCACGATTCGTTGCCAAAGGGTACTCACAGGTTCCTGGGTACGATTTCAAGGATACGTTCAGCCCAGTTGTGAAATTTGTCACGCTGAATGTGGTACTTTCTCTTGCTGTCACTAAGAACTGGTCTCTACGCCAAGTTGATGTAAATAACGCGTTCCTGAATGGTGACTTGTCTGAGGAAGTCTACATGCAGCAGCCTCCTGGGTTTGAAGAGTTTCCTGCGGATGGATCACCACTCGTGTGTAAGCTGTACAAAGCGTTATACGGGCTTTGCCAGGCACCTAGAAACAGGCATGATAAGATGAAGGATAGTCTTGAGAGAATGGGGTTTATGGAGTCTTTAGCTGATGTATCACACTTTATGAGATGTGTACATGATGGTTATATTTTTGTTCTGGTCTATATGGATGACATAATTTTTAATGGGGAATGTAAAGATGATATTGATGGAGTAGTTCAGCTTTTGGAAAGAGATTTTTCACTTAAGGACTTAGGTGAACTAAGTTTCTTTCTTGGGGTTGAGGTCAAGCGAAGCAGTGGTAAGTTGGTTCTCTCGCAGAAGAAGTACATTCTTGAGCTCCTTGAAAAGGCAAACATGTTAAATGCCAATTCTGCAGCTACAACTATGGTCGGGTCAGCAAAACTGCTTCATGAAGCAAGGTCTTTACTCTCAGATGCTCATGAGTACAGAAGCTTAGTTGGAAACTTCTCTATGTGTGAACACTCGCCTGATATTGCATACAGTGTTAACAAGGCTACTAAGCATATGCATGCGCCTTGTGAGTCTCATATGGAAGCAGTGAGGCGTATACTTCGATACCTCGCTGGCACCCTGGATTATGGTCTCACGTTCCTCACTGGTGAAGCAGGATTGAAGGTCGTCGCATTTGCTGATGCAGATTGGGGAGGTGATGCTGATGATCGAAGGTCAATATCTGGCCATGCTGTGTTTCTTGGAAAATGCCATGTGGTCTGGAGCTCGAAGAAGAAAAAGACCATTTCCAGGTCAACCATGGAAGCAGAGTACCGTAGTGTAGCATACATAGCCACAAAAGTCACCTGGATCAATGCACTTCTACTAGTCTAGGTGTGAAGCAGCATGAGGAACTGGTTATCTGGTATGATAACACAAGTGTCATCGCAATGAGCATGAACCCAATTTATCATGCACATTCAAATCACGTGGACATGGATGTTCATTTTATTAGGGAGAAGGTTGCAGCAAAAGTTGCAGCAAAAGTACTGCGTGTTAATTATGTTCCATCCAATTATCAGGTGGCATATGGCCTCACTAAACCACTAACTAAGGCTGCATTTGAAGTTTTTAGAACCAAGATGTGTGTCCTTCCTTGTTGAAGAAGGAGGAGAAATTAGAGAGAATATTAGAGTAACTACTTTAGGCTGTTAAGCAGTTAAGGTTGGTTAGGGATGTTAAAGCTGTTAGCAAGCAATTGAGGTAGCTGTAGCTCAGCTAAGTATCTTGTAAAACTGCTGTAAAGGCAATGTAATCAGTATGATTGGATGAATAAGAAAACTTTATTGTTATTCGTTACTTCAAGCTTATCTTAGTTTCCTAACATATATCAATCGTTGCTTTCCATGACGATATGGACGCTTTTCCCCTTCAGGTCATCCTTTTTTCTATAACCCTTTTTTCTTAATGTTCTTCAGCTTGAATTGTTTTTAATGGCTCTGCTGTTGTAGGAGCTCGTGGAATGGGAACATAGGAGCAAAATAGATGGCAAAATGCACGGATGTGGCTACGATGCTCACGCATAGAGCTCACACCAATATGCTTCTTGGTGTTGCCATGTTGCTTAACCAACGTAAAGATACGCTTAAGGTAAGCTTTGACATTCTGTTTAACATTTTAAATCCATCTGCCTATGTTAGTATTAATGTTAAAGGTTTACTAATTTCAAGCTTATTCAATGTCAAAATTTCCTTTATATGCCTCTGAAGGGAACTGTCAGACTACTCTTCCATCCTACAGAAGAAGGGCGTGCCGATGCATCTCGCATGATAAAGGATGGAGCTTTAGGTGATTCTGAAGCAATATTTGGAATGCACGTTGATTTCACAACTCCGATAGGAAGCATAGGGCTGCTTTCAGGGCCTCTCTTAGCTGCAACATCTATCTTTGAAGCCAAAACTGAAGGAGTTGGTGGGCATGCCGCAGAGCCTCATTCAGCTGTAGATCCGATGCTCGCTGCATCCTTTGCAATTTTGGCACTGCAACAGCTAACCTGTAGAGAAGCTGATCCTCTCCACAGTCAGATATGTTCCATTTTCTTATCTAGATATTCATTCACAAATTTGTTTGTGAATTACCCTAACTCGTATCGGAATAGTCCATGGCTATCGTTTGGAAAATTTGACATCTGTCATATACTGCTACACACAAACAATGCATATATACTGGTTAAAGTATGCCTGTCTAATGCAACTTAATGCTTGATGTATTTTTTCTGTAAGGTTTTGTCTGTTACTTACATCAGAGGTGGATCGTTGTTCAATGTGATCCCATTGTATGTTGAATTTGGGGGCTCTATGAGGAGTCTCACCACCGAGGGATTGTATAAACTACAACAAAGGTTGAAATAGGTACACATCATTATTGAATCTCGTTAGGTTCTAGTAGCTGATAACCATGAGAATCATGATTTCCAGTTGATAGTCAGAGAACTCCTAGCATGATCTCTGCCCTTATCTAGTTCTTACATTTCAGGCTAACTATTTTACCAGCATATTATATATGTTGCTTTTGCCTTTCCCCTTTTTAGAGTGGACAAATTATTGTAACCCTTCTTGTTTGTTTATCTTCTTTTCCTCCCTTTCTACGATGCTATTCCCATGAACAAAATGATATTGTCTGCTATGATTCGTCCTGTTGGACTGCTGTATTGGTCCTCTGGCAATTTTGGAATGCTTTTGCTATTTTTATTAGAGAAACTTATTGATAGATCAGTTCTCTACTGTCATATTTCTGCTTCATGTGAATATTATATTTATTGGTTTGTTCTTAGAAGCTGAGTTAAAGACGTCCTTTATTTTCAGCTTAAGCATTTTTATGTACTTTTAACTTGCTGTAGGTCAATAAAGGGCAAGCAGCAGTACACTGATGTAATGCTTTTATCGACATGAAAGAAGAAGAGCACCCTATCTATCCTACTGTTGTAAATGACGATGGCTTGCATCAACATGCTGAGAGGGTTAGTAGCCTTTTATTTGGTCCGGAGAATGTCAAAAAGAGCGAAAAAGTTATGGCAGCAGAGGACTTTGCCTTCTATCAAGAAAAAATACCTGGATACATGTCACACATTGGAATTAGGAATGAGAAACTAGGCTCAATTCATGTACCACATTCCCCATATTTCTTTCTTGACGAAGATTTCCTTCCTATTGGTGCAGCCTTGAATACTGCTCTTGCAGAACTATACCTGAATGAACACAAACATTTCTGTTTTAGATGAAGGGATTCGACGGTAATGATAAATTCCCGTATACCGATATTCTTCTCTAGTTTTTATATGCCGTGAAAGGAAGTAGTGAAGCTTTCCATTTGTATAATTTATTTTATTGCAGAAGGTTTTATTTTGAATGCCTTTCCGTACTGATGTGGCATAAATTCGGAACAAACAATGAATATCTTGTTAGGGATTAATGTTCGGGAAGAAGTGATAGGGCCGTCAGCATTTAATTATATTTGTCATGTATACAGGTAGTCCATGTATTAATGTATTATAGTCAAAAGTGCAATTTATCCCTAACAATTTCTACTTAGCGGATGGTAAAGGGATGGGGATTGAATCTCCAACCTAGAGGGAAAGGGAGGTGTAAAATGAGAGTTTTTAACAATTTACCCCTCTTTTATTGCTTTTTGTTGCTTCATTTTCATAATTTTTTGTGCTAAAAAGTTAGAATGATAAGTTGTTGGAGAAAAATAGATTTTTAAAAATTTTGAGACAATTTCAACGAGTAAAGATAGAATTTTAAATTATAAAGTTATGAAGTTATGATTTTATAATCTATTATATAAAAATTTTTTTACCAAGACATTTACTAACACCTTTCAAATGGTCCATAGAATGAGATCATGAAAGGAAAATAGTGTTGCTTTTGCACAAATAAGACATTTACTAACACCTTTAAATGGTGCTTTCCCTTGGAACATTGTTGGATAGTGAAGACCACTCACACGTCATGTAGACACCAGTTTTTGTCCGGGTTTTAATCGTCTAGTATAAATTATTATTAATATTATTATTATTATTATTATTAACATCTATTTTACATTTTTAAAGGCCCCAACCTGAAGCCCAACAACAAAGCTCCAGTAAAGCAAACAATATACAGACCCATACCCGGTTACAACTAGTTGACCCGAAGCCTAATATCAGGCCCGAGTGTGAGAACCCAAACTCGACTAGGGTTTCTTCTCTTCTCGACGCCGCTCAATCTGATCCCCACGATCTAGACCCAAATCAACGGTCTAGATCAGTGCCACTTAGGGTTTTTAAAGCCTAACCCTAGGGAGCCACTACCACTGCCGACTGCTTTTGACACCGCCATTTCAATCTACAATGATCGGGAATCAACACCAACAGTAAAAAAAGGGCAAAATTAGTCTAAAAAATAATAAAATAAATAAATAGCAGCAAATCCAAAATGAAATCCCAAGAAAATCAAGGTCCTCTCACAAGAAGAAATAGGGTAATCAAACCCAATCTTCTTAGTAGCAGCAAAGCCATCATCAACTCTCGCATGCAAGATAAAAATAAACCAGAAAAAAGAAGAAAGGGGGAGAGAAAAAGGAGAGTCGAATACAAAAAAAGGAGAAAATTATCCGAACGAGAAAATAACAAAGAGAGAAGAGAGCTTACCAGGTATGATGTTCATTGGAAGTAAAAAGGTCACAAAATTTCAAGTTTTTTTGAAAGGTATACAACCTAGATCTAGGATTCTAGGGTAAGTTTTAGGCTAAAGGGGGCTAGGATCGGGTTTAAGGAGGACGAGAGGAATGTTTGGGGAGGTTTTTGTTTCCTTCGGCTACCGTCAACGACCGCGAAACGTCACAGACGAGCGGTGACCCTCTCTCTCCCGGTGAAAAGTTGAGAGAGTTTGAGAATTCTCTCTCTTTCCTCTACTGAAGAAACAAAGCAAATGAAGTAGATGGCCGATTTTAGCTTAAGTGTGGAAATATATACCATGTACGAAACGACGTAGTTTCAAAAGGGGTGGGTTTGTATTTTAGTGAGTGGAGTAATGGCAGTTTAAGGCCCTTTGTCGTTGTAATTTTACCTTTTGGCCATCGATTCAAGTTTTATATTATTTTGTTTTGAGCTTTTTTCTTTCGATGTTTATATTTAGGTCACTGGTTTATATATCATACTATTATTTATTAATATTTGAATATGACCTTAAGGTTTATTAATCTTTTGATTTAGCCACTATTTAGTATGAATACATTTAGGTATAATTTTACTTTGCCCTTTTATGTTTCGGGGTTAGCTTATTTTAGACATTAATATTATTTATGGATTATTTTCATTTCCAGTACCTTTATTGCTTAATATGTCCGATTTATGGCCCTGGTTTGTTTGTAATTTTTTGGTCCTTCTATTGATCCCTTAAATCACCAAGTATGCTTATTTTTGTTGTCTGTATTTCGATTTGTAAGGTTTTATTGTTTTTATTCTACTCCTTTATGTATATATATATATATATATTGCATATTATGTATTTATATGTATTATATTAAATTAATATTATTAGCCCTTTTTTGTAGATATTTTATTCTATACATTTCAAATCGCATTGGTTTCCATCGTATTTCTTTATCTATTGATATGTTAATCGAATAATTTCAAGAACATTTATTTGTAGAATGGGCGTGGAAAGCACTACTTGATCGAAGTAGTGTAATCCGATACAACATTTGAATGAAATATGAACTTGAAAACACAAGCCTTTTTATATATTTATTAACATAATGGTATTTTTTTATTATAAAGTTTTATTTTATTTTAATCTTTATTTTCATTTTGTTTTGTTTAATGTAGGTATTAATGATGTAAATTTCAGAAAAATGAATCATATTTTGTTTTATGAATTTTTTATATTAATTTAATATTTTTAAAGATATAATATTCTTTACAGATATGAAATAGGTGAGATAGCTCTCTCGATGGAGGATTGCAAATATCGAGATTTCTTGTCAAGTCAAAGAATTTTCTTTAATAATTAATTTGGAATAAATTAGTCAATGTTCAACAAATGGATACTAATTTAATTTTTATATTCGAATTTATATAATTTGCACCATCTGCAAAAATATATAAGCGACTAAGTACCAATTTTTGGGCGCTGTGGGGTGCTTATCCTTCCCTACGTGTAATCGACTTCGAACCCTTAAAAATGAATTTTTGGATAACGTAAACCAATTTTTCTCTTAAAAAACTTTTTTTCTTAAAATTGTTTTAAAGATGTTTTAGGTATTTGACCTACCTATCTCAAAGGTCGATGGCGACTCCATTCAATTTAATTCAAAATGGCTAATTTTTTAAATAAAGTCACATTTGTTTTTTTAAATAAAATAATTGTTTTTCTAAAAAATGGTTATGAAAGCTTGGCGACTCCGCTGGGGAGCTTAGAGAGTCAGGTTGTAAATCGTTTTCACATTGTCATTGTGGTGGAAATCACGAGTTCAAGTCTTTAGATAATTTATGATCCATTTATTGAAGTTTTTCTAATTTCTTTATTTCTTTAAATTATCGTACTAACATTTAATTTATGTTTTCAGCTTTGTCAAGGTTTTTGTCAAGTTTTTTTTTTCGTTTTCCATTTGAGTCAAAGGTTTGTACGCTTCTCCTCACATACATCACGTACATTCGCATGACATAAGCTCTATACCTGATCTTCGTCCCAAGTAAGTACGGGTGAACGCTTTACTCTCGTAAAAATTTAGTATTCTTATGAGTTTTTGCAAATAACCCTTGAGGTACACATACATTATACCTTCGTAGGAATTTATTCCTCGTATGTGTATAAGGAGATGAACCTCCTCAAATTGAAATCAATCTATTCACGCCTGTAATGGGTTAAGATTGAGGGTTTGGTAGCCCAAGGGGGCACCAGAAACAAAGACAATTCGAGTACCTTTTCCCGTTAGAGCCGAAACCATGCATGTTGTGAACTGTAGAACGATCACCCTAGATATAACCATACAAAACCCCTATCCGTTAGTAGGTACCGAAATAAGCGTACACGGAGGAGGAGCAACTCTAACTCTTTACATTCATAGTATATTTCTTTTTGAATGAAGGCATGTGAACTAGAAATTATATGCGGTTAGGATTAATTTCTTGAAAATAAATCATTTTAGTAGAAAGCATGTCCGGGTAGGAATGATATCTAATGAAAGCATGCTTGGGTAGATATCATGATTGGGTAGGTGTTATATTTAACTTTAAATAACATCTTTTAACTCTTTTGATTATCTTTCTTGTACTAACTAATTTATTCTCTTTTATTTGTGTTATTTTCACATTTTTTGCATTACATTTCATCAACATTACATAATACGAAAGTGTTGATCCGCAAGGGATATTTAAGTGAAAATTTTCGCAAGGAGAGATAAAAGTTTTCAATCAAACAGTAGAGTAGAAGAAGAAGACTTGCTCGAAGATCATGCAACATTCGAGATGGGAAAGATGATCCATTGATCTGAGGAGTAATCCAGTAGTAGAGATTTATCTACGATCATTCCATCGCTAGTCATCAAGGAGTAACGCGTGACTTCATCACTGTAGGGGCATTAACTGAGTTATGTTACAGAGTGTTTGAGGGGCATAACTTTCAAGGAAGAAACTATGAGATGAAGCATTGACCCATTTCAGACCCAACATCTAGTCAAAAACATGTATGTAAAATGGATTATCTTGTAATGTGAAGACTTTTATCTCTGGTGAAAATTATTCCATGATATTCATCGTTGGGATCAACATTTTTTGCATTTGCATTTGCATCTTCGCATTCTGTATGACATTCATTTAGGTATTTTTTACATGCATTAATCATGGATACATGGATTTATCTCGTGGAGGACTCTGAGGATGTGTTTCTAATTGTGCAACTTCATTCACACAATATTGAGAATGGAAGCAAAATTTGAGAAACTGAAGAAAGAATTGGAAGAGAATTTGCAAAGGATGCAAACAGATTGGAAAGATAAAATCGAGCAAGCACAACAGACCATTGTGGATCGTATCTTGCAAAACCAAGACAACCTAGTTAACCAAATTGTAGCAAAACTGACTAGGTTCAACCAAGAAAGAGTCAATGAGAAGATTTCCTCGACCATGGAAACCTCTGAATATGTGATGGAAAATGCTAATCCATAACTACTCATTTCACCCGACATGCTTCCAAGCCACCAAGTAGGCTTCTCTGCCACTAAAACTCAAGCAACCGTGTTAGATCTTCAGGATAATCCTACTGATCACAAAATGTCTGATCATGATGAGATGAAAAAAAATCCAAGAATGAGATCCCTGAGAAGTTAAAAAATTGGTGTAGAGAGACATTCAAAGGAATGAGAGGAAAAAGTTCTCATAATGAAATGGATGCAAGATAACTAGTCTTAGTTCATGACTTGGTGCTCCCTCTCAAATTAAAAATGTCTGATTTTGAAATGTAAAATGGAACTAGTTTCCCTACTGCCCATCTTACGATGTTTATTCAAAGGATAACTGGATACACCAACAATGATTAGATGTTAATCTATTGTTTTCAATACAGTTTGACTGGACCTGATTCTAAGTGGTATAATCAATTGAGTCGTACTCAAATCCGCTCCTGGAAGGATTTAGCTCGTGCCTTTTTGGGCCAATACAAGCACATAACTGATATAGCCCCTGATTAAACAATGCTACAAAATATGGGAAGGAAGTGTGATGAGAGCTTCCGACAATATGCACAACGATGGAGGGATGTTGCATCCCAAGAGTATCCACCAATGATTAAAAGGGAGTTCATTATTTTATTCATCAATACATTAAAATCTCTATATATTAACAACATGATAGGGTTCGCTACTAAGATTGAAAGAGTTGTCAAGAATGGAACATAGAGGCACTAGCAGTATTGACCTTGAGAAAAGAGCCAAGGTTAACATAGTGGGATCTTATCTAGCTAATCAGGGGACCAAACCTCATAAGGTGTTCCGTGAAAAGACTCACATCAATCTAATTTCAATGAAGTATGAGGAATTGCTCCCAACGCTAGTTGAGAAGAACCTTGTGAATATAGTTCAATCCAAACCAAAAGAGGCCCCATATCCTGAAGGCCATGTTGTTAACGCCATATGTAGCTACCATATTGGGAGCTCAGAGCACACTACTGAGAATTGTGGGGCATTGAAGCACAAGGTCCAAAATTTGACTGATTCAGGACATGGACATTCAATGAATAATGGGGCATTCCGATCAAGAGTGGGCTATGACATCCATGAAGAATTTTGTTACACTCTCATCAAAAGCATTTCATCTTGTTTGAACTTGTTTTTCTTTTTTTCTTTTTATCTTTGAATGTTTGTAAGTTATTTGACATTCGAACATTTCAAATAAAATGTTTCCTTCTAAGGTAATTAACAATGATCAAATTTTAATCTTGAAATTCTTTGAATATCAAATAAATTAAAAGCTCTTTAATAATTGAGGTTATAAATCGTTGATAAATGACAAGATTGAACCCTGTAAAACAATAACCTCTAATCTTACTCCTGAAGATATACCATAATACATACCCTTCTCTTACAGGAACTAAGCTAGCCTTCTCCACACATAAAGAGACAGTTAAGGGCTTGGCAATCAAGTATGTAAAGATGTGAACGAAATGGGGCATCTTGCAGATGAGATTGCAAAGCTAATTGGTTTCCACTTCTGTTGATGACGTTCGATGATGATCATGATATTCACAGATGAAATAGTCAAGTAGGTGAATCTAGTTTAGGTCAGTTGCTTTGAAATTGAACTCTAAGGATGATATTTTCTAACTTTCAACAACACCTGGACTATAATAGGTTCTTCTTGACAAGCTTAAAAAATTAAATCCATATACCCATAATATAATTATATATTTATACAATAAAGCTGAGCTATTCTACTAAAGCAATTGGTTATAGAGAAAACTCAAAAGCCTTGGCTTTATGAATGGATTAAATTCAAACCATGATGTTGATCAGATACTTGGCAATTCGGTGTTTGCTCCACTGTGATTGTCAAGTTAAAGACTTTGTAATGACATGAATCCTTTATATAGCCAAATAAAGGCAATTATAATATATATACGTACAATAAAGCTGAATTCAACTAGCCAAACAATGACAAATTAAATCGAATTTACTAAATAAGGAGTTTTAGTGAAGATGGACTAAGGGAGTTGAGGAACACCTGTTATAGTCAATTTCATATGAGCACTAAGGAATTTCATTTTAGACGATATTTCTGCACTGCCTTAGCTAGACGAGTCTACGAAGCTTGAACAAATGGAAGATTTCAGAGAACTGAAATAGAAGTGTTCTAAAAAGTATAACAATTGAATATGCTAGTGGCGTCATTTTTTCCGCCTCCGATCAAAATGCCAAACCAAGAAAGAGGGGCATGTCATAATTTTCACAATGATTGAGAAAAGGAAAAAGGACGAATCGAGGAAACAAACCTCAAAATTTAGGTAGCTAACCTCAAAACCAACCTGTCAATCTTTATATTTGTCAAAAATTTGCAAATATGAAAGATTAAAAGAGAAGTTGATTCTTTTGATATTCAATAAACTCATGTTTTGTGATTTACTTCAATTATGAGGATAAATATGGGGCATTATTTTAGTTTATTCGACAATAAAAGTTCACTTATTCTTTCTTCATTGAATGTTTTTCAAAGGAAGAAAAAAATTTCAAACAAGATAATCTCTCTAGAAGTATATATTGGAATTCAACAAATATCTCTCAAAAGTTCATGATCAAAGCTGGGGTAAGGGAAGCAAAATTTTTGGGGATAAAATTTGATGAGGCACGAAAAACAAATTATCGCAGGGTAAAGTTTGCAAGAGTATACCCTGATGGAAAATGAAGACAATCACATCAGTAAGTGAATAAAAACTGTTCGTGCGCCCATTCCTGACAATTGATCAAGAAAATAAGCATAAACATAAAAATACATGTTACATGAAATTTCATCTTTGCATCAAATCCATCATCATCCATCATCATCATGTGCAATAAAGACTTTGATTTTCCCTCTCATGAGGACAATTTTAAAATTTTCACTTGAACTCTTATCTTTCTTAAAGACATTTTCCCCTCTCATGAGAAAAATTAAAAAATTCATCAAATCAAACACATGAAATAAAATTCATCTTGACATCCATAAAAACATTAAAGATAAGCATTCATAAATGTATCCTTTTGGCTTTTCAAGAAATAAAAGTTTGGTGATGACTAGACTTCCTCAACACGTAGGAATAATGTCATCCACAGATTTGACATCCTGAAGTGAATGATTAGATCTTATAAAGGCAATTCCTCAACATGAAGGAGCGAATTGTCTGTAACCTTTGACATTGTTTATCTTGAAACAAGTTTTGTCTTGCTTGAGGCAATTTCTCTTGAAAAAAAATGACATGATTTCGATTATGAGTTTCAAATCATATATATGATTGCCTGATTGTTATTCTAGTAAGAAAATGAATTGCTTGCTTTGAACGGAAGATGATGGAAGTTGTAGTTTGGATTTAATGAAAGTATGGGGAAGGTATGGGTTGGTAATGGCGTAGAATAAGAAAGATGGGTTGAAAAGAATATGGAGTTAGGAACCATCAATATAAATAGATGATCGAAGTGGAAGTAGATGGAACGTGACCCACTAGCTATAGATGAGCTAGGAACCAACGCTATAACAAAAGGAAATTGATGAAGACAACAAGAATATCTTGAAGCTGATAAAGTTCTACAACAAAACAAGAATGAAAGCAATCTCTCAAATATGTTTTATATATTAAAATGTGTGTTTACGATGAGCTTAAAGATGCCTATTTATAGTATTTCTAAGCAGCATATGAAAAGACTCAAAAGATGAAAACATTCTCATCAATTTAGCAATAAAATGCACTTGAATGATTTATCTTTCTTATCTTCAAGATTGGATGAATATTCTAGATCATTTTGGGGATGAATCTAGACAATTTGAAGCTGAATTTGGCCTTAATTTCGTCCAAGGGGTGGAAGACTCTTGCAATTTCATGCTGAAAATTGTCTTAATAAGTGAATTAAATCACCCTTCATTCCATGCTCCCTTGAAGAATATGAACAGCCCTTGAATTTAGATGATAACAATCAGCTTTGAATGCCTTGAATGGGTGAATTAAGAGTCCTTCAATGCCTTGTCACTTGGCTGTAGTTGAAAAGACTCTCCCTTGGCTCAAACTCATCCAAATCATCCATGCATAAAATTCCCGTAACAAAATTCCAGCCTGCACTGTCTTCAATAAATCGATCATATCTCAAGCTCCCGATATCAGATTAAGATGATTAAAAAGGCATTGGAAAGCTAAGAGATAGAGGAACAATTTCCAATTGATTTTTATTACCAAACACATATGTATCACGTCAAGAAATGAAAGACATTCTTACTAACATTCTTGCATAAGATGAAACCGTTCAACTTCTCTCATGCACCTAGACAAAAAGGTGAACTTTATTCAATATTTAATTGAAAACATGCATGAAACAATTAAGAGTTAATTTAATAAATGAACTAGTTTGATGAATGAACTAGTTTAATTAATGAACTACTTCCCTAAATGAACTAGATGATTTAAATGCAATACATGCTTGAATGAACAACACACTTATTAAATGCAATGAAAACTTCAAATTCTCATGAAAATTCATGCATAAGCATTGTAAAGTGTTCCTCCCTTATTATTCCTCAATCAACACATTCCTAACTTGATGTAAACATACTCTCCATGGCTGCTTGAAACTCCTTAGCCCTTGCTCATGTGATGAGGCCACTTGGGTACTTCTCCGGGTCTTTGCTATTGGCGATCATATCAGTCCCTCCCTCTTTAGTGTGGGGGAGGCCATGGCAATTTGACAAGCAGGCTGTCTATGATGGTTTCACAAACCGATACTCTTTCTTTCACAATGAAAGGAAAATAATCTTGACCCCACTTTCACCAAACCCAGTAAATGAAGATCAAAACATTTTGAGGAAAAACATTGAAGCAATGAATGAGAAACTTGAAGAAGAACATTTGGAATAAAGTTTGAATGAAGGAATGCATTTTAAAATTGATCAAACCATTGAAAATGATGAGAATCAAAGAGTGGACGAAGAAGACGTTGGTGTTGAAAATGAGAGAGTTGAAAAAGATGTGACTTTTGAAGAACCAGTAGTCATGACTTTTGGAGATTCACAAAACATGTCTCTTGATAATTCAAAGGTTATGCCATTTGAAGTTCCAAAAGAAGCATCACTTGAAGTGCCAAGAGTTGTGTTCATTGACATTCCAAGTGCATTTCCAATCATGAAAAGAATTCAACAACCAACTCCCATTAAACATCCAGCTTGGTTTGATACTTTCATTTATTTTGTTTATAATTTTTCATATTCTAACTTTGAATTACTTTGCAGGAATTTGAGTTATGTATACGCTATTATCCTACCAAATGTTAATGATAAGATTCTTTGTCATTATAAGCTTGATTGGTGCATTGAACTCAAGAAATTCAAGAAGTTTGAAAGGCTAAGACTCTCCACAAACCGTCATGATGATTCAAAGAGTGGAGATGAAGAGTTACATACTCTTTTAAAAGAACATGATGTTTCAGATCAAAGAGATATTCCAAATGATGCAATTGGTCAAATGGAGGAACCAAGAGGCATGATCCATGGAAGCTTAAGAGAATTATCTTTTCAAATGCCAAAAGCTATAATTTTTCATAAGTCAATAGACATGACTTTTGAATAACCAAATAATATGTCTTTTGGGGGTACCAAGAGATATGATCATTCAAGACAATGTCTTCAAAAGATATAACTTTTGGCTATCCAAAACATGAGAACAAGGAGTACAACTTTCATTTACCCATAATTAATAATTCTCTTACTTATGAAAGTTTCTTATCTTTTAAGGTCATGGACATTCAAGGAACCTATTCAAGGGATATGACTCTTGATAATAATACTTTCATAAAGATGATCTATGGAGCCAAACCAATAACGATTGAATGGGAACAATTTGTAGAAGTCACCTTTCGATTTGAGGACATACTCACATCATTGAAGATCCATCAAGATCAATATAAGGGAGTTCTACCATGCTTTATATTATATTTACTTATTTATGCACTATGTATTACTATGAGCATACATTTTCATATTTGACTATACTTAAATTATCAAAACATGCTCATTCACTCATTATGTCATATGTTTTGCATCATTGATTGATATTAAAGCATATAATCTATAGATATAATAATAATATTCATTATCATAAGATGCATGAGTTATTACTATAACCTATAGTACACATCTTTATCTTATACACATTAATATAGTTCATGAACTTAACTTATCCTTTATGTTATGTGTGTAGGTACATTCGGCCACAACTTGGGAGCTATATTGGAGGTAAATGGAGCATGTAACAACAAGGAAACTTACATGGGAACGTTTAGGAGAACATAAGGAACATTTGGTGAAAAGTTATCTGGAGACCCGTGAGCTCATAGCTGGATTGAGCTGATGATTTGAGCTATAAGATGACTTCAATTCAGCTGGGGAGCTACACCATCATCATCACCACTTAGGACACTTCAAATATGTCCTAAATCAAATTTTTTGAAATCGTACCTTTTCGCGAATAGTTACCACCTCAAGAGGTACCTTTTCACAAGGAATTTCCTTGATGTTCACCATGCTACAACTCACCTATGCCCAACTCACCTATGCCGAGCTCACCTATGCCCAGTTTACCTCACTAGCTTAAACATGAAAGGTTATCTTTCCAAACATTGTGACCTTTCATGATGATGCTGCCCATGAACATGCCCTTTTATCAATGAGCAAGTTGGTGAAGAAATTATATCCATTGGAGGCTTAAATCACCAAGAGACATGAGATGAAGCTCCATTCCTATTCGACCACACCACATGCCTGTACATGAAAGTTTTGGCGCCAAGTTGAGGAGGCACATCATAATTCGGCCAAGGGAGATATTCCCTCATCATTGTCGAAACATCAACCAACACCAAGCTTATGGACATATCTCTTTATTCAATTAGTTATGTATTTTCATTAAGGGACAAGTACTAGCCGAAACACTATGTAACCATTCGACCAAGCCCTCTCATTTCCTATAATTTGAGAGGCTTGCCATCATTTGTACTCATCTCATCTCATATATTAAACAAACTCTCGTGAGTTAATTTCTCTTCAAATTTCTTTGTGAACTTTATCGATTAAGAAAGTAGTATTCATATACTTGTTGTGTCATACCTTCCATTTTGATTCCTAAATTCCTAGATTTATATCTAGTGGGTTGAAGACACTATCCCCACTCCTCAAGCAAGTTTGTGAAGATCAGGATTATTCTTCCTAGCATTGTTTCCTCTTTGGCTGCTTGAGATACAATATAACCACCGTCTCCATTTCATCATCAACACCAACAACATCATCCATCAAGACCATAAACATCTTCTTAATTCCACAACCATCTCTATTTATTTTCTTTCATTTCATTACTTATCTTTTTATTCCATTTATTATTCCATCATTAATCATATTACTTTCTTATCTTTGTTGCAGTCCAAACTTATAATTCAAGGACATCAATACTTGTCAATCCTAGATCGGGACACAATAAGGCTATCTACTCACTTCCATCAAAACGTGTAGATTTCTGCCTACATCAAATATTTAGATGATGTAAATCATGATTTGATCTTTTATGATTTACTTTTGTTTCTAAAATGTCTTATTTATTTTAATATGTCTCACTAAGTGAATACTTAGCGTGTGATTGTTTCACACATAGGTAATAGCGTACTATCGGAGTGAGGAGTTAAACTGATATCATCTGTCAATGGTTACCTTATTAGTAACAGTATGACATCTTTAGATGTTCGTTTGATATTAATTGGTGGCATGTATTAGTTATATTATGATGCTCTGGTAGGAATGTATAAAACATGATTTGTAGTATTACATTTATCAGTGAACTTAAACTACTATGTGATAGATATAAATTCTATTTTATATATTAGTAGTGAATTGACATTTTATATTTTATGTTATTAAACCGTAATGTTTTAAAGAAACAAAATTTTACTTTTTTCAAATATCAATATTATTTTAAAAGTATGTGACATCTCTAACTCATATTTGGGGATGTATACGGGAATTGGGTGTCACATTTATTGTTATTAGAGCTGCAGGTTTCCAATTTTTGGCCGAAACTGAGTGTATTTTATGTAAAAAGTGTGTACATGCCACTAGGATGTCAAAGTTACTGATATACTATTTATATGACATGATTGATGTCACTCCTTTCTAACCTAAGTTGTAATTTTATGTATCGTGTTTAGATGTCGAGATCTAAACATTTGAAATGAGCTATAAATTAGGAAGTCTGAGAAGGGACTGATAGTGGGAGTAATGAAATCAACAGCGAGTATCATGCTTACTTTGGGCATGATAGTGCACTGACACATCAAGGAGTGTTTGTGCAAGATGATGGAGCATTTCTGCAGGATTTAGATGTGATTTTAGCTCGTTATCAACCTCCTCCTATTCCTCCAGCATTATAGATGTGAATTCTCAAAAGTGTTGAAAAGCTTGGAGCACCCGAGTTCATGTGAGAAAATGATGAAGGTCCTATTGATGCAGAATTATGGTTAAATGATATCAAAGTGATGTTGGAAAATCTTCACTAATGAGACTTTGAAAAGCTTGATCGAGCTATAGCTTTACTTAGAGGATCAACCTGAGTGTGGTGGATGAACACCACGATGTATATGCCGTATGAGCAAGTGATCGGGCAATTCTTTCAGGTGAATTCAAGATCAAGTACATTAGCAAGCAATTCATGCGAGCAATATTGCTAAAATTCCTTAATCTAAAGTAGGGTGACCGAGTGATACATGAGTACGAGACTGAGTATAACAAGCTAAGTTGATTTGCTGTTGAATTGCTTTCCAACGACAAAGCTCGACGTTATTTGTTCATCGAGGGTTTGAGAACTAAGATGAAAGATATAATGGTGGTATTGAACTTTCTTACCTTGGATGAGGTGATATCCCAAGCAAAAGCAATTGAAAGTGTTCAAGAGGAAACAATAGCAGCGGAGTAGAGCACACAGACAATGAACAGATCGGGAACATCCTCAGCTTCTTATCAGGCTAAAAGAAGCCTGGGTTCATGTCCTAGATATAATAATAGATCTGGTTCTACTGTAACCTCACATAAGGAGAAGCAATCTCAGTCAGTTGCTATTAATTCGAGTAGAGCATCCCAAGATCGATCATTGCCATGTCAGACTTGTAGCAAGTTCCATCGTGGCGCATGTTTCAAAAGTGGTGACACTGGCCACTTTGTCCAAGATTATCCTATAATGTATGGGGACAAATATGTGTAGACTGAGAGATCAACAATAGTGACTTAGAGAAGTAGAGAAAGAGCTAGAACCAAAGGACTATATGAGTGGACTCATCTATCAGAGACGCGTCTGGTAGCTAGAATTGACAAAATTAGAACTAATGTGGACTGGGTTGACCCATAGATTATAATAGGTACTTTATATCTCTTTAATGAACATATATTTGTGTTGGTTGACCTTGGTTCTACGCACTCATACATTAGTACAAAGTTGATTAGAGATAGAGGTATTCAATTAGAACCGATCTCAAGTAACACTATAAGGATAAACCCTTTGGGTCATAGTGCAAGGGTGAGTCGAATATGTAGAAATTGCCCGATAAATATTCAATGAGCTGTGTTTCCGGTTAATCTGATGGAATTACCTTTAGATGAGTTTGAGATCATTTTGGGCATGGATTGGTTGTCTTTGCATTATGGATTGGTAGATTTTCGTAAGAAGCAATTATTTTTTAAAGATGCAGAGGGTTTGGAAATTATAGTAATTGGTGAAAAAGAGAAATCACTGCCCATTATGATATCAGTAGTGAATGCGAAGAAAATGATGTTAGAAGGGTGTACAACTTTTTTGGATAATGTGATAGATACCCAAGCAACTAAAGTTAAGTTGGATGATATTCCAATAGTTCAGGAATTCCCTGATGTTTTTCCAGACGAATTACTTGGTTTACCTCGAGATAGAGAGGTGGAATTCAAGATTTATGTTTTTTCGGGTACTAAGCCTATTTTTATAGCTCTATATCGAATGGCTCTGATCGAGTTAAGGGAATTAATTGCCCAAATGTAAGATTTGCTTAATTGAGGTTTTATTAAGCCTAATGGTTCACACTGGGTAGCACCTGTTCTATTTCTGAAAGAAGAAAGATGGATCTATGCAGTTATGCATAGATTATCATCAATTGAATAAGGTAACAATAAATAACAAGTATCCTCTTCTGATGATTGATGATATGTTTGATCAATTAAAAGATGCAGCAGTGTTCCCAAAGATTGATCTTCGATCTGGATACCACCAATTGAAGATTAAAGAGGAGGATATTCCAAAAATAGCTTGTCAAATTCTACATGGACATTATGAGTTTGTGGTAATGCCATTTTGTTTGACTAATTCTCCTGCAACATTTATGGATTTAATAAACCAATTATTCCAACCTTACTTGGATCAGTTTGTGTTGGTATTTATTGATGATATTTTGGTGTACTCAAAGACAAAGGATGAGCATGATGCCCATCTTTTCATAGTCCTTCAGACTCTTTGAGAGAAAAAGTTGTACACCAAGCTATCAAATTGTAAATTATGGTTGATAGAGTTTGGTTTCCTTAACCATATTTTTTTGATAGAAGGCATAAGAGTATATCCCAATAAAATTTAGGCTATAGTGGAGTGGAAACCACCAAATAACATCTTAGAGGTTCATAGTTTCTTAGAGCTTGTTGGTTACTATCGAAGGTTTGTGAAGAACTTTTCAATGATAGTTTCATCGCTAAGCAAGCACCTAAGGAAGGATGTTCCTTTTGTTTGGAAAGACAAGTTCCAATAGAGCTTTGTAATGCTAAAGAAGATCTTAACTGAGGCACCATGATAGTACAACCTGAGTCGTGTAAAGATTATGTGGTTTTTAGTGATGCATCTAATAACAGTTTGGGATGAGTGTTTATACAAGAAGGTAAAGTTGTGGCCTATGCTGCGAGATAGTTAAAGACCCATGAGAGAAATTATTTGACTCATTATCTTGAGTTATCAATCATTGTCTTTGCTTTAAAGATTTGGCGCCATTATGTATATGGTGAGCAATGCTACATTTACACATATCATAAAAGTCTAAAGTACTTGCTGACTAAAAAAGTTGAATTTGAGACAGATATGGATAGAACTCTTAAAGGATTATGATGTGATCTTCAATTATCCTCCAGGGAAGGCTAATGTGGTAGTTGATGCACTTAGTCGAAAGACCTTTACAGCCTTGTGAGCTTTGGATGTGTGTTTATCTCTAAAGGTAGTTGGCGCCTTGATTGCTTAATTAAAGTTAAAGCTAATGCTTTCAGATTAAATAAAAGAGTTGCAAGGGAAAGATGAAAAGTGCTTGGCAAGGATTGCACAAGTTGAAAATAGAAAGACTAAGGACTTTGAAGTCAGGATTGATGGATGTTTGTATTATCATGGGAGACTTTGTATTCTCGACAATGAAGAACTAGAGAAAGATATTGTCTGAGGCACACTACAATCTATTGACTATGCATCCAGGTGGAAACAAGATGTACCAGGACTTAAAGAGTTGGTTTTGGTGGCCTGGAATAAAAAGATCTATCATTGAGTTTGTTTCAAAGTTCCTGACATGTCAACAAGTGAAAGCTGAACATCAAATGCCTTCTGGATTACTATAATCGATATCTATTCCTCAATGGAAGTGGGAAAGAGTTACCATGGATTTTTCTACACAGCTTCCTTTGACACTCATTAAGAAAGATTTAATTTGGGTGATTGTTGATAGATTAACCAAGATGAATCACTTCATTCCAATCCAGATAGATTAATCGATGGATGAATATGTTGAGTTGTGCATAAAAGAGATAGCTCAACTTCATGGAGTGTCTGTCTCGATAGTATTTAATAGATATCTAAGGTATGGAGTGTCTGTCTCGATAGTATTTAATAGATATCTAAGGTTTACTTCGAGATTCTGGAAGTCTTTGCATTAGGCTTTGGGTAATCAATTGAATTTCCACATAAATTTTAATCCGCTGACAGATGGTCAGTCTAAGAGAACTATTGAGATTTTGGAAGATATGTAAGGGAATTTGTGATAGAGTTTAAGGGATCATGTGAAAGTATTTGCCTACGATAACATTTATCAATCAAGCATAAAAATGGCTCTATATGAAGCCCTTTCTGGGAGAAAGTGTCAAACACTATTAAATTGGTTTAAGCTAAAGGATCGAGATCTAGTTGGCCCTAACTTGATGAAAGAATTGAAACGAAAAGTGAAGATTATTCAAGATAATCTTAAGAAAACTTTCGATCGATATAAGTCTTATACGCACTTGAAGAGAAATAAGATTGAATAACAAGAGGTAATAAAGTATTTCTTAAAGTATGGCCTTGGAAAAAATATTATGGTTTGAGATCTATTGGACCTTATGAGATTCGAAAAAGAGTTGGAACAGTGGCTTATCAACTAGCATTGCCACTGAAAATAGATAAGATTCATAATGTTTTTCATGTGTCGATTCTTAGGAAGTATCGATAAGATCCTTCGTATGTTATCATGTCAGAGGAAACAAAGATTCAATTAGAGTTGACCTATGCAGAATAACCATTAAAGATTATGCCTTGAGGAGTCAAAGAACTATGGAACAAGACGATCCCTCTATTCAATGTTTTTTGGCAGAATCATAAAGTCGTGGAAGCTACCTAGGAAAGAGAGGAGGACATGAAAAGGTAGTATCTGCACCTCTTCACATCAGGTACATACTAAAAACTTATGGATGGATTTTTCTTAAGGGGAGAGTTGTAATATCACAAATTTGGTTAGTGATCAAAACATAAATTTTTAAAGTTTGGTGATCAAAGTATAAAATTTGTAAAAGTTCATGGACCAAAGTGGTAATTTTCCTAAAAAGAATTTTTATGCCATAAATGAAAAATTCACCCCCAAGAATGACATTTTAGTGGCAATTAGATTCTTGATCCGAAATTTGTCTTAAAAGCTATAAAGTGTTAAAGTCCGATAAAAATTCGGTAAATCGGATTGAATAGAAATTTTGAGTATTCGAAGGGTATTAAATTAAGCTTAGAAATATTATTTCCACATTTTAAAATGATGGAAAATAATATAGATCATTGAATTTGAGAATTTCATTTCCATGTTAAATTTGGATCGTTAGATGAAAATGGCAAGATTGAAATTTTTAAAAAATTGCATGGATAAAATTGTAAATGGTATACTATTTTGTTCATCTTTGACTTTGGGAAGATGATAAGTAACATGTGTCTTGGTATGGATGTAATTATCAGGTTTCATTAATGGTAAAATTGTCATTCCTCAATTAAATGAATCTTAAATTCATTTAAGCTTATTAAATGGTAAATTAACACGAAGT
This sequence comes from Hibiscus syriacus, assembly GCF_006381635.1. Classification (NCBI taxonomy): domain Eukaryota; kingdom Viridiplantae; phylum Streptophyta; class Magnoliopsida; order Malvales; family Malvaceae; genus Hibiscus; species Hibiscus syriacus. Next base: position 130,569 of record NW_024062180.1, read on the forward strand.
TAACCAAAATTTCATGAAGATTGTTAATCTTTTTCCCCTTGTGTCCATGGAACATAAACGCTAGGTAAGAGAGTGTATTTTTCATTTTTGAAAATTTTTCTTTGGATTCTGGATTAAAGCGTGAAATAGAAAATTTTTCTATTCTATGAGCTCTATCATTTGGTAGCAATATTGCATTCTAATATTGCTTGAGTTCTTTGATCCCAAATTCTAGGGTTTATGATCATGTTGGGGTTTTAAGGTTTGATGATAGATTTTGAGGTTATTAATAATTTAGAATCATTTCCAAGCTTGAATGATGATTAAAACTACCTATACAAGCTTATAGTAGTTTTAATCTAAACCTTAGATTGGGGAAAGTTTGTTATTTGATGGAAGTAAGTTAAGGGTTTGATTGTATAGGCTTGGAAATGTTAAATAGAGGTTGCTTTCATGCTTGAATCAAGTGAAAATCATGAGATTTCAACCTTTATATTGTTCGACCTTGAGAAAAGAAATGGGGAAAATTGTGGAAGATTTCCCATGGCTTAGAAATGATGTTTGAAAGGTTCTACAAGTGTTAGAAAAATTTGGGACCATTTTGTAATTTTAAAAAAATTAGGGTACCTATCTGGTAATTTTGAAAAGTTATGGATATATGTGTAATTACCCAATAGTTGATGTACATTACATTAATTTTATAATAAAGGGCTGAAATTGATGTTAGAATGTGAATTTGGCTATTTTGGGAAGTTATCAAAGTTTGTTACTTAAGTGGTAATAATGGTATAGGTGAGGTAGTAGGCTGAATAATAAATGCTGGAAATTTTGTTAAGTTGTTTGAGACTTAAATTAAAGAAATAATGGCAAGGGACCATTATGAGTAAAATGGAAAAGTTAGGATGAATTCTAAAAGAATTCATAATAGTAGTAATATTTTTGTATTATTATGTGTATAAAATGTTAGTAAGAATAATATCATGTATTTTATACTTGTATGTGTGTTTATGGATGCTTGTGTAGTTCGTGATCAAACTTGTAATACAAGCAAATCAAAAGGTAAGGAAAAAAGTACAAGAGTAATCGAATATCGACAGTAAGGCTCAATAGTGAGGCATACCAGGTGAGTGCATTTTATTATGTACTTATATGATACGAGGAATACTTGCGATGAGTCAACCTCGAGTGTTTTTAATAAGCATGTTTTTAACGCATTACGATATATTCTCATAAAGTTTTATGAAAATAATTTTATGAAGGATTTTAGGGTATGAATTTCCCTTAAATAAATGGATGTGTTTTATAATATTTTAGCATCTATTGTTGTTTCTGAATGAATGTTCAATTTGCAATTTGGATATTAAAGCCTGTTGTATGTACATTGAGAGTCATAGGTGCACGTGATAAACATCGAGTAAAATGGTTATCAATCAATTTTGTTTAATGCATTATTACATTTTTGTATTAGTACATTTGAGTACTCTTGGCACTATGTGTGCATGGATGGCATTCATGATGATTTAATGTGTGAATTACATTTCGATGTATTAATATAGTATCGTTGTGTACTACAGTACCTATATCTCGGCTTAGCACTTTGATGCGTTTCATGTAGCTTGCATTCTCATCTTTCATAGATTTGGCTGTGAATGAATTTTAATACTTCAATTGATAATATGCTATGCGTGTGAAATTGTGTTTCATAGATTATGAGACTAAAGACTTGGCTTATCAAATCAGCTTTATGTGTTTATATATTTTATACAATTTAAATCATGATTTGATCTTTTATGACTTACTTATGTTTCTAAAATCCCTTATTTATTATAATATGACTCACTAAGTGAATATTAAGCGTGTAATTGTTTCACGCGTAATAGTGTACTATCAGAGTGAGGAGTGAAGTTGATATCATTTGACAAGGGTAGCCTCATCAATAACAGTATGCCATCTTTAGTTGTTCATTTGATATTACTCTTGGGACCGTCGGTGCACCCCATGGTGTAGCAGAAACAAAAACTCGACGGTCTCAACAGCGATCCAAGTATGCAAAACTGAAATAGGGAGAAATGATGCGGATACTTACAATGGGTTCCTTGAAAAACAACAAAAGCAACAACGATTAATGGTGATCACGGACGATTTGAATCGTAAGCCTCCACTAAAACACGTCTCAGCCTCTACTTAGTTCACCCAATTGAGAGCAAAATTTACTTTTCCCAACAAAGTTTTGAGAAAAATGGCTGAAGAAGAATGGCTGCTATACCTTACCTCACTTTAAATATATCAGTTACTCTAACATATTAGGGATTTTAAGTTATTTAAAATTAATAAAAAATCTTATTTAATTAATTTAAATTAAATATCCATTAAAGACAGAATTTGAATTACAATCTTTAACGTTTATTTAAACTCTTATTCAATTATTACTAATTAAATATCGATTAAAAGAGTCATAATCAAAATTACATTCTTTTGATGTTTACTTACTATATTTGGGATAATTAAAATCATATGTATATGAAATATACATATATTAACTCTAGATATATTTTAGTAACATAGAACAAATTGTACATCTTTGCTCATTTCAATCTTAGGGTGTGACCCTGTAGGTTCTTGTAACGTTAGTAGTAATTATTAAAACAATTCTAATATTACATACAATGAGTGACATCTAGCAATATATCATTGTCACCTAAGTTACAAGAAATTAGGATTCGACGTATCATCTTCGTGATTGAATCTTTTATGTATTACATCCTTTTGTCCTTTATATCTCGAATAGACACAAGTCTTGGACTTGTCACACTAGTATAGCCCATCTATTGTTTCTTGATATCTAGAGTAGATTATAATTAACGAGTAATTTGTGAAATCTCATATCAACTTATTCAAGCATGGCCATGCATTTCTAGTCTCACTCAATCAATTGGCTTGTGATATATTACCTATTATGTAGGAAGGAGAAATCTTATCTTAATCATACGCACCCACTATATATATCGAGATATATTCAATAAAAGTCTTTATAGTGCAACCAATTACAGAGCATGTTTAACTGTATCAAAACATACAACAATATATGTTGGGATAATATTGATCTCAAGTCTAAAGACCATACATATAGTCATCACCATTAGCAATGTTATGATTGTTACATAATAATCCAAGATATATGCTCATAGTGGGTCAATCCAACACATTGTTCTCTAACTGGTCGCTTGTAAATGTATATGCTAAGGCAAGCAATTTTGTGCAAGTATACACAATCGATGTAAGTAATATAATAGTTAGTGAGTTATCGTCTCCTCAGGGATTGGTTCAGAAATTTATCCTCACCACAATTAGAACTAGTTGTCACACACTAATTCCTAGTATCTTGTCAAACTAAAAAGCTAATATTAATAAAGCACGAAAATAGTATAATGTATGATTGCAGAAAAGTTTGGTTGAGGCAAACTAAATATGCAGACTACTACTAAAACAAAAACAAGGCAAAGTGTGGATTTAAATATGATTCAAACAACCTCACATATTCAGACTTATCACATAGCACTTATGCTAATCTTTTGTATTGACAACAATTACTCTAAGTCTTGAATGAATTATTATGACTTGCTTAAGCTGCCCGACAGATAACTAGGTATTCTAGACAATTGCTATGGCAATACTACTCAGCATTAACTACTACCCTGGGTTTGTCAGACAGTTGTTTTAGTAATACCTCTCAGCGTGAACTATAGGCGTTGTCTATCCTACTTTAGCGTCTATCCCTTTTAGTTGATTGAAACCCGTTCCTTATCTCTAAGGTAGAGAAGTTAGAACTTCACCATCCCAGATTCATTCCATTGTTCACGTAGATATATCTTAATTCTCTCGAATCTAAGAATCACTATCTAGACAAAAGGTAATCTCTCGATGCTTTTATATTGCCAAGACATGTTTTACCAAAACCCAAGGCGATCTCTCGATGCTCTTACAGTGTCAAGGTAAAATAATTAAGCAATGAACAAAACAGTCATGAGCAAAAACTTAATTCATCATTCATAGATAGAACATAGTTATCTAGGCAACACAAAGATTAACACCAAGTAAGACAGTCATGGTGCTATAAAAAATCATCTAAGATTCAACGTTTAATACAACCCCAAACATATAAAGAAGTTAAGAACAAATGAAGAACGACTCCCAAAACCGGGGGCTATGTCGTGACAATTCTGATTAGTATCGCGTCTGCCTTGGTGATCAGCCTCTCTCGAGACCTGATCATTACTCTGCTACAGTATGGCTATGAAGGATACCAAGAAAGGTTGGTTGGTGAACGGTGAGAAAGCGCTACAGCTGCTTGCTCACGCCTTAGGTAAATCTCTCTCTTCTTTCTTACCTTCTTTTGGCGGCCACGACTGGTTATTTATAGGGAAGAATCTCCTAGGGTTTTGTATAATTGGAGATTCCTTAAATAACCGTTGCTTCTTATCCAGACTTAAAAAGGAAAGGCGACTGTTAGAATATTTAAGGCTTGCTTGCACGTGAAGGAGGTCATCCAGATGGCGTATGACATAGGTGGTTTTATCATACCCGCTTCAGACTCTTCAGATAAACCTTGTCTCGGTGAGTTATATCTGCTCTTTACGTTCTTATTTGTTCTATTGGCCCTTGCAAATTACGTTGTCACGACTGAAATGTTCTTCCTCTGTAAGTTTCTTGCACATACATAGTCAATACAACCCTTTATCCTCAGCAACATCAGTTAAACCAAATAAATCTTATCGAAGCAAAACTTATCCACCACAAACTAATATAACCTACATGCAACTAAAATACGGTGCATACTTTGTTTAGACGAGAAATAACTTAAGTGAAAGGACTAGAAATTGAGTATTTTCACGGAGTTATCACACCCCAAACTTAAGCTATTACCTATCCTCAAGCAATGTATAATAGCTAGAAGAAAATTAAAATGGTCATGGCAAAGCAGTGTTAAGAAAATCATATGGTTTGAGATTTCAACCCTCAGCAAAAAATAGTTGGCCTCAACATGTTCGATCATCATATCAGTCAAGTCCCTTCCATAGTCAGGATTCCTTGCTATTGTGTGTGCGTGATTGTAACTAGTTTATGCATAAAGGTAAGTAGAAAACTTAAAGTAAGCGCTTTTGGTTTGTCAAGGCATCGCTTTTGGTTTGTCAAGGCATCAAATTATTTGTCAGGCTTAGTTTATACTCATAGTTGTTTATCAACTTTTTATTTTTATTTTTATTTATTTATTTTATATAGGGGAGTTAGGTCATCACACCTACCTTCTCACACTCTAGGTGAAAGGGAGCATACCTTCCACCTCCAAGCTAGTCGGGCAGAGTCATCCTATGACTACTTTCATTCACTCATATGCCTCAGCTATTCTTAATTTCTTATGGAGTTTTCTATTTATGCCTTTGCATAGAGGAGTGTCCCTTTTATTTTTCAAGTTTTAAACACTAGGGAGTTCCACCTTACCCTTAAAATATTTTTCAAGCCTCGGCAAGAAGAAAGTTATTTCCTAAAAATTTTATAATTACCTTAAGAAGTGTCAACCTACAATCGTTTCTTTAAAATTTCAAGGAATCAGGCCTAAGGTTAGTTCTCTTCTTTAGACAGCCTTAACAATAATTTTGGCCTAGGCAATCAAGTTATGCATTCATCATCGGGCATCCTGAATTCATTCCAAACAATAATCTTAACATGCTTACGTCATGAAAACTAAAATTTTCAACCAATTATCATCAATTTCTTTTAACAAAGTATTGCAAAATATAACACAATACCTACCCCAAACTTGAGGGATTAATTGTCCTCAATGCATGAGAACTTAAACTACATGATGCAATATGCAAATGTGAAAAGAAAAAAAATTAAAATGCCAACTTACTATGGTGGGGTGGCTTGACTGGACACCCTCGTTCGGTGTCATTTGGTAGGAGAGGGACTCTCTGAACCCGAGTCTACTGCTGCTATTGTCGAGGGTGACAACTGACGTATATGGCCTGATGTTTGGTTGATACGCTTCTTGTTGGTCGAGGCTCATGCTAGAGTTGGTTGCTCGACAGTAGGAGTCGGTTGTGCAGGAAATGGTGCTAGACTTTGAGCTACTTTTGGGACTAGCATTGCTTCACTGATCAGGGACTGAATGGGACAATGCTCAGGTTGCTTCAGGGCTGTGGTGAAAGCTTCATCGGGGAAGAAGTTGGGTGGGATCTCTTGACTGCTCTCGGAGGTTGAGAAAAATGAGGAGTTGAGGAACTCTTCGGTGTAGCCCTGGCCTTCCTCTGGGAAAGGCAAGAAATGAGTTGCCAGTGGTGGCACATCTATGGGTACTTCTGGAGGGACCTCTGCGGGACGTTTGATGTCGAGGAGTGGAATGTGTTGCTGCCTGCATTGTATTTAAGGATAATGCTAGGAAAAGGTGACAGGTTTGTGGTTGTGACCGAGTGTAACTCCTTGAAAAAGGTGTTGAGTTGTGCGTCCCTTGCCTTGACATACTCGAAAAAGATCTCCATGTGATCCTCTAGGTGCCCTATCTTCTCACATGTTTCTCGTGTGTATGAACCACTGCGGCCATTCTGGCCGTGGCAACAAATTTTTCTCTTCTCTCCAAACCTTCATGTGGGGCGTTGTCATCGAAACTCATCAACTCGAGTACTTTCTTTTTGGTGATACCCTCCTTGGATTTAATGAAATCCTCAAATAGGACATAAGTTTTCCTACAGAAGGTGGTTATCAAGTTAGGAAACAATAAATTGCCCCAGTTTCTTTTGGCACACTCGTGGATTTGTTTTAAGATGAGTTCTCCTACATCTATCTTCCTCCCGTATATTATTGAGTGCAAGAGTATCAATCTTTTCACGATCACAGTTGTATTGTGAGAAGTTGGTATAAGTTTGTGCTTGAGAAAATATTTCCATAATTTCACATTCGGTTTAAGGCTCGACGATCAACTCTCTTTCTTATTGGGCATTCTTTTCGAACGTAGCCCACCCGAAGCATAAATCTTCTAGAACTCCGCTGTATGTTTCATGGTCTACCTCAGCCATAAATTTCTTGTGTTGCTCCTCTACTTTCCCAAACTTAAAGTATCTATTGAGTGAAGAAGGCGAAAATCGAAGGAGCTTCCCTCGGATATAAACTGTGTGGTTGGACGGATCTTCGAGATGGACGTAGAACTCCCTCACCATCACTGGTGCTACGACTTTGGGTTGATGAACGAACTTCTCCCAGTTGTGCTTCTTTATCACGTCCATTACCTCCAGTCCAAACGACTCTTCATCCTCCGTTGGAAAGATGAACCCATCTTCAAAATACACTTGTCATTTTTTTGGAGGATTTTGAAGCGTGCTTCGGCTTTTGCTGTTTGGAAGCGCTCAAAGCTCAATGTTGGAGTTGGGGTTTTCTTTGATCTTTCCATGGTACTTGGTTGGTGTGGTGAAATTAGTGGTGGTGATGGGGAAGATTTTTTTGAGAGAAAGAAAAAATTTCTTGCTTGGTAGGGATAGAGTGAGGCACGATGAAGAAGAAGGTGTTGGGTGGTTTTTTTTCTGGAAAGTAATGGGTAGTTTCTGGGTAAATATTTCCTTACAAGAGGGAAAAATATTTTGCATTGAATGTTGGATATGTGATTGGACGTAAAGTTGGGGAAAATATTTCTTTCCCTCTTTAATTCTGCTGTCTAAACTCTTACCCTAGGGTTTCCTTTCTTTTCATGCATGCGCTAATTCCCTACGCTGCCACATATATTCTGCATGCTTGCAAATAATAAAGAAAATAAAACTAAACGGATAATGAAAGAATAAAATAACTTAATTTATTTATGTACAAAATTCAAATTTTCGTTACCTAGGCTACGAATATTGTTTAAGTAAGTAAGGCAAACTCTTGGGCATCATGTCTCATCGATGCCGGTTTGTCACGCATGACTAGGGCTCCTTTGTACTCCTTCAGTCTCTGCATGTTGACCTTGAATATGGAACCATTGGTTTGGTTCTGAACTTCTATTGTTCAATTGTTGTGGACTTGATGTACGATGAATGGTCCTGACCATCGTGATATTAGCTTGGCTGGGAATAACTTGACACGTGAATTGTAGAGCAGTACTTGTTGTCCAAAATAAAATTGCCTAGGCAATATTTTTCTGTCATGCCATCGTTTTGTTTTCTCTTTGTATAGGCGGACATTTTCGTATGTGTGTGCTATGAATTCATCCATGTCATTGAGTTCCAAGAGTTTTCTTTTTCCAGCAAGCTGAGCATCCATGTTTAACTTTTTGATGGCCCAGTGGGCTTTGTGTTCAAGTTCCACCGGTAGATGGAATTCTTTTCCGTAGACCAATTTGAACAGGGACATTCCCAGCGGTGTCTTAAATACTGTACGATAAGCCCATAATGCTTCATCTAGCTTCGGTGACCAATCCTTTCGACTTGGGTTGACCGCTTTCTCAAGGATCTATTTGATTTCCCGGTTAGACACTTCAACTTGTCCATTAGTCTAAGGGTGATATTCCATAGCAATCCTATGTCGTACTCCATATCGTTTCAGTGCCTTGGCAATCAATTTGTTGTCAAAATGTGTGCCCTCATCACTAATGATAGCTCTTGGTGTTCCAAATCATGTGAATATATTTTTGTGCGAAAATTTCAACAATGTCTTGAAATCATTTTTAGGTGTTGCAATGGATTCGACCCATTTAGATACATAATCCACTGCCAACAGAATATACAAATCTCCAAATAATATGGGAAAGGGTCCCATAAAGTCTATTCCCCATACGTCGAAAAGTTCAACTTCCAGAATATTTGCCATGGCATCTCATGTTGTTTTTATATGATCCATGTTTGTTGGCATCTATCATATGACTTGTAGAATTCATGCGCATCCTTGAACAAGGTTGGCCAATAGAATCCGGACTGAAGCACTTTCGCCACTGTTCCCATTTCACCAAAGTACCCTCCATATGGTGACGAGTGACATTGGTGTAGAATTTCTTTATGCTCTTCTTTTGGAATGAATCTTCGGATTAATTGATCTCCATATTTCTTAAAGAAAAAAACGGTTCATCCCAGTAGTAATGTCGTACATCATGTCGAAACTCCTTTCGGCCATGGTTAGATAAATCAAGAGGAATAGTACCACTAACAAGAAAGTTAACTATGTCAGCATACCATGGTGCAGCCGTGACAAATAATATTTTCTCATCAGGGAAATCCTATTGAATTTATATTATGTCACGATGATCAGATTTGTTATCTAGCCTAGACAAATGGTCTGCCACTTGATTTTCTGTACCCTTTCTATCATTGATCTATAAATCGAACTCTTGTAGTAATAATATCCATTGAATTAACCTAGACTTTGCATCCTTTTTATTGATCAAATATTTAATGGCAGAATGATCTGTATGCACAATTACCTTAGTGCCTATTAGATATGGCCTAAACTTGTCGAATGCAAATACTAATGCTAAGAGTTCTTTTTCAGTGGTTGTATAGTTTACTTGTGCATCATTAAGAGTACGGCTTGTATAATAGATAACATGAAAGATTTTACTTTTTCATTGCCCTAGCACTACTCTGACTGCATAGGCACTAACATCGCACATGAGCTTAAAAGGTTCGTTCCAGTCTGGTGGGACAACGATTGGTGCTACTGAAAGTTTCTCCTTCAAACCTGTAAATACATTTAAACAATCGTTAGTAAATTCAAATGGATGATTTTGTTAAAACAAAAGACACAAGGTTTAGGGAATTGAGAAAAATCTTTTATGAACCGCCTGTAGAAGCCTGCATGTCCAAGGAAACTGAGTACTCCTCTCACGTTCGTAGGTGGGGGAAGGTTTGCAATTACGTCCACCATGGCTTTATCAACTTTTATGCCTCGACATGAGATTTTGTGGCCTGATACTATTCCCTCGGTTACCATAAAATGGCATTTCTCCCAATTAGTACTAGGTTGGCTTCTTCACATCGTTTCAGTACCTTGGATAAATTACCGAGACATCGGTCAAAATCATCACCTGAGACAGAGAAGTCATCCATAAAAATTTCCATAAATTCTTCCACCATGTCTGAAAAGATTGCCATCATGCATCTTTGGAAGGTAGCATGAGCATTAAACAGCCCAAACGATATTCATCTAAATGCATAGGTACCATAAGGGCATGCAAAAGTGGTTTTCTCTTGATCCTCCAGTGTTATGGCTATTTGATTATATCCCGAATATCAATCAAGGAGGCAATAAAATGCTTTTCCCGCTAACCTATCAAGCATTTGGTCAGTTAAAGGGAAGGAAAATGGTCTTTCTTTGTGACCTTATTAAGCTTTGTGTAATCCATACATATGAGCCAGCCCGTGACTGTTCTGGTGGTGAGAAGCTCATCATGTTCTCTTTTAACCATGGTCACACCACCCTTCTTTGGCACAACTTCACCAGGTTGACCCATGAACTATATGATATAGAATAAATGACTCCCACATCTATCCATTTTATAATTTCTTTCTTGACTATCTTCTTCATGATTGAATTGATTCTTCTTTGAGGTTCCATCGAAGTACTATGGCTATCTTCAAGATTGATCTTGTGTATGCATATGGTCGGACTAATTCCCTTCAAGTCAGCCATTGTCCATCCTAGGACTTTTTGTGTTGTGACAAAACATTCAACAAACTATTCTCCTGTTCAGAGGTTAGATTGGCAGAGATTATTACTGGTAAATTTTCCTCAACTCCTAGGTATACATACTTCAAATGTGATGGCAAGGTTTTAAGTTCCAATTTTGGTGCATGTTGTAAAGTTAACTCTGTAGAGTTATTATGAAGAAGCCTCGGTTGATCCTTTTTCTTTCCTCTGTATCTTGCATTGTTGTCATTTTTAGGGCACTCATTGTTCAGATTTCTGTTTTCAAGGCCATGATTCTCAGAATCATCCTCTGAAAATAATTCCCTTGGGCCAAAATTTTCTTGTTCAAGTATCTCGATTATAGGGTCATGGTTCAAAACATTGTATTCATCGAGCCTTAGAGATTCACTGCATCCAAGGATTTTCTTTTCTTCTACTTTGTTAATGCATTGGTATTTATCTAAATCATCCACATATTTCATGTAGTTGAATACATTGATTGTGACGCTTTGCTCTCATACTCGCATTGTAAATTCTCCCTTTTCATAATCTATTAGGATCTTCTAGTGGCTAAGAAGGGTCATCCCAAAATGGTGGATACGTTTTCATCAGCTTCGCAATCCAAGATGAGAAAATCAACTTGGAACCATGAATGTAATACCGTGGCAATTTGTCCCACTTGATTCTCCAATGCTCTTAGGGATGAACTATTACTTTGCAAAAATATGGCTTGGCTATGTAGCAAATTTCCTTGATTCTTTTGTTGAGGCCATAAATTCATGTAATGATAATTCCAATAAATTAATATTGGAATTAGCATTAGAGGAAGAAGTTATACCTTGAGTTCTCATGGTTTTTCGGACATTCACTCTCATGATGGTTGCCGTGACAAAATATGCATACATTATTGGTCACCTTGAGTTCTCTTATCTCATTAGGACGTTGCAAAATTTTCAACATATTAGTTATGGTAGAAAGTTGGGTAGCTACAAAGTCTTTAACTTCTAATTCATATGCTCCAGTTATTTTTCTGTCGCTTCCTAATCTTGTATTTGAGAATTTATAATCATTATTTGTTATCCTGTCGAGAATGTCAAAGACTTCCTCGGGTGATTTGTCCAGTAAGGTGCCATTTATGGAGGCATCTAATATCATTCGAGTTGGTGCATTAACTCCATTATAAAACATCACCACTTGCATCCAGTCATGAAATCCATGGTTGACACATTTACGAAGTAGCCTTTTGTATCTAACCCAACATTCGTACATTGATTGATCATCTCCTTGGCGAAAACTTGCAATGTCATTGCGAAGCTGTGCATTCATATTGGGCGGATTATATCGAAGTAGGAAACTCTTGCATAAATATGCCCATGACTCTATTGAGCCGGAAGGAACTCCGTTGAGCCAGGCTTTTACTCTATGACGTAGGGAGTAAGGAAAAAGTTTTAGTTTAAGCATATCTTCATGTACTCCTTGTTATCGAAACAAATCGCATACTTCAAGGAAAGAACGAACATGCTGTCTAGCATCCTCATTGGTTGAACCACCAAATTGGCCAATAGAGTTTAACATATTAAACATCACCGGTTTGAGTTCAAAATAAGTTGATTGTATTTCATGTACCACTATGCCTGTGTTGAGGTCATCGAGGATTGGGTTCAAATGATCTCGTATCGCTTTTGGTCTTGCAACTTGCAGATTGATTACTGCATCAGGTCCTAGATCTCCCATGTTTTATTGCATTTGAAGTTGGTTTAATTGCTCTTTGGTTCTTTGTGCACGTAGCCTTTGTCTGAACGATTGTTCAACTTCAGGGTCGAATGGTTCCTAAGGTTTACCAACAGATCTTAGGGTCATGCAATAATAAAAACCTACAAAAGAAAACAATAAACTATGTTAGACTAGATATATGTAAGGTGACAAGAAAAACTTGTTATGGCGAATAAAAATTTCATCGGCTGCCAATCCCCGGTAACGACGCCAAAACCTTGATCGCTTGTAAATGTATATGCTAAGGCAAGCAATTCTGTGCAAGTATACACAATCGATGCAAGTAATATAGTAGTTAGTGAGTTATCGTCTCCTCAGGGATTGGTTCAGAAATATATCCTCACCGTAACTAGAACTAGTTGTCACACACTAATTCCTAGTATCTTGTCAAACTAAAAAGCTAATATTAATATAGCACGAAAATAATATAATGTATGATTGCAGAAAAGTTTGGTCGAGGCAAAATAAATATGCAGACTACTACTAAAACAAAACAAGGCAAAGTGTGGATTTAAATATGATTCAAACAACCTCACATATTCAGACTTGTCATAGGGCACTTATACTAATATTTTGTATTGACAACAATTACTCTAAGTCTCAAATGAATTATTATGACTTGCTTAAGCTGCCTGACATGATTATTAGGTATTCTAGACGGTTTTTATGGCAATACTACTCAACGTTAACTACAACCCTGGGTTTGCCAGACTGTTGTTGTAGCAATACCTGTCAGCGTGAACTATAGGCATTGTATATCCTACTCTAGCGTCTATCCCTTTTAGTCGATTAAAGCTCTCTCCTTATCTATAAGGTGGACAAGTTAGAACTTCACCATCCCGGATTCATTCCATTATTCTCGTAGATCTATCTTAATTATCTCGAATCTAAGAATCACTATCTAGACAAAAGGCGATCTCATGATTCTCTTATATTTCCAAGACATGTTTGACCAAAACCCAAGTCGATCTCTCGATGTTCTTACAGTGTCAAGGTAAAATAATTAAATAATGAACAAAACAATCATAAGCAAAAACATAATTCATCATTCATAAACAAAAAATAGTTGTGTAGGCAACACAAAGATTAACACCAAGTAAGACAATCATGATGCTATAAAAAATCATCCAAGATTCAACATTTAATACAACCCCAAACATATAAAGAAGTTAAGAACAAAAGAAGAACGACTCCCAAAATCGGGGGTTCTGCCGTGAAAATTCTGATCAGCGCTGTGCCTGCCTTATTGATCAGCCTCTCTCGAGACCTGATCACCGCTCTGCTACAGTCTGGCTATGTAGGACACCAAGGAAGGGTGGTTGGTAAACTGTGAGAAAGCACTGTAGTTGCTTGCTCACGCCTTAGGTAAAGCTCTTCTCTCTTTTTCCTTGCCTCCTTTTGGAGGCTACAACTGGTTATTTATAGGGAAGAATTTCCTAGGGTTTTGCATATTTGGAGATTCCTTAAATAACCATTTCTTCTTGTCCAGACTTAAAAAGGAAAGGTGGCTGTAAGAATATTTAAGACTTGCTTACACGTGAAGGAGGTCATCTAGCTGGCGTGTGACATAGGCGGTTTCATCATACCCCGCTTCAGAATCTTTAGATAAACCTTGCCTTGGTGAGATAAATCTACTCCTTACGTTCTTCTCTGTTCCATTGACCCTTGCAAATTGCGTTGTCACGACTGAAATGTTCTTCCTCTGTAAGTTTCCTGCACATACACAATCCACACAACCCTTTCTCCTCAGCAGCATCAATTAAACCAAATAAATCTTGCCGAAGCAAAACTTATCCACCACAAACTAATATAACCTACATGCAACTAAATGCAACTAAAATACGGTGCATACTTTGTTTAGACGAGCAATAACTTAAGTGAAAGGACTAGAAATTGAGTCTTTTTACGGAGTTATCACTAAAAATATAATCATGTATCAATTATGACATATCTATGTCAATGACAACTCGTTGTCATCAATCAATAACATGCTATTCTTAAGCGTATTATTATTTTTCATGCCCATAATAATACTAGACTATGGATCTTTTAATAATAATAATGTTATTATATGATTGGCAATGTGTTTATTCAATAAAATCAGTAAACAAATGTATTGTTACAATCTTCATATGATTGGTTTTTAGGTATACTCTAACAATTTTCCACTAGAACTAAGACCAATCACTCGCATACCTAATATCGAGCGACTCAGTGTGACGATTACGCCTCTGCTGTGTAAGAGGCTTCATTAAGAGATCAACAATGTTGTCATCTATGTGTACTCTGTATATTTCCACATCTTCTCAATTTATGATCTATCGAATGATATGAAAGTTCCTAAGAATATGTTTGGATCATTGATGTGATATGGACCCCTTTGCTTGTGCAATGGCTCTATCATTGTCACAACAAAGTTGTATAGCATCTGATATGCTGGGTACAACCCTAGTTCCAATATGAACTTCTTGATCCAAACAACCTCTTTTACTGCCTCACTGATCGCTTGAAAATGTATATGCTGAGGAAAGCAATTCTGTGCAAGTCAACACAATCGATTCAAGTAATATAAGGTAAGTGAGTATCGTCTCCTCAGGGATTGGTTTAGAAATTTAATTTCACCACATCTAGAACTAGTGTAACAAACTAATTCCTACTAGGTTGTCAACTTAAAAACTACTAGTAATAAAATAAAGAAGTGATATAATGATTGCAGAAAAGTTGGTCAAGGCAAAATAAATATGCAGAATGCTAGAATAAAATAAAACAAGTGTTGATTTAAATATAATGCAAACAACCTCACATATTCAGACTTATCACAGAGAACTTATCAAAAAGCACTTATTACTAGGTATTCTTAGACGTCTGATATGGCAATACTCCTCATCGTTAACTACAACTCTTGGTTTGTCAGACTGTTGTTGTAGCAATACCTCTTAGCGTGAACTATAGGTATTGTCTATCGTACTCTAGCATCTATCCCTTTTAGTCGATTGAAACTCGCTCATTATCTCTAAGGTAAACAAGTTAAAACTTTACCATCTCAGATTCATTCCATTTCTCACGTGGATCTATCTTAATTCTCTTGAATCTAATAATCACTATCTAGGCAAAAGGTTATTTTTTGATGCTCTTACATTGCCAAGACATGTTTTACCAAAACCCCAGGCGATATCTCGATGCTCTTACAACGTTAAAGAGAAATATTCAAACAATGAACAAAACAGTCATGAGCAAAAATATAATTCATCATTCATAAAACATAAATTAATTGTTTAGAAAAACTAAGTTTAATACCAAGTAAGACAATCATGGTGTTATAAAAAATATCCAAGTTTTAATGTTTAATACAACCCTAAACATATAAACAGATTAAGAACAAAGGAAGAACGACTCCCAAAAACCGAGGGCCCTCTCACGATAATTCTAATCAGCACTGCACCTGCCTTGGTGATCAGCCTCTCTCGAGACCTAATCACCGCTCTGCTAGAGCCTGGCTATGGAGGACACCAAGGAAGGTTGGTTGGTAAATGGTGAGAAAACACTGCAGTTACTCACTCACACATTGGGTAAAATTATTCTCTCTTCTTCCTTGCCTCATTTTTTGTGTGGCTACGACTGGTTATTTTCAAGGAATGATCTCTTAGGGCTTTGCATAATTTGGAGATTCCTTAAATAACCGTTGTTATATTCCCATGCTTAAAAAGGGAAGGCGGCTGACGATTGGCAGAATGTTTAAGTCTTGCTTGCACATAAAGTAGGTCATCTAGCTGACGTGTTATATAGGCAGTTTCGTCATATCTGCTTCAGACTTCTCAGATAAACCTTGCCTCAACAAGATAAATCTTCTCTTCACGTGTTTATCTATTCCACTGACCCTTGCAATTTACGTTGTCACGACTAAAATGTTATTCCTCTGTAAATTTCATGCACAAACATAATTCACACAACCCTTTCTCCTCAGCAACAGTAGTCAAACCAAATAAATCTTGCCTAAGGAAAACATATCCACCACAAGCTAACATAACCTATATGCAACTAAAATGTTGTGCATACTTTGTTTATACAAGCAATAACTTAAGTGAAAAGACTAAAAAATGAGTCTTTTTTACGAAGTTATCACACCCCTAAACTTAAGCTATTATTTGTCCTCAAGCAATGTATAATAATTAGAAGAAAATTAAAATTGCCAGGGAAGACAGTGTTAAGAAAATCATATGGTTTGAGATTTTAGCCCTCAACAAAAATATTTGGCCTCAACATGTTCGACAATCATATCAGTCAAGTCCCTTCCCTAGTAAGGATTCCTTGTTATTGTGTGTGCGTGATTGTAACCAGTCTATGCATAAAGGTAATTAGAAAACTTAAAGTAAGCACAAATATAAAGTTCTTTCCTAAAAAATTTTCAAATTAACTTAAGTAGGGACAACCTATAATCGTGTTTGTAAATTTTAAAGAATCAGGCCTAGGGTTGGTTCTCTTCCTCAGAGAGTCTTACAATAATTATGGCCTAGGCATTAAATTTATGCATTCATCATTGGGCATCCCTAAATCATTCCTAACATTAATCTTAACCCACTTATGGCATGACAATCAAAATTTTCAACCAATCATCATCAATAACTTTTTAACAAAGTATGGCTAGATATGGCACAGTACCTCCCCCAAACTTGAGGGATGCATTGTCCTCAATGTATGAAAACTAAAACTACATGATGTTATATGCAGACGCGAAAAGAAAAATTCTAAAATAGAAACCTACTATGGCGGGGTGGCTTGACTGGACGCCCTCGTTCAACGTCATTTGGGAGGTGAGGGACTCTCAGATCCTGAATCTACTACTGTTATTTTTGAGGGAGATGGGTGAAGTATATGACCTGTCATTCTCTTGTAGCGCTTCTTGCTGGTCAAGGCTCGTGTTGGAGTTGGTTGCTCGACAGTAGGAGTCGGTTGTGCTGGAACTGGTGCTGGACTTTGCGTTGCTGATGGTACTGGCGTTGCTTGATGGAAAGAGGACTGAATAGGATCATGCTCTGGTTGCTTCGGGGCTGGTGTAAAAGCTTCATCGGAGAAGAAGTTGGGTGGGCTATCTTGACTGCTCTCGGAGGTCGAGAGAGATGAGGACTTGAGGAACTCTTCTGTGTCGCATTGGCCTTCCTCTGGTATGGGTGGACATGGGTTGCCAATGGTGGAACGTATGTGGATACTTCTGGGGGAACCTCTGGAGGGACATTTAATGTCGAGGCATGTAATGTGTTGTCGCCAACATTGTATTTGAGGATGACCCTGGGGAAGGGTGAAAAATTAGTGGTTGTGTTCCGGAACAACTCCTTGAACAACTCCTCTAGGTGCCCTATCTTCTCACGCATTTCTCGCGTGTGCGTAACCACTGCATCAATTATGGTCGTGACAACAAATTTTGCTCCCCGCTCGAAACATTCATGCGGGGTGTTGTCATCGAAACTCATCAGCTCAAGTACCTTTTTCTTGTTGATACCCTCATTGGATTTAATAAAATCCTCAAAGGGTTCCTCGGGGACCTTTTTTTTCCTACACAGTACGGTTATCAAGTTAGGAAACAACAAATTACCCCAGTTCCTTTTGGCACACTCGTGGATTTGCTCAAAGATGAGTTCGCCAACATCAATCTTCCTCCCGTATATTATTGAGTGCAAGAGCATCAATATTTTCACGAGCACAGTTGTGTTGTGAGAAGTTGGCATAAGCTTGCCCTTGAGAAAATGGTTCCATAACTTCCCTATCGGTTTTAGAGCTTAGTGATCAACTATCTTCCTCGTTGGGGAATTCCCTTCAAACTTGACCAACTCGAAGCAAAGATCTTCAAGAACTCCGTTGTATGTTTCATGGTCTACCTCATCCATGAATCTCTTGTGCTGCTCCTCTACATTCCTTAACTTGAAGTATCTGTTGAGTGCTGAAGGGGAAAATCGAAGGAGCTTCCCTCAGATGTACACCGTGTGGTTGGATGGGTCTTCGAGGTGGGCATAGAACTCCCTTACCATCGTTGGTGCTACGGCTTTGGGATGATGAGCAAACTTCTCCCAATTATCATTCTTTATCACGTTCATCACCTGTGGTCCAAACGGCTCTTCATCCTCGGCTGGAAAGATGAATCCATCTTCCAAATACACTTAACATTTTTTGAGGATTTTAAAGCGTGTTTCAACTGTTTCGAAACGTTCAAAAATTGGTGTTGAGGCTGCGGCTTTCCTTGATCTTACCATGGTACTTGGTTGGTGTGGTGAAATCAGTGGTGTTGATGGGGAAGACTTTTGTTGAGAAAAAGATAAAGTTTCTTTCTTGGTAGAGAGAGTGAGGCCGGATGAAGAAGAAGAATAAGAAGTTGGGTAGTTTTTTCTTTGGAAAGTAATGGGTGGTTTCAGGGTAATCTTATCCTTAGACGAGGGGAAAATATTTTGCATTGAATGTTGGATATGTGATTAGACGTAAAGTGGGGGAAAAGATTTCCTTCCCTCTTGAATTATGCTGCCTAAACATTGTCACCCTAGAGTTTCCTTTCTTTTCATACATGCTCCATCTCCCCATCCTGTCACGTGTGCTTTGTATGCCTACAATAAATAAAGAAATAAAATAAAACGAATAATGAAAGAAAAAAATAAATTAATTTATTTATGTACAAAATTCAAATTTTCGTTGCCTAGGCAACGAATTTTGTTCAAGTAAGTAAGTCAAACTCTTGGGCATCAGGTGCCAACAATGTCGGTTTGTCACGCATGACTGGGGTTCCTTTGTACTCCTTTAGCCTCTGCCCATTCACCTTGAAGATGGAACCATCGTTTTTGTTCTGCATTTCGATTGCTCCATTGTCATGGACTTGGTGTACTATGAACGGTCCTAAACATCGTGATTTTAGCTTACCTGGGAATAACTTTAGACGTGAATTGTAGAGCAGTACTTGTTGTCCAGAATAAAATTGCCTCGGAAATATTTTTCTGTTATACCATCATTTTGTTTTCTCATTGTATAGGCGGGCATTCTCGTATGCGTGTGCTCTGAATTCATCCATCTCGTTCAGTTCCAAGAGTCTTCTTTCTCCAACAAGTTCAACATCCATATTTAACTTTTTGATGGCCCAGTAGGCTTTATGTTCAAGTTCAACAGGCAAATGACATTCCTTTCCGTAGACCAGTTTGAACGGTGATATTCCCAGCAGTTTCTTGAATGATGTGCAATAAGCCCATAGAGCTTCATCTAGCTTTGGTGACCAGTCCTTTCGACTTGGGTTGACTACCTTCTCAAGGATCTATTCAATTTCCCGGTTAGAGACTTCGGCTTGTCTATTAGTATGAGGGTGATACGGCATAGCGATCCTATGTCACACTCCATATCGTTTCAGTACCTTGGAAATCAGTTTGTTGTCAAAATATGTTCCTTCATTGCTAATGATAGCTCGTGGTGTTCCAAACCGTGTGAATATATTTTTGTGCAAAATTTTAGCACCATCTTGGAATCATTTTTAGGTGTTGTGATGGCTTCAACGCATTTGGATTCATAGTCCACTGCCAAGATAATGTACAAATCTTCAAATGATTTGGGAAAGGGTCCCATGAAGTCTATTCCCCATACGTCAAAGAGTTCAATCTCCAAAAATTTTGCCATGGCATCTTATGTCATTTTGATATGTTCCCTGTTCGTTGGCATCTATCGCATGACTTATAGAATTCATGCGCATCTTTGAACAAGGTTGGCCAATAAAATCCAGATTAAAGCACTTTTGTTGTTGTTCTCATTCCACCAAAGTGACCTCCATATAGTGACAAGTGGCATTGGTGTAGAATATCTTTCTGTTCTTCTTCTGGAATACATCTTCAGATTATTTGGTCTCCACATTGCTTGAATAAAAATGGTTCATCCAAGTAGTAATGTCGAATCATGTCGAAACTTCTTTCGGCCCTGGCTAGATAAATTAGGAGGAACAATACCACTAACAAGAAAGTTAAGTATGTTAGCATACCACAACACAGCCGTGACAAATAATATTTTCTCATCAGGGAAATCTTCTTGAATTTCTGTTATGTCAGGACAATCTGATTTGTTATCTAGCCTAGACAAATGGTCTGCCACTTTATTTTCTGTACCCTTTCTATCCTTGATCTCTAAATCAAACTCTTGTAGCTATAATATCCATCGACTTAGCCTAGGCATTGCATCTTTTTTATTGATCATATATTTAATGGAAGAGTGATCTATATGCACAATTACCTTAGTGCCTATTAGATATGGCCTAAACTTATCAAATGCAAATACTACTGCTAAGAGTTCTTTTCCAGTGGTGGTATAGTTTACTTGTGCATCATTAAGAGTACAGCTTACATAGTAGATAACATGAAATATTTTACTTTTTCGTTGCCCTAGTAATGCTCCGACTGCATAGTCACTAGTGTCGCACATGAGCTCAAAAGGTTTGTTCCAGTCTGGTGGGATAACAATTGGTGCTGCCGAAAGCTTCTTCTTCAAATCTGCGAAGGCATTCAAACAATCATTAGTAAATTCAAATGGATTATTTTGTTGAAGAAAAAGACACAAGAGTTTAGAGATTTGAGAAAATCGTTTATGAACCGCCTGTAGAAGCCTGCATGTATAAGGAAACTGTGTATTCCTCTCACGTTGGTGTGTGGGGGAAAGTTTGCAATTACGTGCACCTTGGCTTTATCGACTTCAATGCCTCGGCATGAAATTTTATGACCCAACACTATTCTTTCGATCACCATAAAATGGCATTTCTCCCAATTTGGTACTAGGTTGGCTTCTTCACATCATTTCAGTATCTTGGATAGATTTCGGAGACATCAGTCAAAATCATCACCCACGACAGAGAAGTCATCCATGAATATTTCCATACATTCTTCCACCATATCTGAAAAGATTGCCATCATGTATCTTTGGAAAGTAGCTGGAGCATTACACAACCCAAACGACATTCGTCTAAATGCATAAGTGCCATATGGGCATGTGAAAGTGATTTTCTCTTGATCCTCCGGTTCTATGGCTATTTAATTGTATCCTGAGTATCCATCAAGGAAGTAATAAAATGTTTTCCCCTTAATTTATCAAGCATTTGGTCGATAAAATGGAGGGGAAAATTGTCTTTCTTTGTGGCTTTATTGAGCTTCCTATAATCCATGCATATGGGCCAGCTTGTGACTGTTCTCATGGTGAGGAGTTCGTCATGTTTGCTTTTAATCACGGTCACACCACCCTGATTTGGTATACACTGCACTGGGATGACCCATGAACTATCACATATAGGATAAATTACTTTCGCATCCAACCATTATAATTTCCTTCATGACAACCTTCTTCATGATTGGGTTGAACCTTCTTTGGGTTCCACCGAAGTTCTATGGCTATCATCTAGATTGATTTTATGCATGCATATAGTCAGATTGATTCCCTTCATGTCTGCCATTATCCATCCAAGAGCCTTTCTGTGCTATGACAAAACATTCAACAAACTATTCTCCTATTCAGAGGTTAGGTTAGCAAAAATTATTACTGGTAAAGTTTCATCAACTCCTAGATATTCATACTTTAGATGTTATGGCAAAGTTTTAAGTTCTAGTTTTGGTGCATGTTGTAAGGATGACTCTTGAGTCTTAACTTCATCATATTCTAAGGGTTCGAATTTCATACCTTATTTATTCTGAAGAAGCCTCGATTGATCCTTTGTATTACCTCTATATCATGTATTGGTGTCGTTTTCATGGCTTTCATTGTTCAAATTCCGTTGTCAAGGCCATGATTCTCATAATCATCTTCTAAAAATAATTCGTCGGGTCAAAAATTATCTTGTTCATGTATCTCGGTTGTAGGGTCATGATACAAAACGTTATATTTGTCAAGCCTTAGAGATTCACCTCGTCTAAGGATTGTTTTTCCTCTACTTCTCTAATGCATTAGCACTCCTCTGAATCATCCACATATTTCATGGAGTTAAATACATTAATGGTGACACTTTACTCTCATACTTGCATTGTAAACTCTCCCTTTTCAGAATCTATTAGGATTCTCCCAATAGCTAAGTAAGGTCGTCCCAGATTGATCAGGTATTTTCATCGGATTTGCAATCTAAGATAAGAAATTCAACTGGAAATATTACTAATCGGCCAGCTGTAGGATGATTGAGGTTAGACAGGCGTGATACCCTTCTAGTTTCATAAATATGGATTTTGGTATCAAGTTTACACTTGATCCCAAATCAACAAGAGATCGTCCTGTGAAGTCATTACCAATTGAGCATGGTATTATAAAGATGCTAGGGCCTTTTTGTTTTTGTGGGAGTTTGCTTACTGCTGAACAAATTTATGTTGCCGTGGCAACACGTTCTACCTTCAGTTTTTTTCGTAACAATGTCCATAAGAAACTTAGAATAGGAAGGCATTTTCTCGATGGCTTCAAGTAAGGACACATTGATATAAATCTGGTCCAAAACATCAACAAATTTATTGAACTGGATGTCATCATCATGCTTCTTCAACCGTTGAGGGAACGGTGGTGGAGGTCTCACATCATCTGCGGTTCGTTCTGAGAAATCCCTGGCCTTAGCCATGAATTTCTCATTATTTGAGCGATGTTTTTCTGAGCCTTAATTCCTATTCTTCTCTTGAGGTGCTTCATCTTGTTCATCATTTTCAGCTAGATCCTCTAGTTGTATTATGCCATGGTGAGGACTGTTTAGGTGTTCTCCCCCAAACTTGTCATTTTGGTTGACCTGTTTTCCATTCCTTAGTGTAAGTACATTGCATTGCTCCTTCCAATGATGTTTAGTGATCTCCGTATCACTAGGGAGATTTCCTTGTGGGAGAGAATGTAATGTCGTAGCAATTTTTCCCACTTGATTTTTAATTGTTGCAGATTGTTCGTGCATTAAGGTCTTTATATAGGCCATAAAATCTTTTGTTTAGGCCATAAATTCCTACAATGATAACTGCAAGGAATTAATATTGGAATTAGTATTAGAGGAAGAAGCTATACCTTTATTATTTCTCCAGGGCTGCTGATGATGTTGATTATGAAAATGTTGATTGTCAGAATTATTTTGCTGTGGCCTGTAATTTGCTGCTTGATTATTGATGTTCCCTTGATTACTCCATAAGAAATTTGGGTGTTGTCTCTAACCAAAATTATACGTGTTTGAATAAGGGTTATTACTACTCCGATTGCAGTTGCCCACAAAATTGGTTGACTCATGGTTTTCCGGACATTCACTTTCATGATGGTTGGCATGACGAAAAATGCATACTTTATTGGTCACCTTTACTTCTCTTACCTCATTAGGACATTGCAAATTTTCAACATATTGGTTATTGCAAAAAGTTGAGCGGCTACCGAATCCTTACCCTCTAATTCATATTCTCCAGACGTTTTTCTGTCTGTCCCCAATCTTGTATTTGGGAATTGATAATCTTTATTTGAAATCCTGTCGAGGATATCACAAGCTTCCTCGGGTGATTTGTCTAGTAAGGTGCCATTTGTTGAGGCATCTAGCATCATTCGAGTTGGAGCATTGACTTCGTTGTGAAACATCTCCACTTGCGTCCAATCATGAAATCCATGGTTAACATATTTGTGAAGTATACTTTTGTACCTATCCCAACATTCGTACATTGATACATCATCTCCTTGGCAAAAACTTACAGTGTCATTGCCAAGTTGTGTATTCATATTGGGTGGATTATATCGGAGTAAGAAACTCTTGCATAAATTTGCTCATGACTCCATTGAGCCAAAGAAACTCCGCTAAGCCAAGCTCTTACTCTATCGCATAGGGAGTAAGGGAAAAGTCTTAATTTAAGCACGTCTTCATGTATTCCTTGTTGTCGAAATGAGTCACATACTTCAAGGAAAGCATGAACATGTTGCCTAGTATCCTCGTTAGGTGAACCACCAAATTGGCCAATAGAGTTTAGCATATTAAACATCATCGGTTTAAGTTCGAAGTGAGTTGCTTGTATTTCAGGTGCCACTATGCCTGGATTGAGGTCATCGAGAATTGGGTTCAAATGATCTCATATCACTCTTGGCCTTGCAATTTGAAGATTAATAGCTACATCAGGCCCTATATCTCCCATGTTTCTTGCATTTGAAGTTGGTTTAAATGTTCTCTGGTTCTTTGGGCACGTAACCTTTGTCTAAACGATTGCTTAACTTCAGGGTCGAATGGTTCCAAAGGCTTACCAGCAGATCTCAAGGTCATGCAATAATAAAAATCTACATAAGAAAATAATAAACTATGTTAGACTAGATATAAGGTGATAAGAAAAACTTGTTATGGCAAATAAAAATTTCGTTAGTTACAATCCCAGGAAACGGCGCCAAAAACTTGATCGCTTATAAATGTATATGCTGAGGAAGCAATTATGTGCAAGTATACACAACCAATTCAAGTAATATAGGGTAAGTGAGTATCGTCTCCTCAGGGATTGGTTTAGAAATTTAATTTCACCACAACTAGAACTAGTGTCACAAACTAATTCCTACTAGGTTGTCAACTTAAAAACTACTAGTAATAAAACAAAGAAGTGATTTAATGATTGCAGAAAAGTTGGTCGAGGCAAAATAAATATGCAGAATGCTGGAATAAAATAAAACAAGTTGTTGTAGCAATACCTCTCAGCGTGAAGTATAGGTATTATCTATCCTACTCTAGCATCTATCCCTTTTATTCAATTGAAACTCACTCCTTATCTCTAAAGTAAACAAGTTAGAACTTCACCATCCCAGATTCATTCCATTGCTCATGTGGATCTATCTTAATTCTCTCGGATCTAAGAATCACTATCTAGGAAAAAGACGATCTCTCGATGCTCTTGCATTACCAAGCATGTTTTACCAAAACCCTAGGCGATCTCTCGATGCTCTTATAGTGTTATGATAAAATATTCAAACAATGAACAAAACAATCATGAGCAAAAGCATAATTCATCATTCATAAAACATAAAGTAATTGTTTAGGAGAAAAAAAGTTTAATACTAAGTAAGAAAGTCATGGTGTTATAAACAATCATCCAAGTTTCAACGTTTAATACAACCCCAAACATATAAAGAGATTAAGAACAAAGGAAAAATGACACCCAAAAACTGGGGGCTCTGTCGCGACAATTCTGATTAGTATCGCGCCTGCCTTGGTGATTAACCTCTCTCGAGACTTGATCACCACTTTACTATAGTCTGGCTATGGAGGACACGAAAGAAGGTTTGCTAATAAGCAATGAGAAAGCGCTACAGTTCCTCACTCACGCCTTGGGTAAAGCTCTTCTCTCTTCTTCCTTGCCTCCTTTTGTTTTGCGGCTACGGCTGGTTATTTATAAGGAATGATCTCCTAGGGCTTTGTATAATTTGGAAATTCCTTAAATAACCATTGTTATATTCCCAGACTTAAAAAGGAAAGGCAGCTGGCAGCTTTCAGAATGTTTAAGGCTTGCTTACACATGAAGTAGGTCATCCAGCTGGCGTGAGACATAGGCAGTAACTTATCTGTTCCACAAGATAAATTTGCTCCTCACGTTCTTATCTGTTCCACTGGCCTTTGCAATTTACGTTGTCACGACTGAAATGTTCTTCCTCGGTAAATTTCCTGTACGAACACAATCCACACAACCCTTTCTCCTCAGCAACATCAGTCAAACTAAATAAATCTTGCCTAAGCGTAACTTATCCACCACAAGCTAACATAACCTATATACAACTAAATGCAACTAAAATGTTGTGCATACTTTGTTTAGACGAGCAATAACTTAAGTGAAAAAACTAGAAATTGAGTCTTTTTACGGAGTTATCACTCACTAGCTGCAATGTATTCAGCCTCGGTTGTAGAATCAACTACTATGTCTTGCTTCGAACTTTTCCAGCTCATAACACTTTCGTTAAGATAAAACACAAAACTCGATTGCAATCGTGAGTCGTCCTTGTCAGGTTGGAAGCTAGCATCAGTATAACCTTTTACATTAAGCTCTTCCTCCCCTCTATAGATAAGAAATTTATCCTTAGTTATCCTTAAGTACTTAAGGATATTTTTAACCGCAACCCAGTGATTTTCACCAGAGTTTGCTTGATACCGACTCGTCATGCCTAAAGCATACGATACATCTGGTCTAATACATATCTTGGAATACATGATATAACTAATAACCATAACATATGGAATCTTATTTATCCATTCTCTCTCTTGTGGAGTTGAAAGACACATTTCCTTCGAAAGAGAAATGCCAAGTCTCATAGAAAAAAATCCTTCTTGGATTCCTCCATACGGAACATTTTCATCACTTTGTCTATATATGTACTTTGACTCAAACCTAGAATTCATCTTGATCTATCTATATAGATCTTAACTCCTAAGATATACGCTGCCTCACCCAAATTTTTCATAGAAAAACAACTACCTAACCAAGTCTTAACAGACTGTAAAGTAGGTATATCATTTCTTATGATGAGTATGCCGTCTACATATAAGATTAGGACAGAAACAATGCTCCCACTAGACTTCTTATAAACACAAGGCTCATCTTCATTTTTGATAAAACCAAATTCTTTGATTGCATTATTGAAACAAAGATTCCAGCTTCGAGAATCTAGCTTTAGTCCATAAATACACCTCTGTAGCTTACAAACCTTTCTAGCATTTCCTAGAGAGACAAAACCTTTGGTTGTGTCATATACACATCCTCTTCAAGTTTTCCATTAAGGAAAGTAGTTTTGGCATACATTTACCAGATTTCATAATCATGGAATGTAACTATTGCGAACAAGATCCGTATGGACTTAAACATAGCTACAGGGGAGAATGTTTCATCATAGTCTACACCATGAACTTTTCGAAATCCTTTAGCGACTAATTTACCCTTGTATGTTTGTACATTACCATCCATGTCAGTTTTCTTCTTGAAAACCCATTTACACCCTATAGGTTTGACCCCTTTAGGTGGTTCCACCAAAGTCCACACTTTGTTTACTAACATGGAATCCATCTAATATCTCAAGGGTTCTTAGAGTCTGGACTAGACATTGCCTCTTGATAAGTTATAGGCTCATCTTGATCCATAAGAAGAACATCTCTATTTGTGGTAACGAGAAATCTAAATCTCTCAAGTGCATGGCGTTCTCTTGTGGATCTACGTAGTGGTTGTGTTTCTAAATCTATTGAATGTTCATCAACAACCTGTAAAACATGTTCAACTTCAGAATCACTAATTTTTTGTTCTTGAACTTCTCCAAGTTCAATATTTCTACCCTTCCCTTTCTATAAGAGAAATTCTCTTTCGAGAAAAACTCTCGTTCGAGAAACAAACACTTTGTTCTTGTTAGGGTTGAAGAAATAGTATCCCTTAATTTCTTTAGGATGTCAAAAAAATATACACTTAGACATTTAGGTTCGACCTTTGTAGACATCTGATGTTTTTCATAACCTTTACAACCCTAAATCTTCAAAAAAGACATACTAGTACATTTCCCAGTCCATATCTCATATGGTTTTTTTTAAACTGATTTAGATGGAACACAATTTAGTGTGAAAGTGGTTGTTTCAAGTGCATGTCCCCAAAAAGAAGTCAAGAGATCACAATGACTCATCATGGATCGAACAATGTCTAACAATTTTTGATTCATTCTTTTAGAAACTCTATTCCAATGTGGTGTACCAGGTGGTGTAAGATGTGAAACAATCCTATATTCTTTCAGGAGTTCATCAAACTCTATGCTTAAGTATTCTCCACCTCGATCTGATGGAAGTGTCTTAATACGCTTGCCTAGTTGATTATGTACTTCATTTTTAAATTCCTTAAACATTTCAAGGGCTTCAGATTCATGGCGCATAAGATAAATATACCCAACCTGACTAAAGTCATCGGTGAAAGTAATAAAGTAATGGAATCCACCTCTGGCTTGTGTATTCATCAGTCCACATACATCACTATGTATTAACCCCAATAAATCACTTTCTCGATCATCTTTACTATTAAAAAGAGCTTTAGTCATTTTCCCAACAAGAAAGATTCGCATACATCATATTGATCGAAAACAAATGAATCAAAAAATCCATCTTTATGGAGTTTTGATATGTGTTTCTCACTTATATGGCCTAAACGACAATGCCAAATATAAGTTTGATTTGAGTCATTTGTTGATCTTTTAGTATTTATATTATAAATGGTGTTTTCTTGATCCAAAATTTAGAGACAATTAACCAATTGTGTCGAACCGTAAAAAACATTATCGAGATAAAATGAACAACAATTATTCTTAATAATAATCTCAAATCCAATCTTGTCCAAACAAGAAATATAAATAATATTCTTAGTCAAACTAGGCACAAAATAACAATCCTCTAAATTTAAATCAAGTCCACTAGGCAAAGAAGCTAATGCAACAACTCTTGCTCCATTTCCCACTCGTAGGTTTATGTCTCCTTTAGCCAAATTCCTTCTCTTTTGAAGTCCCTGTACAAAAGTAAAAATATGAGAACCACAACTGGTATCTAATACCCAAGAAGTAGATGTTAACAAATTAACATCAATAACATAAATACCTAAAACAAACGTTCCGTTTGCTTTTGTTTTCTTGACATCTTCAAGGTAAACAAGGCAGTTTCTCTTCCATTGTCCAGTCTTATCGCAATAGAAACATTTTTCTTCCTTGCTAACTCCCCCTTTGGGTTTCAATGCATTTTTTCCTTTCGATTTGGCCTTACCATTGCCCTTATAATATGTTGCTACCTTTTTTTTCCTTTTCCTTTGTCCTTGTGGACCATCAAAATGAGCTTAGGTCCAATCTTTTTAATGTTACTTTCAGCAGTTTGTAACATGCCAAGTAATTGTGGCGAAGTCTTGTTAATTTCATTCATGTTGAAATTAAGGACAAATTGGCTAAAGCTATCTGCCAACGATTGCAGGATACATCGGTAGCCAATTCATCTTTGAGAGGAAATCCCAACTTTTCCAACGTTTGGATGTAGCCCATCATTTTCATGACATGAGCTCCTACAGGATATCCCTCTGCCATTTTGTATTGAAATAGATCTTTAGAGTTCTCATATCTCTCTTAACGTGATTGCCCTTCATATATTTCTTTGAGATTTTGAATCAGCTCATATGCAACCATTTCATCATGTTGCTTCTGAAGCTCAAGAGTCATCGTGGCAAGCATTAGACATCCAAGTTCTAGCATATCATACATATGTTTCATGAATTTGTCTTTGTCAGATCTTGAAGCATTATTTGCCGGTTCATCAAGAATAGGTTCTTCAATGGCATATTTCTTCCTTTCCTGTTTGAAAACGACTCTCAAATTACGAAACCAGTCAAGGAAGTTTATGCCATTAAAATTCTCCATCTCAAGGAATGATCGTCGTGATAAAGTGTTGCTTTCCATTAAGTCTACAACAACGGAAATATTAAAGTAAGTAAATTTACTGAATTAAAATTTATAAATAGGTCTTTATTTACAAATTACTCCCACTAATTTATTCAAAATTAAAAACCATCTTTGTTTTAATTTAGAAAAAATTCAATGAAATTTTTTCTAGTGGGTGAGAATCCATAATACATCAATTTCCTAAATAAACTTTGGCTTTTCTTTTAGGATAGTGATTATTTAGGTAAGTAACACTTTACTAGTTACATCTCATATAACTCCTCCTTTTGGTGAACAACTATTGTTCAAATAATCTCATGACTTATCCAAACTTAACCTCTAGGTTTCTAATCCTATTAGAATAACCTAGCTAAGTTATCACCAATATCTCAATCAGTGAATATCATTTGCTTATTCTTCGCATTTAACCAAGATAGATTTATGTGTCAATGCTTTGGCAAAGCCGACACAATATTGATTGAAACCTTAACGAGGGTAAATATTGGACAATTAAGTTAACTTAGATTATAAAGAGATATTTGCGTAAATATCACATCATTATCGTTTTAATATTAGGCCCTTATTGATATCATCAATATTCATTCTTATTTTAGTATTTGTTGCATTACCCACATAACATATATAAGAAATAAATAAGATGCAACAGTTATAGCCCAAAAAATAATAACTAAGTTGGCACATCCCATGCCAATGGGAGAACCACAGCCCTAAAACTTCAGACTGCTCTATAGATATCTTCTCACTTTTAGGTCAGTCCGTTCTTCTACTCCTTTTGAATCTTCATAGGATTACAATGTAAAAGAAACTCGTTTTACATACAAGGTAATAAGATGAGAAGAGAAATACAACTGAAATATAGAAAGGCACGACATGCAGGTCGTATTTTAAAATTCAACCATTGTAAATTGAAATAGGGTTATAACCATGCATGTCAAACACCGTACAAAACAAACATATCATATATATACACATACGTTGTTACACCTTTGTTAAAATTACTAATATGGGCCTACAATCTCTATTGCTTATAAAGGGTCAAGGGGCGAAGCCCCTTACGCTGGGATTTTTTTGCAAAAACAACACTTTTGTTTCTATAGAAAAACCTCACGATTTGATAACACTTATCAAACGAATCATGTGTTTTGGGATTTTAAATCCCGAAGGTTTTTTTTCTTGCATCGAAAAAACCATTGTTTCACTGCCAAACGCGATCTGCTATCGCATACCCACCCATCACCATGTCAACAATTGACATATAGATTTTGTAAATCCTTTCAGTAACACAGATTGTAAAAATAGATTAATATATTAATCAAAACTTTAATCCTCCACTGATTTTGCACAAAATCACATAATCATCGAAAACAGTAAAACCAAAACATGCATCTCATACATATCGCATCAACCAAGAATTTAACCTGAATTCGGATCGTACATGTGGTTCTGATACCACTTTTAGGATCTTCGACGCACCCCATGGTACAACGAAAATAAAAACTCGACGGTCTCACCAGCGATCCAAGTGCGTAAAACCAAAATCGGGAGAAAAGGATACGAATACTTACAACTGGTTCCTTGAAAACAACTAAGGAAGCAGTGACTAATGGTGATCACGAACGGTTCGAATCGTAACCCTCCACGAAAACAAGTCTCAACCTCTACTTATTTCACCAGATTGAGAGCAAAATTTACTTTTCCCAAAAATAGTATTATCTCAATAGGCACAAGTCTTGGAATAGGCACAAGTCTCATATCAACTTATTCAATCATGGCCATGCATTTCTAGTCTCACTCAATCAAGTGGCTTGTGATATTTTTCCTATTATGTAGGAAGGAGAAATACTATCTTAATCATACGCACCTACTACATATATCGAGATATACTCAATAACAATCTTTATAGTGCAACCAATTACGGAGCATGTTTAACTATATCAAAATATACAACAATATATGTTGGGATAATATTGATCTCAAGACTGAGGATCATGCATATAGTCATCACCATGAGCAATGTTTTGATTGTTACATAATAATCCAAGACATATGCTCATGGTGGGTCAATCCAATACATTGTTCTCTAACAATATAATCATGTATCAATTCTGACATCTCTATGTCAATGACAATTCGTTGCCATCAATAAATAACATGTTAGTATTAAGCGTATTATTATTGTCTATGCCCATAATAATACTTAACTATGGATCTTTTAATAATAATAATATATATTATATGGACTTTATTATATTTTAGTTTATGTTAAACAAAAACATATAATGAAAATAATAGTTGCAATGCCTTTATTCAATAAAATCGGTAAATAAATGTATTATTACAATCATCATATGATTGATTTTTGGGCATACTATAACAATCTCCCACTAGCACTAAGACCAATCACTCACATATTTGATCCCGAGTAACTCAGTGTGATGATCATTCCTCTTCCGTGTAAGAGGCTACGTTAAGGGATCATCAATGTTGTCATCCATGTGTACTCTGCATATTTCCACATCTCCTCAATCTATGATCTCTCGAATGAGATGAAAACGCCTAAGAATATGTTTGTATCGTTGATGAGATCTAGGTTCCTTTGCTTGTACAATGGCTCCATTATTGTCACAATGGAGTTCTACATCATCTGATATACTATGAACAACTTCTAGTTCTGATATGAACTTCTTGATTCAAACAACCTCTTTTTTTACTTCACTGGCTGTAATGTATTCAACCTCTGTTGTAGAATCAGCTACTATGTATTTCTTTGAACTTTTCCAGCTCATAATACCTCCATTAAGACAAAACACAAAACCAAATTGTGATCGTAAGTCATCCTTGTCAGTTTTGAAGCTGGCATCAATATAACCATGTATCAATTTTGACATCTCTATGTCAATCCAATACATTGTTCTTTAACAATATGTTCATGGTGGGTCAATCCAATACATTGTTCTCTAATAATATAATCATATATCAATTCTGACATCTTTATGTCAATGGTAACTCGTTGTCATCAATCAATAACATGTTAGTCTTAAGCGTATTATTATTGTCCATGCTCATAATAATACTTGACTATGGAACTTTTAATAATAATAATGTTATTATATGGACTTTATTATATTTCAGTTTACGTTAAACAGACATATAACTGAAAATAATAGTGGCAAAGCCTTTATTCAATAAAATCAGTAAACAAATGTATTATTACAATCATCATTTGATTGTTCTTTGGGCATACTCTAACGATTACTAGATGTCATGTATTAGTTATATTATGTTACTCTGGTAGAATGACTGAAACATGGTTTAGAGTATTATATTTATCAGCAAACTTAAACTACTATGTGTGACAGATATAAATGTTATTTTATATATTGGTAGCGAATTAATATTTTATATATCATGTTATTAAAACATAAATTTTAAAGAAATTTTTTTCCGAATACAAATACTAATTTAAAAGCATGTGACATCTCAAAATCATATTCAAGGATGTATACTAGAAAAGAGGTGTTACACGCTGGCTGGCGATAAACTCCTCGAGAAATCTCCTAAGAACATGCACATAAAAACACATTCCAAATGCTGAGCTCACAAGCTCTATTCCACACTAATAGATGTACTAACTACATGCATTCAATACATGAGCATGTTAGATGGCAAAGGTATGAACATACAAGAACACTAACATGCAAAGCTGATATAAGCATCACAGTCTGGTAGGAGGGTTTTGTATCTTGGAATGTACACCCATCTAGCCTACCTATAATACCATTGGGTATTTAGGGTAAGAACTGAAATTGCATTGGAAATGTACACCCTTCACTCCTTAGAATCTTGGGGCATCTACACCCAACCGAAAACTGAAATGCCTTAGCACTAGTTGAAATATATTTAAATATTCTAAACATGCAAGACAAACATCATACTGCTTGATTATCTCATTTTTTTTACTATTTTTTAGCTTTACACAATAACTAGTTTTATGCTATCTTAATTCATATTGTTTTTGTAATACCCCAAATATCATATCAGGGACTATATTAAAAAGAATTGAAAGTTTAAGATTTATTTGAAAAAGTGGTAAAAGATGAGAAAATGATTTGGAATATTGTTTAGAATAATGTGTATCCATAGATAAATTAAGATGGCATTTTTAGTCTTTTAAGAGGGAAAATGAATTTTTAATATATATATTCCCTTATTAGGGTTTTTAAAGGGAAAAATAGGAAGGTAGCCATTTCTATTATTCTTCTTCTATCACGTGGGAAGTGTTCTCCTCTCTAGCATAAGGTAAACTTCCATTACCTAGTTCTTCCTTTAAATTATGGGTTACTTTGGTAACATTAAGTGATATGTAAGCATGAGATATGATTAAAAACTTATTTAAAAATATTGATATGATTCTTGAGTTGAGATATTCCATGAAGATGTTAGATGTTAAATGTGGCAAAATGAAGTAAAGTTAGCTGGGTTATGTAAAGAGGAGTTAAATAGTATGTTGGAGGTAAAAGTATAATATTAGAAGGCAAAATTAAGTGAAAATTGAGGTGAAAAATGGTATATCTCGGCAATGGTATCGATACTGATAGAATAGTACCAATAATATATTTGTAAATAGGTAGAAACTGACGAACAATATCTGTACTGATGCAGGTGGTATCGAACTGATGGGGTATCGAGACTAACAAAGGGAAGTATCGATATCGTGGATCCAGAATGTCAAAAGGGTATCGATACTGAAAGGGAGTATCGGTACCATAATATAGTAATATCGATACTGAAAGAAGGGTATTGACACCATGCAACACATAATATAGAAATGGTATCGATATTTAAAAAGGGTATCGGTACCATAGTATAGAAGTATCGATACCAGGGTAGTAGTACCGATATTAATGAGCTTGGAACTATAAGTTAGATTGAAATTGTTATAGAAATTGAAAGAATGATACTTTTAATTATTAAATTATAAATGCTAGGGAATATACTAACATTTGGTATGGTATATGTCTTGAATAGATGATTGTGTAGATCATAAGCGAGCTCCTGAATCTAGCAAGAAAAAGGGAAAAATAAAGTTGCTAATTAGCCAGATATCTCTATATCTTATTAGCGGGGATTATCAGGTGAGTACCTTATTATAATTATTTGAGATGAAGAAGATACAAACTAGAATATTCAAATTTATGTATGTTTTATAGTATTCATTTTGTTATCATTATATGTATGGAAAGAGTATGATGAATGGGTTTTAGAGTATGAACTGCTCTAAACAGAATTCTTAAATAAAAATGCATGAAAGGATGCCATAAATAAAAATGCATGAATGGATGCATTAAGGCATGAAATCATGCCATAACTAAAAATGCATGAACGGATGCATTAAGGCATAAAAGGATGCCATAAATAAAAATGCATGAACGGATGCATTAAGGCATGAAAGGATTTCATAACTAAAAATGTATGAAAGGATGCATTAAAGTTTGAAAGGATTCCATAGATAAAAATGCATGAACGGATGCATTAAGGCATGAAAGGATGCCATAACTAAAAATGCATGAACGGATGCATTAAGGCATGAAAGGATGCCATAAATAAAAATGCATGAATGGATGCATTAAGGCTTGAAAGGATGCCATAAGTTAAAATGCATGAACGTATGCAGTAAGGCATGAAAGGATGCCATAAATAAAAATGCATGAACGGATGCATTAATGCATGAAAGGATGCCATAAATAAAAATGCATGAACGGATGGATTAAGACTTGAAAGGATGCCATAACTAAAAATGCATGAAATGATGCATTAAGTCATGAAAGGATTCCATAACAAAAAATGCATGAACATGTGCATTAAGGCATGAAATGATGCCATAACTAAAATGGCATGAACGGGTGCATTAAGGCATGAAAGGATGTCATAACTAAAAATGCATGAAATGATGCATTAAGGCATGAAAGGATGCCATAACTATAAATGCATGAAAAGATACTTTAAAGCATGAAAGTATGCCATAACTAAAAATGCAAGAATAAATGCATTAGCACATGAAAAGTGACCATAACTAGAATTAAAGTATAAAAAAAATAATGAAAAAAGAAAGAAATGTACGTCAGATATACGAAGGAGGTTATTAAAATAGTATGAATGAAGTTTGGTTTAATGGAAAGGGACTTAACTAATCCTTATGGATAATATGAATTAGTTTGAAATTAAATAACTATGATATACTTATGTATACCTTATTGTTCTTTAGAATACTATGTCTCGTTATGTAAATGTTTAACGTGTGTTGCTTCCACGCGTAGGTAAAGGTATAGATTAACTGAGTAAGGAGTGCAGTTGTAGCAGCAGTGACCATCAATCCAGGTTGACTCATCAATGACAAAGGGGTAATCTAGTTATTTTGTAAAAACTTATTTGGCATGTAATTAATGTATTAAAAGTTCTATGAATTTTAATTAACTAGAATTTTGTAACAGATTACAATCAATGTTTTGCTTTATCTTAAAATGTTATGTTTTTAAAAATCGAAAAACAAAATTTTATGGGATTTCAAATAAGGAATTGTTTTAAAAGTGATGTGACATCTATATCTCATGTTTGGAAAGGTATACAGGAGATGGGTGTTACATTTATTGTTATCATGGCTACAGGTTTAGCCGATTCTCGATCGAAGCTGTTTTATTTTAAAATAAAAAAAGGATTACCAGCCATAAAGATTGTCAATGTTACTGGTATGGTGTCATTAGAGTGAAATTGATGACACTCCTTACTAATTGTAATGTTATTATTATGTATGTCATAATAGATTTCCGAATCTTCGAATTCGTGAAGAGCTTGGGAACAAGAGATGCAAGAAGGAACTGGTAGAGAAAGTTATGATTCTAATAGTGATCAGCCTCTCCCTTTTGAAAATGCTAGTGCACCTACACATTAGGGGATTTCGGTGCTTGAGATCAGAATTTTCATGCAAGCTCTTGATGTCATACTGACTCAATTTCAACCTTCCCCTACTCCTCCATCACTAAGAATGTTGATCCCAAAAGAGTTAAAGAGCTTGGGAGCTCCAGAGTTCTGAGGAGAAGATGGTGAGGGTCCTTTGGAGGTCGATCTATGGTTAAATGATGTTATAATAATGCTCAAAAGTCTTTAATGACCGAATTAGGAAAATTTGGGAGGAGTTGTATATTTACTTAGAGGATCAGCTTGAGTATGGTGGTCAAACACTATAATGTACCCCGGAGCAAGTGACCCGACAATTGTTCCTGGAAGAATTCAAGAACAAGTATGGGTTAACAGTTCAGACGGACAATGCTATTAATGTTCCTTAATCTGAAGCAAGGTGATAGAGTTGTACATGAGTTTGAGGCTGAGTACAACAAGTTAAGTCGTTTTACTACTGAGGTAGTTCCAAATGATAAAGTAAGACATGATTGGTTTATAGAGGGTTTAAGGCCAAAGTTGAAAGAGATGATGTTGGCTTTGAACTTGTTGAGTTTACAATAAGTCATAAATCGAGCCAAAGCTATTTAAAGAGCTTAAGAGGAGATGTTAGATGCGGAGTAGAGTTTACATACAGGGAAAAGAGTGGGAATGCCTTCCACTCCCCATCATGTTAAAAGAGGCAAGGGCTCGAGTTCCAGATATACTGCTAGAGATAGTTATGTAGCAACTATAGAGAAAAATAGACAATCCCAGTCTTTTACTACTAACTCAGGTAGAGCATCTGGGGAAAGAATTTCATGTCAAACATGTGGTAAATTACACAATGGAGTATGTAGACTTCTCAGTGGAGGTTTTTTCCAATCAGTATTAAGACTAATGAGGATCGGGATGACCCTGAAATCATAACAGGTATTTTCCATCTTTTTGATGATCTTGTATTTGTTTTAGTTGATCCTGGTTTTACACACTCATACATCAGTACAAAATTAGTTAGAATTAGAGGAATTCCTTTAGATCCAATTATGAGTGAGATGATAGCAATAAACCCATGGGTCACAGTGAGAGAGTAACTAGAATATATAGATAATGCCCTATAAAGATCTAAGAGATGGTGTTTCGGAAAACTTGATGGTGTTTCCGGCAAACTTGATGGAGTTTCCCTTCAATGAAATTGAAATCATTTTACGCATGGATTGGTTGTCTTCATATTATGGATGGGTCGATTGTCGTAAGAAACACTTGTTTCTAAAGGATGCTGAAGGTTTAGAAATCGTAGTGATCAGCGTAATAGTTAAATCACCATCGAATGTGATATCAACCATGACTGCAAGGAAAATGATGTCAAAAGGATGTATAGATTTTATAGCCAATGTGATAGATACTCAAATTCTGGAGGTTAGGGTAAATGATATTCCACGGTTAGAGAATTTACGGATGTTTTTCCTGGGGAGTTACCGAGATTGCCTCCAGGTCGTGAGGTAGAATTCAGGATTGAGATTTACCCGGGTACCGAACCTGTTTTATGGCTCCATATTGGATGGCTCTGACTGAATTGAGAGAATTAAAAGCCCAACTGTAAGAGTTACTTGATAAGGGATTTGTAAGACCCAGTGTTTCTCCTTGGGGAGCACCTGTGTTGTTTGTGAACAAAAAGGATGGGTCTATGTGATTATGCATCTACTACCACCAGTTAAATAAAGTAACAATAAAGAACAAGTATCCTCTTCTGAGGATTGATGATTTGTTTGATCAATTGAAATGAACAACGATGTTTTCTAAGATAGATCCAAGGTCGGGGCACCATCAACTAAAGATCAAAGAGGATGATATTTCAAAGACATCATTTCGGACTCGGTATGGGCATTATGAATTTGTAGTTATGCCATTTGGTTTGACTAATGCACATGGGACATTCATGGACTTGATGAACTGAGTATTCCAACCTTACTTGGATCAATTTATGGTTGTATTTATAGATGATACTTTGGTATATTCCAAGTCAATAGAGAAACATGATGTTCAACTTCGAGTAGTTTTTTAGACACTTCGCAAGAAGAAGTTGTATGCGAAATTGTCAAAGTGTGAATTTTGGTTAGCTGAAGTTGCTTTCCTTGGTCACATAGTTTCCACAGAAGGCTTAAGAGTAGATCCTAGAAAGATCCAAGCTATAGTGGATTAGCAACCCCCAAGGAATGTTTCTGAAGTTCAAAGTTTCTTGGGACTTGTTGGTTATTATAGACATTTTCTGAAGAACTTCTTAATGTTAGCTTTATTGTTAACTAAGTTGTTACGAAAGGATATGCCATTTGTCTGGATGAAGAAATGTCAAGAAAGATTTGAAAGGCTTAAGAGAATAGTAACTGAGGCCCCCGTTCTGGTACAACCTGAGTCAGAAAAAGACTATGTTGTTTTCAGTGATGCATCCCATAATGGACTGGGGTGTGTGCTGATGCAAGATGGAAAAGTTTTGGTTTTTGTCTCAAGATAGTTGAAGAATCATTAGAAAAATTATCTGACTCACGATTTAGAATTGGCAGCCGTTGTGTTTGCATTGAAAATCTGGCATCATTATCTGTATAGTGAAAGGTTCCATATTTATACGGATCACGAGAGTATAAAGTACTTGTTGACTTAGAAAGAACTGAACTTGAGGCAAAGAAGATGGATCCATCTTTTAAAGGATTATGATCTAATTATCAATTATCATCCCAAAAAGGTTAATGTGGTAGCAGATGTATGAGCTGAAAGATTTTTGCCTCTCTACAGGCTTTGGATGCACATATGTCATTAGCGGAAGATAGTGCTTAGAAAGAACTGAACTTGAGGCAAAGAAGATGGATCCATCTTTTAAAGGATTATGATCTAATTATCAATTATCATCCCAAAAAGGTTAATGTGGTAGCAGATGTACTGAGCTGAAAGATTTTTGCCTCTCTACAGGCTTTGGATGCACATATGTCATTAGCGGAAGATAGTGCTTTGATTGCTGAGCTTAAGTGAAAGCCGATGTTTTTGGATCAGATAAAAGAGCTACAAAGTTAAGATGAGAAATGCTTGTTGATAATGGCACAAGTCGAAAAGAATGTGACCAAAGACTTCGAAATAAGAGTGGATGGATATCTATATTATCGGGAAAGACTTTGCATTCCCGATAATGATGAATCGAAGGAAAATTTACTTTATAAAGCACATTATAGTCCTTTGACGATGCATCTAGGCGGGAATAAGTTGTACTAGGATTTAAAAAGTCGTTATTGGTGGCCTGGTATTAAAAGAGTTGTATTAGAGTTTGTGGCAAAATGTTTACCATGTCAACAAGTGAAAACTGAACATTAAGTACCCTTTGGATTGCTACAGCCGATATCCATTCCTGAGTGGAAGTGGGAGCGAGTTACCATGGAATTTATTTTAGGGCTACCATTGTCACCATGTAAAAAAGACTCCATACGGGTAATTATAGATCGATTGACCAAGAAAGCTAATTTTATTTCAGTTCGAGTAGATTACTCGATAGATAAGTATGCAGAGTTGTATATAAAATAGATATTAAGACTGCATGGAGTGCATATATCAATAGTCTCCGATCGAGACCCAAGGTTTACTTCAAGATTTTAGAAGTCGTTAAATGAGGCATTGGGTACTAGATTGAACTTCAGCACAGCTATTCATCCACAGGAAGATGGGCAATCAGGACGAACAATTCATATACTTGAGGATATGCTAAGGGCAAGTGTAATTGAATTTAAAGGATCATGGGAAAAGTATTTTCCTTTAGCGAAATTTACGTATAATAACATTTACCATTTGAGTATTAAGATGGCCCGTATGAAGCTTTGTATGGGAGAAAATGTCGAACACCATTAAATTAGTTTGAACTAAAAGACTGAGACCTAGTTAGGTCGAAGTTGATTAAAGAAATAGAGGAGAAAGTAAAGATTGTTCGGGGCAATCTAAAGATAGCCTACGATCGACATAAATCTTATGCTGATTTGAAAAGAAAATTAATCAAATTTCAAGTGGGAGATAAAGTGTTTCTAAAGATGTCACCTTGGAAGAAAGTTTTGAGATTTGGACACAGAGAAAAGATGAGTTAGAGATTCATTGGACCTTATGAGATATTAAAAAGGGCCAGACTAGTAGCATATCAATTAGCTTTGCATTGGGATATGGATAGGATACACAATGTTTTTCATGTATCGATGCTCAGAAGATACCGATCAGATCCATCTCACATTATCATACCAGAGAAGATAGAGATCCGATCAGATTTAACTTATGAAGAAGAACCAACGTGGATCCTGGCTAGAGAAATGAAATAATTGCGCAACAAAAAGATTCCTTTAGTTAAAGTACTATGGAAAATTCATAAGGTTGAAGAATCTACTTGGGAAAAAGAGGACATGAGAATGTAGTTTCCACACATCTTCGCTCCAGGTATTTAATTAAATTCAAGGATGAATTTTCTTAAGGGGAGAATTGTAATACCCCAAATATCATATCAGGGACTATATTAAAAAGATTTGAAAATTTAAGATTTATTTGAATAAGTGGTAAAAGATGAGAAAATGATTTGGAATAGTGTTTAGACTAATTTGTATCCATAGATAAATTAAGAGGGCACTTTGGACTTTTAAGAGGAAAAATGAATTTTTAATATATATATTCCCTTATGAGGGATTTTAAAGGGGAAAAAGAGGAAAGTAACCATTTCTATTCTTCTTCTTCTCTCACGTGGGCAGTGATCTCCTCTCTAGCATAAGGTAAACTTCCATTAGTTATTTCTTCTTTTAAATTATGGGTTACTTTGGTAACATTATGTGATATGTAAGCTTAAGGAATGATTAAAGAAGGTTAAAACTAAGTGGTGGATGTTTTATAGTAGATTTAAAGAAATGGGGTTTTGACTGATTGTTGATATATGTGTTTTTATTGAGGTTTATTAGTAGAATTGACTTGTCAAATGATTTAATAAGAGATTAAGCATGAGATATGATTAAAAACATGTTTAAAAAAATGATATGATTCTTAAGTTGAGATGTTTTATGAAGATATTAGATGTTAAAGGTGGCAAAATGAAGTAAAGTTAGTTGGGTTAAGTAAAGAGGAGTTAAATAGTATTGTTGGAGGTAAAAGTATAATATTAGAGGGGAAAATTAATTGAAATCGAGCTGAAAAAGGTATATGGGCAATGGTATTGGTACTGAAAGAACAATACTGATACTATAAGTGTAAATAGTTAGAAATTGGATGAACAATATTGGTACCGATGTAAGTGGTATCGATACTAACAAAGGGAAGTATCGATACCATGGATCCAGAATGTCAAAATGGTATTGATACTGAAATGGAGTATCGGTACCATAGTATAGTAGTATCGATATTGAGAGAAGGGTATCGATACCATGCAACACCAAATATATAAATGGTATCGATATTGAAAGGGGTATCGATACCATAGTATAGAAGTATCGATAATAGGGTAGTAGTACCGATACTAATGAGCTTGGAACTATAGGATAGATTGAAATTGTTATAGAAATTGAAAGAATGGTACTTTTAAGTATTAAAGTATAAATGTTTAGGAATATACTAACATTAGGTATGGTATATGTCTTGAATAGATGATTGTGTAGATCATAACCAAGCTCATGAATCTAGCAATAAGAGGGGGGAAAATAAAGTTTTTGATTAGCTATACATCTCTACATCTTATTAGCGGGATTATCAGGTGAGTACCTTATTGTAATTATGAATGAGTTTTAGAGTATGAACTGCTC
Organism: Hibiscus syriacus; assembly: GCF_006381635.1. Lineage (NCBI taxonomy): Eukaryota > Viridiplantae > Streptophyta > Magnoliopsida > Malvales > Malvaceae > Hibiscus > Hibiscus syriacus. The sequence goes on from NW_024062180.1 coordinate 173,111, forward strand.
TAAACGGAATTCCTAAATAAAAATGCATGAAAGGATGCATTAAGGCATAAAATGATGCCATAAATAAAAATGCATAAACATATGCATTAAGGCATGAAAGGATACCATAACTAATAATGCATGAAAGGATGTATTAAAGCATGAAATGATTCCATAGCTAAAAATGCATGAACGGATGCATTAAGGCATGAAAGGATGACATAACTAAAAATGCATGAAATGATGTATTAAGGCATGAAATGATGCCATAAATAAAAATGCATGAACGAATGCATTAAGGCATGAAAGGATGCCATAACTAAAATGCATGAAATGATGCCATAACTAAAAATGCATGAACGGATGCATTAAGGCATGAAAGGATGTCATAACTGAAAATACATGAATATATGCATTAAGGAATATAATGATCCATAAATAAAAATGCATGAACGGATGCATTAAGGCATGAAAGGATGCCATAACTAAAATTGCATGAAAGGATGCATTAAGGCATGAAAGCATGCCATAACTAAAAATGCATGAACTGATGCATTAACTCATGAAAGGATGCCATAACTAAAAATGCATGAAAAGATGCCATAACTAAAAATGCATGAAAAGATGCCATAACTAAAAATGCATGAAAGGATGCATTAAGGCTCGAAAGGATGCCATAACTAAAAATGAATGAAAATATACTTTAAAGTATGAAAGTATGTCATAACTAAAAATGCATGAACGGATGCATTAAGGTATGAAAAGAGGCTATAACTGAAATTAAAGTATAAAAAATAATAATGTACAAGAAATAAAGGTATGTCCGAGATACGAAGGAGGTTATAAAAATAGTATGAATGAAGTTTGGTTTCATAAAAAGGGATCCTTATGGATAATATGAATTAGTTTTAAATCAAATAACTATGATATACTTATGTATACTTAATGTTCTTTACAATACTATGTCTCACTAAGGAAATGCTTAACGTGTGTTGCTTCCACGCGTAGGTAAAGGCAGAGATTAACTGAGTAAGAAGTGCAGTTGTAGCAATAGTGATCATCAATTCAGGTTGACTTATCAGTGAAAAAGGGGCAATCTAGTTATTTTGTAAAAACTTATTTGGCATGTAATTAAAGTATTAAAAATACTCTGAATTTTAATTAAGTAGAATTTTGTAACAGATTACAATCATTGTCTTGCTTAATCTTAAAATGTTATGTTTTCATAAATCGAAAAACAAAATTTTATAGGTTTTCAAATAAGGAAATGTTTTAAAAGTGACGTGACATCTGTATCTCGTGTACGGAAAGGTATACGGGAGATCGGTGTTACATTTTCTAGTTGTATTTACATTTTTTAATAGTTCTAACTTTTATTATTATTTGTTGAAGTTCTAGCGTTATTAGACCCCTTCCCAAACCCCTTGGTCAAATTGGGTTACTTACCCAATTTAAGGCAATGGTGCTGATAATAAGCCTTCTAGTATCGCTACTGACCACTGAGTATCAATACCCACCCTTGGTACTGATACCAAAATTGGCTACTAGAATATTAGAAAGCTTGACAATATCGATACCTTTATTTGAGGTATCGATACTTATGTACTAGGGTATCGATACTATTTTGAGTATTTGAGGTATTAATACTATTATGTGTACCGATACCAAAGTAGCTACTAAAATTTGAAATATAAGGATGGTACCAATATCATACCCTTAGGCATCTATACCCAAAGAAGAATATCGATACCCTATGAATAGGGTATCGATTCCACTAGCCAAAAACCCCTTATTTTAGGCTATCTTAAGAAAATACTAGTATTGCTCATCTAATACTATATCGTTCATCTAGTATCGATACTCAAACCTAAAATGTTATATTTTTAGGAGAAAAATGATACATAACTTTCCCTAAAAGCCCTACTAAGGCACCCAACTATTATTTAAGTTATGTATGTTAAGAGGGGTCATTATAGGGAAATTCTCATGCTAAATAACATCATCAATTGAGATATGCCATGGATGCACTTATATGCTTCATGAACTTATGAAAACCAACCAAATACATCTAGTGACCAACTGGTGCTAGAGATGGGTTAGGAATGTGTTACCTTTATTCCTAAGTTGTTGGAAACACTCCAGGCTCAACCAAGTGCTAGTTTTTCATTTCCCATGCTTTTGGTGCTTTTCCCAACTTTTTTCACTATTCGAGGATCAATTACACAAGCTACTAACTTGCTTAAGAGCTTAGAAAGAGGTTAAGAACACTTCATGAGATTTTTTTTACCTTAGCAAAACCGGACAAGAACTTTAGACCAACAATGCTTCCAATATTTTCTCAAACTTCTAAGGAGAAGAATAAATTTAAAGGAAGAAGAAAATGAAAAACATGTGGGAAGAAAAAGAGATCTTTATCGTGACCTCACTATAATTAAAGGATTTCAACATTTCCAACTAAAATGGGTAAATTACTTCATTAGTCCATCAAGCTTTGGTCTCAAATAAAAATACCCTTATTTCTCTAAAATTGGGCCCAAACCAAGCCTAATTCAAACCAAACTTGGGCCAAGGCACCCCACAAGACTATAGGATTTATCCAAGACCTTCTTTGGTTGGCCCGAACTACTGATAAGTGTTTTAATTTACACATATTTTGTTGATAATTATTTCTCTTTGTTTATTTTATGCTATTGATTTCAGCTGTTTTGATTCATTTTTATGCAGGACCTTATTCTCTAGAAACAATGTTAAAATGAATGAGTTCTGTAGTTTTTTTCCTAATTTTTTGGAATCATGGGCTTGACCTGGGGCATGACCATTTTCGACGTGACAGTTTATAGAAGGATCAGTCACAAGCAGCAATTTTTAGAAGGTTCAATTAGCATTCTCTAGAAGGTGGACGAACATAATTATCTTAAAAAGAGTTGTTTTAGGAAATTAAGTTTGAACTTGAAAATATTTTAGGATTTATCTTTTGATTATTTTTATCATATTTTATTTTTTTGAATTTTCATGTTATTCGTAGGAAATACCAGGGCTGTAAATACCCCTTAGGGTAAAGCTTAAATGTGTACTTCTTTCTTTCGGTTTTTTATATTCTCCCGGGTTCCCATTTTTTAATTTAGTTTTTTTTACTTTTAAAAAATGCTAAGTATGATTTCAATCATGCTTAGCTAAAAATTTTAATTAGCCAAAGGCTTAGCGGACTCGGGAATATCGGTATACAGGAAAGGAAAATAAGTTACAAGGGTTCGACCTTGTGGACTGTAACCAACATGTATCCGAAGTAAAATCTCTGTCGATGATCAATTGGAATTGAGGCGAAGGGAAGCTTGAGGCTATTTTCATTCATTTGCTTTTTTAAAGATTTACTTTATTTCATTTTTCTTTCTTTCAATTCTTGATTTCTTTTCTTTCAATTTTAAAACCCCTATTTTCTTTTCTTTATTTTTCTTTTCAGGAACAAAGCAATTCAACATCAGAAGCTCTTTAGTCCATGTGGATCGATTCTTCTTCTCTTTAATACGCTTAATTTCATTTATTTTATTTGAGAATAAGGAACATTTATTTGACAATATGACATTTTTCAACTATAACAAGATATTTAGTGCGTTACATAAGATATGTTGAGTGGATTCTGTAAGTTGAGAGAAAGAGTTTCTCTGGCTCTTAATTTTCACTTAATTATAGAAAGGGTCGTTCGTTTTAAAGACCTTTGTACGACACTTCTAACTAAAGTTAAGCTCTATATTAAACTAACTTAGAGATAATTTAGTAACTTATCCTTTAGATAGAAAGTCCCCTACTAAGACTGAAACTAATTAATTAGTTACAATAATCAGTATACACGACATATCTACAATCTACACTCCCCCTCAAGCTGGTGAGTATGAATTATAGAGTCACAACTTGGATGTAAGCTGATCAAAGATGGTTGTTGGAAGTTTCTTGGTGACTACATCAACTAGTTATTGATGAGTACAAACAAATTTGAGTTTAAATTATCCCCATCGTAAACTTCTCATAGACAAAGTGACAGTCTAGCTCCACATGTTTGTTCTATCCTGGTGCACTTCTTTGCAATGTTAATTGTCTGTCACAATTGAGTTCAAAGTTTGCAATGTGATTCATTTGAAGTTCTACAAAAATTATTTGTACCAAAATTCCTTCACAAATCCCTCGGTTAAAGCTCAAAACACAACTTCTGCAGTGTTCCTTGACACCACGATATGTTTTTTTTTCTCCTCCATGTCAAAAAATTATCCCAAACTCAAGTTCAATCTATTGATGAACCTACTAGACGTGAGCTCTCCTACCAGACTTTTATCCGTAACAAATTCTACCTTTATATTCTCATTTTTGTTAAAAAAAAAATAGTCCATAACCAAGTGTCATTTTCAGGCATCTTAAGATCGAGTCACTTTCTTTAGATGATCCTATTTAGGATCATTCATAAATTTATTTACAATACTAACTGAAAAAGAAACGTCTGATCTTGTAAGTGATAAGTAAATGAGTTTACCTATTAGTCTTTGATAATGTCCTTTGTCAACAGGAATTCCTTTTTAGGAGTTCTAAAGGTGTCTCAGTCGGCTTGGAACCCATCATAATAGTTTCTGAAAGTAAATACAAAATATACTTCATTTGATTAATCATAATTCTAATGCTTAATCTGGCTACCTCTATACGTACGAAGTATCTCAGAAAGTCCTTAGTTTCAAATTTAGTTTTCAAGAATTTCTTCAACTTTCTAATTTCTAGAGAATAATCTCGTGATGATTTATCACCAACATAAACTATTATGATAACATTTTTTGTTTTCTAAAGAGGTTCTCATAAACATAATATGATCAGTTTGACATCGTATATACCCAAATTTCAGAATAACCTTGTTAAACTTATCAAACCAAGCTCTTGGTGATTTTTTAAGGTCATATAGAAATTTCAATAGATTTACCTGATCAGAATTATAATTCTGACTTAAATCATGTGGTTTTGGCATATATACCTCTTTCTCTAGATTTCCATTAGGAAATGCAGTCTTAATGTCAAGTTGATGAACCAGTCAATACATATTTACAACAAGGGATGACAAAATTCTCACTATGTTAAGCTTTACAACTAGAGCAACATTCTCATGACAGTTAATTCCATATGAATGAAGTGAAACATCTCGCCACCAGCCTAGTCTTAAACTTTTCAATTCTCTCACATGCATTGTTTTTAATTGCAAATACCCATTTACAACTTACTAACCTTTTTTCTGGGGTAGATCAATCATAACTTTGGTCTTAATTTCTTATTCTATAGTTTTTTTTTCACTTAGGATTTTTTAAGGCTTCATTCACATACTAGGGGGTGTGCATCTTATAAATTTTGTTAGTTAAAGCCTTGAATGAATGCATTAACTTCCCATATTTCACATACTTTTTTATTGGATGATTTGTACATTTGCAGAAACTTTTTCTTTGAGCAATAGGTAAATAAAATGTATTAAAGGAGTAATATTCTTATCATTCAAAATTTTCATACCTTCATCATCATCTAAGGATAATGGAATTGAGTCCAACTCTTGAGCAGTCCTAGATTGTGTAGCGTTCTATGAAATAGACCTTTTTTTCTTCTTGTATGCATGGACACTAAGTTTTTTTAATTTATTTCAAGTTGAGTTTTTGAAGGAAGGGTTTTTCATTTAGAAGAAAGTGGTTTTGGTATAAAAGATATATGTGTTGAATTAAAATTCATAATTATGGGAACATATTTATAATGTATATTGTTATCATAAAATATGACATAAATTAAGTGACCAATTATGTTATAAAGTCTTAAGGTACTATAGAAATAAGTGTAGATACTATTAAAATTGTATTTATAATTTGATGAGGGGTAGAGTTACAAGTATAAATAATAATTGATTCTTAAATGAGCTATATAAAGGGGTTGTGGTGCCCAAGAAATAGACAATCTCGTATTTACTCTTATCCTCATCATAGACTTATACTTAAGGGAACACTATCTTCATGGAAGATCGAAACCAAAGAAAGATTCAAGGATTTTGACCTATCAATTAATTTAGGTACGCTTATGCTAATCTAACATTTATTTTCTTCTTGATGGTTTGAAATTATTAGATCTTGGTTTGATTTCATAATTATTATGGTTTGGTTCTAACAAGTGGCATCATCGTCAGATCATGCTGAATTATTAAAAATTTATTGATAATCTTATATTTAATTATCCTTCGATCATTTTAATTTTCTTATGACATTTGTTGATTCTGTTAATTTTTTTGAACGATTTTTGATTCTTTTAATTTATGTTCGTTGTGTGCATATTAGTTTGTTATGATTTTGGAAATACCATGTTTTCAATTATATGGGGTTTTGCACGTAAGATTTAAGCACGTATACCAATTTATGGTTTTCAAGTTGTCGATTTTTTTCTTATGTTCTTTTAAGAGAAAATTCACTTTTTTATGTTGGTGTTTATACCCGCATTAAAGTATTTGCTATTGAAATATTGATGGGCAAAATTCCAGTGAATTATTCGCGTTAACCTTTTGTGTGTTTACTTTTGTGTACCAACTTCGGGTTTGTTATTAATTTAGGTGTAATTATGGTTTAATATATTAAAGGTAGTGAATGAGAATAACCTATTTGTTTCTAACAATTGTGGTTTACGCATAAAATTATTTAATAATTTTCACTTTGCAAGATTTGTATTTTTTTTTCTTTTACTTTGTTGTTCAATGCGTTAATTTGGAAAGATTCAATTCGAATGAGTCTTTAATGCGTTTTGTAGTTCCATGAATTTGTTGCAATTAGTATATGTATATATTTGGATTTGGTATTAAGCATATAATGTTTAATAATATGTGAAATCTATATAAATTAAAATAAATATTCAATTTGGCTTTGGTTTCTTGTATCGTTTTTGATTTAATTTGGTGATTCCATGGTTAGTCAAAGATTTAGGTTTTCGGTTTTTAATAACTTCATTTAGATAATCTTATTATGGGTTAATTCAGAAATCGTGATGTGAATAGAAAATTTAGTTTTGATTTTTGACTGTTATGGATTATAGATTTAATTCATTAGTATGTACTTTTGATTTTGACTTTTGGTTAAATATTGATTATTTTGAATTCGGTTTATTTTTGGGTGATTTATGAAGTTATGAATTAAATGCATGCTTAAGGAATTATTCAAAAACAATCAAAGAATTGAGTTTCTGATTTTTTATAGCACCATTTATTTAACCTTATTTTGAGTGTTTTTATTTTTTTTTATGTATGACATTGGATTCCAGAAACTATGCTAAAAAGGACGAATTTTTGAATTTTTTATTTTTTTAAAGTCAAGGTTGGACTAGTGCAATGATTTGGGGCATGACTCCGCCAACGTGATGTCTAGTCAGCAGCTTCTACAATGTCCAATCAGCATTTCGTGAAGACAAAAGACTCAGTCGCAATTTCAGACATCAATTAGGAATTCTCTTTATTTTTGGGATTTTATGCAAACAATTAGGGAATTATCTTTTATGATTTTTAGGAATTATCTTGAGCATTCTTAGGATTTTAGGAAGCTATAAATACCCCTTGGGGTAAGCTTCAAACATATCTTCCACCTTCGGGGTTTTACTTTGTTCTTGTTTACTTTAGTTTTATAAAATTTATTTTTTTACTTTCGTTCTTTTATTTATTTTAAAAGTTTTCTTATCTTAAAAATTCTAAGCATGATTTCTATCATGCTTAGATATGTTTTTCATATCCAAAGATTGAAGCGATGGCTAAATTCCTATCATGAGAATTGAAAAGAATTGAAAAGAACTCAATACTCTTCGGGTTACATTTTCATTTTTCTGGAATCAAGGATCGGTAATCGACCATCATTTTATAATCAAAACTCTTTCAAATCAAAAAGAGCTCGTTGGCTTGTTAGTTGTTTCGATTAATAGTTGGGAGGAAGGATCGACTTGTAGCAAATCCGACCCCTTGTGAACACATTTAGCAGCAGTCTACTAAGGGAAACTGAGATTGGATTCGATTCTCAGAGAGACACTATAATTCGAGCTGCGTTTTTCCAAAGCTTTTAAATTGAGTGGCGCTAATAGCGATTGCTACGATTAGTCCACATAAGGACTTACAATAAAAGATTATTTTGGATTGTCAGTTCAATAGAGAGAAAAATAAGTTATAGGGGTTGCACCCTATAGACTGTAACTAGCATGAATCCGAGGTTAAGATATATTTCGATGATTGATGGAGTTTTAGGCAAAGCAAAAGCCTGAGGCTGAATTTTATTACTGGATTTTACTTTAATATTTACTTTCTTTTAATTTTACTCTATTTATTTTTCGATCAAACAAAATTCCCAGCTTTACTTTCTTTGCAAATTCACGCCTAGCCTTAAAACAAGACCAATTCATCAGTAATTACGATATTCCCTGTGGATTGAACTTTACTCTCCCTATTCTACTTATTTCTATTTTATTTTTATTGATATTAAGGCATAAATTACTTGGCAATTAAAATGACGTGTAGTCATTTATTTATATTGTTAATGTAATATATGTATGTATTCAATTTGATTTTTCAGTTTTGATTCTTGATTAATAAAATATATATATTTTCAAACAAATTAATTCATATTATGGTTATGTCTTATATTGGAACGTGTCATTTTCGTGTCAAAATAATTCCTTAATCCCAAAAGAAATATAAAGAAAATATAGCAAGTCGAATGTAAGGGTCGATCCCACAGAGTCTCTGTAGTTTCTGAAGGGTTTGGATAAGGATGAAATTTATAATAAAAATATAAAAATAAACGATGAGATAAGAATGAGATAAATAGGGGGTTTTGATTTAATTAAAATATTTGAAGATAAGATAAAGACAAAGTAGAAAATGATAAATAGAACAAAATAATAATTGGAATTTTAAAAGAAGACTTATTGTAAAAAGTAGCCTCAAGCTTTCAGCTTTGACTTAGTTTCCTCGAATCATCGAAATAGATCTTTTCTTCAGGATTCACACCAGTCACTTGTCTACAATGACAAATCCTTATGACTATGCTTTGTTTACCGAATACACAAGTGCAATATTTAATATCAGTTTGTGAATTGATCTAAGCAACAACAATGTTGTAGATCTAAAAATGTTGAGGCTCGAAAAGCTACCGACTCAGATTATGTTGTTTCAACAATAACTAGTTCTGATCTCAGTTTCCTCTTAGTAAACAATTTTGCTAAGTGTGTTCCTAGGAAGTCGAACATGCTTCAATAAGCTGACCCTTCCTCCAACATTAACCCTAACAATATCCAAACCAACGTTGACTTTTTGGTTTTGAAAATTGTGTGGATTTGAAAATAAGCCTGTAAAACTGAGAAAGATATCTAGAGCGGTTTAAGTGCCTTACAACTCTCACGTTTGGAATTGAGCCATCGCATTAGCCTTCGACTTAAAAGAAAATTAGCTAAGCATGACCAAAGTCATTCTTAGCATTTTTTAAAATAAAAAAATAAAACAAAGCATAACTTTGAAAGAGAAAAGAAAAACTTTTATTAAAAACTAGAGAAAAAGAATAGTGATTTATGAATGTAGAGATGTGTTTTTAGGCTTACCCTGAGAGGGTATTTATAGCCTTCAAAATCCTAAAAACAAGGTAAAGATAATTCCTAAAATAAATAAATAAATAAATACTAATGAAAATGCTTAAAACTATTTAAACTAAAATACTAAAAACAAATATATGATAAAATATAATATTTAAAATAATATCCTAAAACATGAGTTTAATTCAAATTCAAATTGTAGAAACGTGCAGATGATCTATTCGTTCTTCCAAAAACGCTGATTGGACCTTCTAGAAGGTGTTGACTCATCGCCTCGTCAGTTGCGTCATGCCCAAAGTCATGCCCACTAATCCAACTTTGATTATGAAAAAAAAAATTGTAGAATTCTACCCTTTAAGTGCATTTTTCAGAATCTAGTGTCCTACACAGAAAATGAATCAAAATAATAACCAAATAAAGAACCTATCAAATTCCCCCTTACTTATTCAATGCTTGTCCTTAAGCATTCCTAAATTAACACATCAAAATCACAAGTTGGCATCTTCAATTTCAAGTTATTCCTCAAACTTCCAATCGAACTAAGTCCATGACAATTGCTGAATTCAAGGTACAATCAAGCAAAAAAACAACTACGAAAATTTAAAGCAAGCAAGATATCTCAATTATTTGCCAACTTTAATGAAACATAACTCAATACCTCACAAAGATTCACACATATCCGCTCAAAGTGTTTAGGGTAAAATAAAATCGCTCAATCCGAAACTAATCAAAATATTACCATAGGCTTGGAATCCAATCAAGTCTCCACTAATAAAAGTGAACATAATGCAATAATCAAGAGGTCTTTAATATGGGTTGTAACGTGGCTTAGGTATGTGTAGGAAAAAGGCCGAAAACAAAGTTTTTTAAAAATGTCAAAACAAGAGATCAAAATAATTAGGAAGAATCCACAAATTAACATGAAGCACAATGAAAAATAAAACAAGGAAAAAGTATAAATGAAAGGAAATTGAGACAATCAATTTTTCCTTCTTATTTTTTTTCACTAGAACAAAGTGTCTCATTTTTTCTTTTTCTCATTTTTTGTTGTTTGAAACAGTGAACAATGTACATTTTGTTTTTACAAAATTGTTCTCTTTTTTCCATTTCCTTTTTTTTCATGGGACAATAATGATACAGGATCTCAAGTCTCGACAAGGGTGTGAAAAGAGAAGAAAAATAAAAAGAAAGGTATCAGGTTTAATTATGAGGTGTAAAATAAAGAAAAGGATAAAGGCTCAAAAAGTGGTTCAATAGTGGATATATAAATGGGTAGGCTTTTTGGGAAAAGGTTGGTTTAATCCTAAGTTCCCCTATCACATTAAAACATTATGCCCAACATGTAGTCTCGATATGCAATATGATTACAAGTTATAGAATATCATAACTAGTTCGGTACAATCAAGTCAAACAATGAGCAAGAAAGAAAATGCATGCTTGCTAGGCTCGAATCTCATAAGAAAAGGCTTATATGCACTGAGTCAAGTTCATCTCTATCAACAAAACCATGAAATAACTATACTCAACAAAAAATTCACCAGCCATACCAATCACCATAATGCAAATTAAATTTGATCAAAACTTGGTCACAACTCAAAAAGAAGCAAGAGTATAAAGTAGAGTTCAAGAATAGCAACTAATGACCCCAACACATCAATATCAGAATAACTCAATTTCAATCAATCAAACAAGTTAAGGAAATTTTTTGACATACTATCATTGCCCTCTTACTTAATCCATTTTGTCCCAAAACATATATCAAATTTTTTTAAAAAAAGAGGGAAAAGGAATAGTCCCCGATCTAGTGGCAACCGCGGCCACGTCGAGATGAATTGTTGTAGAGTAGAATGTCCGATCGAGAAGCCACTAGAATATATATTTAAATTTCTGCAAAACAAAAATTAAGAAAAGAATATATCATTCCAAGAGTTTATTCTAAAGGAAGCAGACTCAAGGAAAGAACTTAATCAAACTTTATCATTTTCTCTTTTTTTTAATTGTTCGAAACAAAAGTGTACTGCTATTTTTTTACACTGCACTGTTCGAATCTGCTGTGTATTTTTCTGCTTCTTCTTTTTTTCTAAATGATTATTCTTTTATTGGCTGCCACACAATCTCTTCACGCCTTGGGGTCGGATTTTCTTCATTTTTTTTATTTCGGTTCGAACAACTCTTGAATCTATCTTGCTTAAAATTCAATTAGGAATAACGGGGTACCTAAAAATAAAAAAAAAAAAATTGAAAAAAAAATAAAAAAAAAATTTGAACAAATGGAAAATAAGAATAATAATGGATTGCCTCCCATAAAGCGCTATTTTTAACGTCGTTAGCACGACGACCTTATTCAGACTATAGGTTTCGAGAGAAATACTTCCTCCACTTCATACGCTTTTCCAAACTAAAACTTCCTTATGAGAAATTCTACAATTGTATAATTCCTTTATTTTTTTTTCTTGTAGATTTTGGCTTTCTCATATGCTTTTCTTCGGATCGTTTTTAGCTTTGAAAGCTTATCCAAAATAATAACCGATGAAGTAGAATTTTCTCCCAAAAAGGCATTCTTAAAGTGTTTCGAATTTTTTTTTTCAATTTTATCTCAGGTGCCTGCAAAACAGAAGGTAAAATTCTAGTTTTAGACGAAGATAAAAATAAATCAGAATTGATTGAATTTTTTTTTCAAACTCCATTTTTTCCTCTTTGTGGAAAAGTTTAAGATCCATGGAAATATTAGATTCAATATATTAATCAATTAAAGGATCTAAAATATCAACAAAATTAATTCTTTCAACTCGATTCGAGTATTTGATTGCTTTGTAAACATCAAATTCAATGGTCTCACCATCAAATTCCATTGTCAGTATAACACTTCTAACATCGATCTTTGTATGTTCGGTGCTTAAGAAGGGTTAACCTAAGAGTACTTCGGAATAAGTATCCGACCCATCATGTTCCATGTCAATTACATTGAAATTTGCAAGAAAAAATAATACATCAACCTTCACTAAGACATTTTCCATCATTCTCAATGGATTGATCACGGATCGATCAACCAACTGTATGGTTACTCCCGTTTCCTTCAAAGGCTCTTTAGTAATCATTTTATAAATAGAAAATGACATAACATTAATTGAAGCTCCTAAGTCACACATTGCACGTTTAATTTTTAAATTACCTATTTTACAAGGTATATCGAACATACCTTGATCCTTCATCTTTGGTTGGAGTTTTCATCAAAACATTGCGGAAACATGTTCTCTCAAATTTACCTTTTCATGTCCATTAACTATCTCTTTGTATTACAAAGCTTGTTTAAAAATTGAGCGTACCTCGGTACTTGTCGAATTACTTCAAGAACAAGTATGTTAACTTGAACTTTTTGGAACACCTCTAATATTTCCCTTTCTTCAGCTCTTTTATCATGCTTTAACAATCTTGATGGGAAGGGTGGTGCGATTTTATGAGAAGAATGAGGAGGATGTGCTACAGATGTACCTTGTATTCCTGGAGGTGGCGTTTCTTTTTATTCTTCAAAATGTACGACCTTTTCTTTTGGAACTTTAGGGAGATGATTGTTCCACTTCGGAGTGTGATGGCACTAACATTCTCCCCATAGTTTGAGCCAATCGACTCACTTGTTTATCCAACTCTTGAAAATGTGTTTCGGTTCAGCTTTGGAATTTTTCATGGGATGCAACCAGCTTTTCCTAGGATGTAACCAGCTTTTCTTGTGAAATTGCTTGTTTTATCCTTCGTAACTCGCTTGTTTTAGCCGCTGCGAAGAACCTGCCAAGAAAATTTTGACTCATGTCAGCCCCTGAATTAATTGAATTTGGAGGTAAATAAAATAACCAATCTTTAGCCAAGCCGGCTAAAGAGAAAGGGAAAACTCTCAATTTAATTTGATCTTCAGTAACTCCTTGTGGTTTCATGCTAGTTCAAACCATGTGGAATTCCAACAAGTGTTTGTATAGATTTTCATTGGGAAGGCCGTGGAAAGTGGGAAGAAGATGAATAAGTCTCGCTTTAATTGAAATGAGTCTTGCCATTAAGAAAAGTGGTGCATAATGGCGTCTGAGTGACAGGAGCTGTGACTAACTCTCGGATCGTTTGTTTTTCTTTTTCTGCCATCAGAATTTGATCTACCTTATATGCATTTGCTTCAGAGTCAGTCTTCACATTTGATTCCGTTTTTCAACTTTGTTCTTCTTGTCTTTTTCTTTTTTTCTCGAAGCGTTTATGCGTGGATTCTTCGTGTTCATGCTTCGATCTCCAGGTCAAGATGTACTAATTCTCCTGGGTTTCTTCTGGTTATAAAAAAAACAAAGAAAAATAAATCATCACTTTTCGTTACTCCCCGAAAACGACGCCAATTTGGCACGTGTTTTTTTGTGTCAAAATAATTATGTTATCCCAAAAGAAATATAAAGAAAATATAGCAAGTGGAAAGTAAGGGTTGATCCCACAGAGATTGTACAATTTCTGATTTAGTTATGTTCTTGTTTCTGAAGGATTTGGGTAAGGATTAAATTTAAAATAAAAATATAAAAATAAAAATGAGATAAGAATGATATAAATAGGGGTTTTGATTTAATTAAAACTATTTGAAGATAAGATAAAGACAAAGTAGAAAATGATAAATAGAATAAAATATTAATTGGAGTTTGAAAAGAAGACTTAATGTAAAAAATAGCCTTAGGTTTTCAGCTTTGACTCAGTTTCCTCGGATCATCGAAATAGATCTTTACTTCATGATTCACTCCGGTCACTTGTCTACAAGGACATATCCTTGTGACTATTCTTTGTATACAGAATACACAACTCGGATTATGTTGTTTCAACAATAACTGGTTTCATTCACATCTTCCTCTTAGCAAACAATTTTGCTAAGTATGTACCTAGAAAGTCAAATGTTCTTCAATAAGCCGACCCTTCCTACATTAACCATAACAACATCCAGACCAACGTCGACTTTTTGGTTTTGAAAATTGTTCTGATTTGAAAATAAGCCTAGAAAACTGAGAGACATATCTGAAGCGATTTAAGTGGCTCATAACTCTCACGTTTGAAATTTAGCCATTGCTTTAGCATTCGGCTTAAAAGAAAACTAGCTAAGCATGACCAAAGTCATACTTTGCATCTTTGAAAATAACAATAAAAATAAAACAAAGAAGAACTTTGAAAGAGAAAAGAAAAAATTTCATTAAAACTAGAGAAAAAGAAGAGTGATTTATGAATGTAGAGATGTGTGTTTAGGCTACCCTGAGAGGGTATTTATAGCCTTCAAAATCCTAAAAACAAGGTAAAGATAATTCCTAAAATAAAGAAATAAATCCTAATGAAAATCTTAACACTATTTAAACTAAAATACTAAAAACAAAGATAAGATAAAATATAATATAATATTTAAAATAATATCCTAAAGCATGAGTTTAATTCAAATTTTAATTATA
This sequence comes from Hibiscus syriacus, assembly GCF_006381635.1. NCBI lineage: Eukaryota > Viridiplantae > Streptophyta > Magnoliopsida > Malvales > Malvaceae > Hibiscus > Hibiscus syriacus. The sequence continues at coordinate 188,152 of NW_024062180.1, forward strand.
GAAATGTGTGGATGATCCATTCGTTCTTCTAGAAGCGCTGACTGGACCATCTAGAAGGCGTTGACTCATCGCCTCGTCAGTTGCGTCATGCTCAAAGTCATGCCCACTAATCCAGCTTTGATTCTGAAAATAAAAAAACTACAAAATTATGGCCTTTAAGTGCATTTTCTATAATCTAGTGTCCTGCACAGAAAATGAATCAAAATGAAAAAATAAGCCTAAAAAAACAACCATTACAGAGCAATTTAAAGAAAAATAATAACCAAATAAAGCACCTATCATATATTTTGATAGATTAGTTGAAACATAATTCCACTAAAGTGACCTCTTTAATGTAAATTGATTTATTTAAAATATCAAGATGATTTTGTGTTTCTTATGATTCATGTATTTATTATTGGACCCAAAGAAAAGTTGATATTCGGTGGATTTCAAGGGACACTTGTGGTAATAATATGTGACAATTATAAGGTACATTATGTGAACATTACATTAGTATTAAGATTAGTCTATTGTTTGACATAACTTATTGTGAATGTTTGATTACTACACAAAGAGTACCATTTACTATTAATATTATTGTACAAAGATTTGATATTGATATAGTGTTTGGTATCTTGAGATGAGAATTAGTCATAATTTTGAATTTATTTGTTTACTTAAGATGCGAGCTTCAATTTTATTTATGTTTTGTTATATATTCAACTAATTATTTATTTATTTCCATTTATGTTGTTATACATTTTCTGCTCATGCTTAAGAAATTCAATCTCAAGGAATAAGAAAATTGCGCTTACATAAGGTTTTGGTTGTATGAACATAGACTTTGTATTAAGGAAAAACAATTTACACCTCTCATGGGGGATAACATCCTTAATTGGATTTTTTAGAGGTGATATTTGTTCAAATTGCATAAAGCCTAGTAGTCACGGAGCACAATCTTTTAGAAGCCTTTAGGGTAACATACTTTGAAAGGATTACTAAGGCTAATGGTTTCCTTAACGAAATTAAGAGATGTTTTCCCAAAAACAATAAAGTTTAAATGACATCATTTTTCACTTCTCTGATGTATATAAAGTATAAGGATCAAGAAAATGTTAGGGAGTACACTATGGATATGTTTCATTTTGTTTCAAGTCTTAAGACACTTAAGATTGAGTTTTTTTCGGAAGAATTACTTGTTCTTATGGATTCAACATCGCTTCTTATAGAGTTTTATTAACTCAAATGGAGAGATAAACTCTAAATGAGCTTATTTCTTTTTATGTGCAAGAGTAAGAAAGGTTGAAGCATAATAAGTTTGAAAGTACTCACTTGGAAAGTGCATATAAACATAAAAGCAAAAATAAAACCAGAATGTAGTTGGTAAGGGTCCAACTAAAAAGAGACAATAATATGTTACAAAAGCTTGTTCTCTTTTTTAGATAAGTTAGGAAAATGAGGAGAAATTGAATTCTAAAACGATCCAGGGGTTATAAGTTTTATGATCTTATAATTAGGAATATTTTTAGGATGAGATCTGTAACATTGTTTTTGAGTTTGGAGGGAGAAATAAGGTTTAAGGAATTGATTTTGAGGGGGAATTGAATTATCTATTAGTTCCTATTATCTCTTTTGATGATATCTATGTGTTTATATAAGTCGTTAATCAATAAGTGAATATAGAACCTCAACAAGATAATATTGAACAACTCTCCACTTTAGATGAGAAATTATTACGGAATAACAAACTTAACAACCTAAAAGAACAAGTTTTATTAAGAAGATCCATGAGATGAGATAAGTGATACTTAGATTATCATGCTGTATTTATCCAAGAAAAAAGGATGACAGTGGAATGATGAAGGATGGTCTAATCAAATTTTGTTATGCCATAAAAGTTATGACTCTCAAAAGTGGATTAATGACATTTAAGATGAGTGTAATTTTTATACAAGATAATAAAATTTGAGAACTTGACTCATCGGCTGAAGGTGCAAAGATGATTGGTTGCAAATGGATATTTAAAACCAATATAGATGAAAATGGTGATGTTGACATGTATAAGGCATGTCTTGTATGTAAAGGATATGCTTATAAAGAAGGAATTGATTTTGTATATACTTTTTCTTTCGTTTCACTAAAAGACTCTTTCTAGATAATCAATATACTTTTTGCTCATATTTAATCTTGAGTTTCATAAGTTGGATTTCAAAATGATAACATTGATGAGATGTTTTATAAGGTGAAATTACAAAATTGTCTGATGATACAAAATTAATGATATGCAAATTTAGGAAATCCAATTATGAGTTTAAGTATGATTCCCGTTAATTGTATATCAAAATTCACGAAGTGATTATCTCATTTAGTTTTGAGATGAATTTGGCTAAGAATTGTATATAGTACAAGTTCTATGGGAGTAAACTAAATAATACCCTTTGTTGCTAAAGGAAGCAAGTCTAGTCTTGATTAGTGCTCTAAGAATAATTTTTGAAAAATAAGAGAACATTAAAAGTTCCTTATGCTTAAAAAATAAATGTTGAGTTTAATGCATATTGAAGTTTATACATATTCATATATAATGTGATATGATCACAACAACACAGATGGATTTTGAAGTCATGCCTCAAGGACCTATCACTCGTGCAAAGGCTAAACAATTCAGGGAAGTACTTTCTCATAAGTGCCTTAATGTTTTTAAATCTTTTAATGAGAAAGAACCCTTAGATAATAGGTTGTTTAATATGTTACATGTTGAATATTAAATAACCTATAATTCACATTCTTATATTATACATTATATAAGTTGATATATACTTAGTTATTTTTTTATGTTATGCATGTAGGCATATTCAGCCAACACTTGGGAGCTACATTGGAGATAAATGGAGCATGCAACAACTAGGATACTTACATGGGAACGATTAGGAGAGCATAAGGAGCAATTTGGTGAAAAGTTGTTTTGAGGCCGTGAGCTCATAGTTAGATTGAGCTGAAGATTTGAGCTACAAGATGACCTCATTTCAGCTGGGGAGTTACACCGTCATCATCACCACTTAGGACACTTCAAATATGTCCTAAGTCAAAATTTGTGAAATCGTACATTTTCGTGAATAGTTGCCAACTCAAGAGGTACCTTTTCACAAGGAGCTGTCATAATATTCACCATGCTATAAGTCACCTATGGTCAGCTCACCTTTAGCTCATTCATACCATAAGTAGCTCAAACATGAAGGGACACCTTTCTCAAACTTTGTGACCTTTCATGAATGATGCTTCCCATGAAGATGCCTTTACATCCAAGAGCATGCTGATGAAGACATTGTAATAATTGGAGGTTTAAAACAACAAGGAACATGATATAAAAGCTCCATGTCTATTCGGCCACACACATGCCATGCACATGAGAGTTTTTGGCGCCAACATGAGGAGACAAAACACCATTCGGCCAAGGGAGATGTTCCCTCATCATTGCCGAATCATCAAGCCCTTTCATGAAGGGATAGTCGAACCATCACAAGCCCAAAGGACTTAATCATTCATTTGAAGCATTATGTATCTTCCTAAAGTCATGTATCTAACCGAAACATTATGTAACCATTCGACCAAGCCCTCTCATTTCCTATAAATAGAGTGGCTTGCCATCATTTGTATTTATCTCATCTCTTATATAAAATATACTCTTGTGAGTTATTTCTCTTCAAAGTTCTTTGTAAACTTTATCGATTAAACAAGTATAGTTCCTATACTTGTTGCGTCATTCCTTCCATCTTGATTCCTAAATTCCTAGATTAATATCTAGTGGGTTGAAGACACTAACACCACCCCTTAAGCAAGTTTGTGAAGATCGAGATTGTGCTTCATAGCATAGTTTCCTCTTTGGCATGTTTGAGATACAACAACAACACCATCTCCATTTCAACGTCAACACTATCAACTTCATCCATCAAGGCCATCATTTTCGCAGCCATCTCTATCCCATCCTTATTTCATTTCATTTCAATTTTTTTATCATTTCATTTAATCTTCCTTTATTTAATCATTTTCTTTCTTATCTTATTTGTAGCCCAAGCTTATAATTCAAGGATATCAGTACTTTTCAATCCTAGATCGGGACACAATAAGGCTATCTACATCTCTCCATCAAAGCGTGTAGATCGCCTTACATCAAGCGGTAATCAGAGCATAGTTGGATTGACAAACAAAGTGTTATTGGCATGCAAAGCAAAAGAAAAATAGAAGAATAGACTCCATCAACAAAATTGGAGTGCAAAAAGAAAAAAAAACAAAAAGAAGAAAAAAAATTCAGAAAAGATGAAAAGAAAAGAAGTTCAAAAAGAGAAAGCAAGCCAAGGAAAGTGCTCTACCATTGCAAAGTACATCAAAGAGGCCATCTACACTAAGAGAAGATAACCTTATTGTTTCTTGAGAAAGGTTGCAGTAAGTGTTGTTTCTTGAATTGTAAGTCACCTCTTCTTTTTCTATCCTTTCATTTTCCTTGTCTTCAACCATTTCTATCTTTTAATACCTTTAAATCCTTTCTTCTACCTTTTCCATTTCTTCTATTCTTTCTACCCTAGCCTATTTGTACCCGACTCACACAAGGAAGGAATTAACTTGTTATAATCTTGAGTAAGTTCCTCAAAGGACTTAGCAAGAGAAATTTGAGTGGAAAAAGGCTATTGAGAGAGTGAGATCAGAAGGGGAATTGTTAAGAGCCATAATTATATTCCCGAGAGTAAACACGAGTGTTGAGTGGAGTGATCTTATCTTTTTTCTTTGGAGTAAACTTTTGAGATTTTGTGAGTGTTGTGGTAAGGTTTTAATTTTCATTATTTTATACTAACAATATCTCAAGTTTCAAGACAAATTTTTGTAGTGAAAAGAGCCTCGAATATTTAGTCCATGGAGGATAACCAAAGAGAGAACATTTTTCACACCAGATGTCATGTAAACAACAAAGTGTGTTTCATGATTATTGATGGGGGAAGTTGCACCAATGTTGCAAGCACTTTAATGTTGGCTAAACTTGGACTCAAGACCATTAAACATCCTACGCCATACAAGCTACAATGGCTAAATGATTGAGGAGAAGTTAAAGTCACCAAACAAGTCAACATTTCCTTTTCAATTGGGAAATACCAAGACCAAGTCCTTTGTGATGTCATTCCAATGAATGCATGTCATATACTCCTAGGGAGGCCTTGGCAATTTGATAAGAAGGCTATTCATGATGGTTTCACCAACCGGTACTCTTTCTATCAATCACTATGAAAAGAAATTCATTTTGACTCCTCTTTTACCAAATGAAGTTTTTGAAGATCAAGATGCTTTTAAGAAAAGCGTTGAAGTTTTCAAATCTATCAAGGAGGAGAAGCGAATGAAGATGAACATATATGCTGGAGGAAAAGACATTAGGAAACATTTGTTATCCTACAAAACTCTAATTGTACTTAGGTACAAAGAAAGCTTAATTTTGACTAACATTCCAAAAGGCTTGCCTTCCTCTATTTCATCTTTATTGCAGGAATTTAAAGAGTTATTCCCTGAAGATATCCCTAGTGGATTGCCACCTATCAGGGGAATCGAGCATCAAATTGATTTTATACCCGGTGCATCTATTCCAAACAGACCAGCATACAGAAGTAACTGTTGAAAACTTTTTGATATTTCGATATAACAAATTATGTTAAATGAATTTTAAGAATTTCCAAAATGATTTTCTAAGTATATTCGATATAATTATTCGAATATCAAAACATTACTCCAAATATTTCAAAAATCATTTTTAATCCTTACTTAAGTGTAAAATTAAGTTTTAATCTTAAAACAATTTCAAATAATCTTTCAAAGTATTTCGAACCATTTCAAAGTCAAAAATTCCAGATTGCTCAGAGGGAACCGATTCTCCCCCAAGGGGGTACCGATTCCCCCTGAATGGTTTGGCTCCGAGATTTCCAGAATGCTCGGAGGGAACCGATTCCCCCATAGGGGGTACCGATTCACCCTGTTCAACGGTCGAAATATTTGAATTTTACACTTAGGGAACCGATTCCCCCCACGCTCCAAACTGTTTTATTAATTGTTTTCACACTAAAACAGCTATATGATCTTCACTAATCATCCCCAACGTTCAAAAGTGATTCAAGGTGTATTTAAACAAGTTCTGAAGCCCTTGATCAACAAGAAATCATAGAGAAACAAGAGAGAAAGCATCAAACACCAAGTTTGTGCAAATCAAGCCATTTTTCCTTTCAATATTCATTTTGCTTTCAAGAACACCATTTGTGCTCATTTGTAATTATCTTTGAGTGTTCTTTTCTTTTTCTAGAATTGTGCAAACATCTTACCTTGTGAGGTTTTCTTGTAAGTTTGCAAATTTGTAATCTTCTCTTTGGGAAAAAGAGTGTTCTCAAGAGTTGGGGTATACTCTTGAGGGATTTGTAAGGTTATCTCTTTGGCCTCAAAAGAAAGAACAAATTAGTGAATTTGTTGGAAAATCCTTAGTGTGGATAGCTAAGGTAGTGGATGTAGACTTTGTTTGAGAAAGTCAAACCACTGTAAATCGCTGTGCAATTACTTTCAATTTTCTGCAAAAGCTTCCAAGAAATTTTTAATTGCCAATTCACCCCCCTCTTGGCCGATTCCGTCGATCGATTAACTCAACAATTGGTATTAGAGCCTCACACATTTGAAGGTTTAATCGCCTCTTGAGTCGATTCGGGAAGAGTTACATCGATTACCAAGTCATCAATGGCCTCCACTTCAAATTACGACTCCGGTCTTGATTCGATGCCCGTCAACAAGCCTCCTTTCTTCAATGGAGCTAATTACGCCTATTGGAAGAATAGAATGATGTACTTCATTCAAGCAAGTGACATGGGAGCATGGAATGCCGTATAAGAAGGATACATCAAGCCTATCACTCATCCAAGGTTGTGGAGTGAAAGAGAGACAAGAATGTTCCAGCTCAACTCCAAAGCCATCCATATTATTTTTTGTGCTCTTGGACCAGATGAATACGGAAGAGTTTCATCGTGTACAACCGCCAAATAAATATGGGACAAGCTTCAAGTCACACATGAAGGTACATATAAGGTAAAGAAATCAAAAATTAGTATTCTAACGCATAGCTATGAAAATTTCAGGATGAAACCAAATGAAGACATCAAAGCTATGACGGATAGATTTTCAACGATTGTCAATGGTCTTAAATCGTATGGAGAGATCATCTCAAATGAAAAGCTTGTGAGGAAGTTAGTCTACTCCCTCCCAAAATCATTTCAATCAAAGAAGACGGCAATCATCGAGTCTAAGGACCTATCGTCCTTAACTGTTGAAGAACTTATCGGTTCACTCCTCACTCATGAGATGATGCTTGAAGATGAGGTGGACCTTGATAAAGTTGAAGAGACACCAAAGGAGAAGGAGAAGAAGAAAAACATTGGAGTTGCTCTCAAATCCATAAAAGATGAGAGTGATTCTAATAATGATGATGATGACGAGGAAATGGCATTATTTGCCAAACGGTTCAGAAAAATGATGAGACCTTACCAAGGAAGAAAATTCAAACGAAACGAAGGCCTCAAAAATGAACCAAAAGAGAAGGACCCAATCATTTGCTACGAATGCAAAAAGCCAGGGCATGTTAAATATGATTGCCCATAATTGAAGAAAAAGGGTCAATCAAAGAATAAGCACAAGGCTCATGTGGCTACATGGAGCGATGAAGAAAGTTCCAATGAAGAGGAACAAGAAGTAGCTAACTTGTGCTTGATGGCATTTGAGGAAGATTCTAAGGGAAAGGAGCATTGCTACAAGGCACGGGAAACAAATTCAAATTCATGGTACCTTGATAGTGGATGCTCAAGACATATGACCGGAGACAAAAGCCGGTTCATTGAGCTTAACGCCAAAAATGGAGGAGAAGTGACTTTTGGAGACAATTCAAAAGGTCACATTGAAGGTATTGGTACAATAGGTAATACCTCTTCCATACAAATTAAGAATGTTTTATATGTGAATGGATTAAAGCATAATCTATTGAGTATTAGTCCATTATGCGATAAAGGATTCAATGTCTTATTTGAAATTAATGGTTGTAAAGTCATTGACATTGCATCTAATCGGATTATGCTTGTTGGTCATAGAATAGGGAACATTTACATGGTGCATTTAGATTCTATTGATATGACTAATTTATGCCTAGTTGCTAAGGATGAGCATGATAGTTGGTTATGGCATAGGAGACTAGGACATGCTAGTATGAGTGTTTTGCAACGGTTAATTCAAGGAGACTTAGTAAGAGGGTTTCCTAAGCTTAAATTTGATAATGATAAAATCTGTGATGCTTGTGCTAAAGGGAAACAAAAAACGAGTTTCTTTTAAATCTATTAATGATGTATCAACTAGTAGAGTATTACAACTGATCCATTTAGATCTTTTTGGGCCAACTAGAACTACTAGCTTGGGAGGAAAACAATATGCATTTGTCTTGGTAGATGACTATTCTAGATACACTTGGGTTCTATTCTTAAGTACTAAAGATGAAGCATTAGAACATTTCATCACATTTTCAAAAATAATCCAAAATGAAAAAGGTTACTCTATAACTAGTGTTAGGAGTGATCATGGAACTGAATTTGAAAATCTTGGATTTATTGAGTTTTGTAATTCTAATGGTATTAGCCATAATTTTTCATCACCTAGAACCCCTCAACAAAATGGAGTTGTTGAGAGGAAAAATCGAACTTTAGAAGAAATGGCTAGAACCATGCTTTGTGAAAATAATTTGCCAAAATATTTTTGGGCGGAAGCCACAAATACCGCTTGTTATATTGTAAATTGAGTAATGATTAGGCCAATTTTAAAGAAAACTCCATATGAAATTCTCAAAAATAAAAAGCCTAACATTAGCTATTTTCATCCTTTTGGATGTAAATGTTTTGTTTTAAACAACGGTAAAGAAAACCTTGGCAAATTTGATGCTAAAAGTGATGAAGGAATTTTTCTGGGTTATTCCTTAAATTCTAAAGCTTATCGTGTATTTAATAAAAGAACTTTAGTTGTAGAAGAGTCTATACATGTTGTTTTCGATGATAATCCCCTTCCGAGGAAGGATTCTTCTGTTAATGATGATGTAGGTATTGTACAAGCAAATGACGTTAGACATGACGTTGGAGAATCATCATCAAAGGAAGAAACAAAAGATGAGGAAACTCATGATCCCCTCGAGAATCCAACCATTGAAGAAAGGGAAGTATCTTTTCCAAGAGAGTACAACTATGTCCTGGTGAAATTATAGGTGATCCATCAAAAGGGGTAACTACTCGATCTTCTCTTAGAAATATCTGTAATTATGTTGCATTTATTTCATGCATAGAGCCTAAGAACATCAAAGAAGCATTAAAAGATGAACATTGGATTATGGCTATGCAAGAAGAATTAAATCAATTTGAGAGAAGTAAAGTATGGACATTAGTTGAAAGGCCTAGTAATAAATCTACTGTAGGTACTAGATGGGTTTTTAGAAATAAACTTGATGAAAGTGGTAATATAGTGAGGAACAAGGCTAGACTTGTTGCTCAAGGCTATACTCAAGAAGAAGGCATAGACTATGATGAAACATACGCTCCCGTAGCTAGGATGGAAGCAATTAGAATGTTATTAGCATTTGCATGTTTCAATGAATTTAAATTATATCAAATGGATGTTAAAAGTGCATTTTTAAATGGTTTTATAAAGGAAGAAGTGTACGTGGAACAACCTCCAGGTTTTGAAGATTCAAATTTTCCGGATCATGTTTTAAAATTGACAAAAGCTCTTTATGGTTTAAAACAAGCTCCTAGAGCTTGGTATGAAAGATTGTCAAATTTTTTAATTGAAAAAGGTTTTTCAAAAGGAAAGGTTGACACTACATTGTTTTTAAAGAGAAAAGGTAAAGATTTATTAGTAGTTCAAATTTATGTTGATGATATAATATTTGGTTCTACTAATGATGTACTTTGCCAAGAATTTTCTAAGCTAATGCAAAGTGAGTTCAAGATGAGCATGATGGGGGAGCTCTCATTTTTCTTGGGACTCCAAATCAAGCAAAGAAAAGATGGCATCTTTGCTTAGATGAAGGAGGTAAATGTGTAGATGTTAAATTATATAGGTCAATGATTGGCTCTTTGCTTTATCTAACTGCAAGTAGACCGGACATTATGTTTAGTGTTTGCTTATGTGCTAGATTTCAATCATGTCCTAAGGAATCACATTTACTAGCTGTTAAGAGAATCTTTAGATACCTTAAGGACACTCCTAGTTTAGGACTTTGGTATCCTAGAGACTCTAGCTTTAGCTTGCATGCCTTTTCTGATGCGGATTATGGAGGATGAAAATTTGATAGGAAAAGCACCTCCGGTACTTGTCAATTCCTTGGAAATATGTTGATTTCTTGGTTTTCAAAGAAGCAAAATTGTGTTGCATTATCTACCACTGAAGCGGAATACATTTCAGCCGGTAGTTGTTGTGCACAAGTTTTATGGATAAAACAACAACTTTTTGATTATGGAATTGAAGTAGGTACCATTCCTATCAAGTGTGACAATACTAGTGCTATTTGTCTCACTAAAAATCCCATCCAACACTCTAGAACTAAGCACATTGAAATAAGACATCACTTCATTAGAGACCATGTCACTAAGGAAGATGTAGTTCTAGAATATGTTGATACTTTGCATCAATTAGCGGATATTTTTACAAAACCCTTAGATAAGGAAAGGTTTTGGACACTTAGGAGAGAATTAGGTTTAACTGACCTATCTTCACTTAGTGTTTAAAATAATTCAGCACTTTTAATAAATACTGAAAAATGCTCATAATAGTAATTTTTGATTGCATTCATTGCTATTAGTTAGGGGGAGTTTATGATTCTTGATGAAAAATTAATTTTATGTTCAAATATCGATTAAAGATTAATTTAATTGTTTGAACATAATTATTTTTCAATATATGAGTTGCCTATACCACTAGAGAAGATTAATTTAGCATTTTACGTGCTTAAAAGTTGAATTTTAGCATTTTGGTGCAGAGGGAATCGATCCCCCCATGAGGGAACCGATTCCCCCTTTGAAGGGGAACCGATTCCCCCTACAGGGGAATCGATACCCCCCTGGGGTTCTGTTAAAATCGGACAATAACACCCAAAACCCCAAAACCTATTCCATCGTTTCTCTCCCTCAAACACTCAAATCTCCATTCTTGCCTCAAATCATTGATTTTAATCGGAAATCACTTCAAATATCATCTCCTAAACTTGCAATCATCATTAAAATCGTGCAAACAACATCTAAATCCCCTCAATCTTCATCTTTCAAGGTAAATTTTTCTAAACTCTCTATTTCATTGATTTTGAACATAGGATTAGTTTTAATTAGTTCTAGGTTGAAATAGTGATCGGGCATTGATTATTTAGTGATTAGAAACTAGATGTTACAACTAATTTCATCAAAAATACAAAAATTTTCCAAAAATTTTAAATTTTCGAAATTAAAAAAAAAATGTTGTTTTTCAAATCATTGTGTTTTGATTAAATTATGTTGTTGTTATGAAAACTATACATATATTGTTTCTCAAAACCATATTTTTTTCAAAAGTTTTTCAAAAACTTTACCCATTAGGATTGATTTAGAGAACCTTGAAATATTGAGGACTCAATTGAGTTTTGGGATTAATTGAATTGCATACATTTGTTTTTAAAATTGCAGGTTATCCAATCTATTCCGATTTCCTTCACCATGTCTAATCCTAAACGTGCTAGGTCTTCATCTAGTCGTTCACACCGACAACCAAATCCTCCACCTATTCCAATTTCTAATCCTAATCCTATTGATCCTAATTTGACTATCCAAAATTAGTGTTTCAATCATCCTGGTCCTAGAAATCATCGTTTTTTGTATTATCAATATTTCGACTCTTACAAAATCCGGGAAGAACGTATTCCTTCTCGTCAAGCTATGTTAGCTATCAATTTTAAATATCTTCCTCTTTTACAAGAGTGGAAATTTGATAAACTCTTTGACCTTGAACCCATCGTTTACCATCAACTTGTTCGTATTTTCTATTCTAATGCCGTTTGTGTTAAAGACCAAACTGAAACCGAAATCATAGGAATTTGTTCCTACCTTCTAGGACAATTCTTATATATTGACTCGGCTTACATAGCCAATACAGTCGGATTAGATAATGAAGGGATTTCAAATGAAAAACAGGTTTTAGGATCTCGTTATAAAAGAAGGGATAGTGCAAGTGTCCTAGACCTTCATGAACGTTTTCTTCATCTGATGATTTCTTGGTGGTTTCGACCATCTGGAGGTCGTTATTCTACTCTTAGAGCCTTAGATCTTTGGTGGTTACATTGTTTCGAAAACAATATTAAAATCAACCTACCTCAGATTATTTTTGCTGAAATTGTTGAAACCGTAAATCTTGTTCCTAATAAAAAACTTTGTTCATCTCTTGTTTACGGTTGTATTTTGAGTAATCTGTTTTCCAAAGCTGGGCTTAGAGTCGGTCTAGATTCCGTTTTTCCTCTTAAGAAACAAATTAACCTTATTTCCTTAACGAGAGCGGGATGGATTAAGGATAAGGAAACCGGGGAATGGGTTCGATCTTCTGCAACTACTCCGGGAGCTAGTTCTTCACAAGCTCCACCCGAAGCTGACGAAGATCTCGAGCTTAACCAACTAATTCGAGACATCGATGAAGCTGAAGATGAACCTGAGCAGGCCGAGGAGCAGCCCGAAGAGCAAGCACAACAATCGACTCAAATGCCTCCATATTTTTAATCTTTTATGGAGACATTTGATTACCGATATGCGACCATGGATTCGCGCTTTAATTCTATAGAGTCCCATTTATCCACAATGGGAGCTCAACAATTAGAAATTCTTTGGGAAATGCGTGCAAATAATGAAGCAACCAACGCACGTATTAATGACCTCACTAACGAAATGGCCGCTATGCGAGCTCGTTTTCCTCTTCCTGATCCGGATATATGATTAAATGTTTTACTTTGTTTTCCAAACTTATTGTTTTAACATTTTGAATATTTTGGAATGTTTGAATTTATGGAGGGTGTGAACTTATATGTTTGGTATGATTTATTCATTATTGCATCATTTACATCATTATTAGCAAATATGACCAATTTTACCATATCACATTGTTTATGAATATTGATTATGGAACTAATGGCTAACGGTTCTCTTGATTGTGATCTTAGCAGCTTATGCATACATATACCTAATCAATTGGCTTACTATTTTTCACGTTTATTTGAATCTTTTTGATTTAACAAAAAGGGGGAGAAGTGTGTTTTAAGTGTGTTTTTAAAATGATAAATGGGAGAAGTGTTAAAGTAAGGGGGAGTAATTTCAAAACTTGATTTCAAAATCTTAAAATTACTAAAATGTTTTGTTATATCAAAAAGGGGGAGATTGTTGAAAACTTTTTGATATTTCGATATAACAAATTAAGTTAAATGAATTTTAAGATTTTCCAAAATGATTTTCTAAGTATATTCGATATAATTATTCGAATATCAAAACATTACTCCAAATATTTCAAAAATCATTTTTAATCCTTACTTAAGTGTAAAATTAAGTTTTAATCTTAAAACAATTTCAAAATAATCTTTCAAAGTATTTCGAACCATTTCAAAGTCAAAAATTCCAGATTGCTCAGAGGGAACCGATTCCCCCCCAAGGGGGTACCGATTCCCCCTGAATGGTTTGGCTCCGAGATTTCCAGAATGCTCGGAGGGAACCGATTCCCCCATAGGGGGTACCGATTCCCCCCTGTTCAACGGTCGAAATATTTGAATTTTACACTTAGGGAACCGATTCCCCATAGGGGGTACCGATTCCCCCCACGCTCCAAACTGTTTTATTAATTGTTTTCACACTAAAACGGCTATATGATCTTCACTAATCATCCCCAACGTTCAGAAGTGATTCAAGGTGTATTTAAACAAGTTCTGAAGCCCTTGATCAACAAGAAATCATAGAGAAACAAGAGAGAAAGCATCAAACACCAAGTTTGTGCAAATCAAGCCAATTTTCCTTTCAATATTCATTTTGCTTTCAAGAACACCATTTGTGCTCATTTGTAATTATCTTTGAGTGTTCTTTTCTTGTTCTAGAATTGTGCAAACATCTTACCTTGTGAGGTTTTCTTGTAAGTTTGCAAATTTGTAATCTTCTCTTTGGGAAAAAGAGTGTTCTCAAGAGTTGGGGTATACTCTTGAGGGATTTGTAAGGTTATCTCTTTGGCCTCAAAAGATAAAGAACAAATTAGTGAATTTGTTGGAAAATCCTTAGTGTGGATAGCTAAGGTAGTGGACATAGACTTTGTTTGAGAAAGTCGAACCATTGTAAATCGTTGTGCAATTACTTTTAATTTTCTGCAAAAGCTTCCACGAAATTTTTAATTGCCAATTCACCCCCTTGGCCGATTCCGTCGATCGATTAACTCAACAGTAACCCTGAAGAAACCAAGGAACTTCAAAAACCAGTTGAAGAATTAATGGACAAGGGATACATATGAGAGAGTTTGAGCCCATGTGTTGTTCCGGTGTTACTTGTGCCCAAAAAGGATGGTTCATGGAGAATGTGTGTAAATTGTCGTTCTATCAATCAAATTACCATCAAGTACTGACATCCTATACCAAGACTTGATGACATGTTAGACGAATTGAGTGGAGCCACTATGTTCTCTAAAATTGACTTAAAGAGTGAATATCATCAAATTAGAATGCGAGAAGGAGATGAATGGAATACCGCATTCAAAACAAAGCAAGGATTGTATGAGTGGTTGGTGATGCCTTTCGGTTTAACCAATACTCCAAGTACCTTCATGGGGTTAATGAATCATGTACTCCGGCCATTCATCGGCTTTATTGTAAGTTCACAGGGACTTGAAGTTGATCCTGAAAAGATCAAAGCCATTCAAGAGTGGCCAACGCCTACTTCAATTAGTCAAGTCTGAAGTTTTCATGGTCTTGCAAGTTTTTACAGAAGGTTTGTGCCTAATTTTAGTTCTATTGCCACCCTCTTAACAGGGATCATTAAAAAAAATTACATCTTTTCATGGGGCAAAGAACAAGAAGATGCTTTCAACGAAATGAAGGAATGTTTAACCAAGACACATTTACTTGCACTACCTAACCTTGATAAGACTTTTGAAGTTGAGTGTGATGAATCGAAATTGGGTCTGTTTTGACTCAAGAAGGACGACCCATTGTATATTTCAGTGAAAAGTTGAATGGTGCCTTGCTAAACTACCCAACTTATGACAATGAGATGGATTCTCTCATACGGGCACTTGAAGTTTGGCAGCATTATCTTCTACCAAAGGAATTCGTCATACACACCGACCATGAAGCCTTGAAGCATATCAAAGGTCAACACAAGTTAAACAAGCGACATGCCAAATGGGTGGAATTTTTAAAGTCATTTCCTTACGTTATTCATTACAAGAAAGGTAAAGAAAACATTGTAGTCGATGCTCTCTCTAGAAGGTATGTACTTCTTAATTCTCTTGATTCAAAGTTAATTGGATTTTCATATATTAAGGATTGTTATGCTACTGACCATGACTTTGAAGAGAAGTATAAGTCTTGTGAGAAAGGTGCATATGAAAAGTTTTATAGGCATGATGGATATCTATTCAAAGAAGGGCGTTTATGCATTCCTCAAGGGTCTCTTCGAGAAGTGCTTGTTCGATAAGCACATGAAGGAGGTCTCATGGGTCATTTTGGAGTCAGTAAAACATTGGAGATTTTAAAACAACACCTCTATTGGCCTAAAATCAAAAGTTATGCCTCATGGACTTTACATGCCTTTACTTATCCCCCAAGCACCATGGGTTGATATATCAATGGACTTTGTAATGGGACTACCAAGAACAAAGAATAGACGAGACTCAATATTTGTTGTGGTTGATCGTTTTTCCAAGATGAAACATTTCATACCATGCCACAAGACAGACGATGCAACGTATGTGGCCAACTTGTTCTTTAGAGAAATTGTGAGATTGCATGGCGTTCCAAGAACCATAGTCTCCGATACAGATGTCAAATTTCTTAGCCATTTCTGGAGGACATTATGGACTAAAATTGGAACAAAGTTGCTATTCTCTACAACATGCCACCCTCAAAGGGATGGGCAAACCGAAGTGGTGAATCAAGTATTATCAACATTGTTGAGATCTATCATCAAGAAGAACATCGAAGCTTGGGAGGAATGCTTACCACACGTTGAGTTTGCATATAATAGGGCAGTTCATTCAACGACCAAGATGTCACCATTTGAGGTAGTGTATAGATTTAACCCCTTAACACCTTTAGATCTTCTTCCTTTGCCTCAAGAACACATGGTCAATAAAGATGGAAAGAACAAAGCTGAGTTCGTTAAGAAACTTCATCAGCAAGTTCGAGACAATATAGAAAAATGAACAAGGCAATATGAACAACAAGGAAATAAGGGACGCAAGCAACTAAAATTGGAGGAAGGTGATTGGGTGTGGTTGCATTTCAGAAAAGAACATTTTCCTTCCCAAAGGAAATCCAAGTTGTTACCAAGAGGAGATGGACAGTTTCAAATCATCAAAAAAATCAATGATAATGCCTACAAATTGGATTTACCTGGTGAATACAATGTAAGTGTAACTTTTAATATTTCAGATCTCTCTCTATTTGAAGACAACGACGATTTGAGGACAAATCGCTCAAAAGAATGGGAGGATGATGTGATCACAACAACACAGATGGATTCTGAAGTCATGCCTCAAGGACCTATCACTCGTGCAAAGGATAAACAATTCAGGGAAGTACTTTCTCGTAAGTGCCTTAATGTTTTTAAATCTTTTAATGAGAAAGAACCCTTAGATAATAGGTTATTTAATATGTTACATATTGAATATTAAATAACCTATAGTTCACATTCTTATATTATACATTATATAAGTTGATATATACTTAGTTATTTCTTTATGTTATGCATGTAGGTACATTCAGCCAACACTTGGGAGCTACATTGGAGCTAAATGGAGCATGCAACAGCTAGGATACTTACATGGGAATGATTAGGAGAGCATAAGGAGCAATTTGGTGAAAAGTTATTTTGAGGCCGTGAGCTCATAGCTGGATTGAGCTGAAGATTTGAGCTACAAGATGACCTCATTTCTGCTGGGGAGTTGCACCATCATCATCACCACTTAGGACACTTCAAATATGTCCTAAGTCAAAATTTGTGAAATCGTACGTTTTTGCGAATACTTGCCAACTCAAGAGGTACCTTTTCACAAGGAGCTGCCATAATATTCACCATGCTACAAGTCACCTATGGTCAGCTCACCTTTAGTTCATTCACACCATAAGTAGCTCAAACATGAAGGGACACCTTTCTCAAACATTGTGACCTTTCATGAATGATGATGCCCATGAAGATGCCTTTACATCCAAGAGCATGTTGATGAAGACATTGTAATAATTGGAGGTTTAAAACAATAAGGAATATGATATAAAAGCTCCATTTCTATTCGGCCACACATATGCCATGCACATGAGAGTTTTTGGCGCCAACATGAGGAGACACAATACCATTCGGCAAAGGGAGATGTTCTCTCATCATTGTTGAAACATCAAGCCCCTTCATGAAGGGATAGCGAACCATCACAAGCCCAAAGGACTTAATCATTCATTTGAAGCATTATGTATCTTTCTAAAGTCATGTATCTAGCCGAAGCATTATGTAACCATTCGGTCAAGCCCTTTCATTTCCTATAAATAGAATGGCTTTCCATCATTTGTACTTATCTCATCTCTTATATAAAATATACTCTTGTGAGTTATTTCTCTTCAAAGTTCTTTGTGAACTTTATCGATTAAACAAGTATAGTTCCTATACTTGTGGCGTCATTCCTTACATCTTTATTCCTAAATTCCTAGATTAATATTTAGTGGGTTGAAGACACTAACACCAACCCTCAAGCAAGTTTGTGAAGATCAGGATTGTTCTTCATAGCATAGTTTCCTCTTTGGCGTGTTTGAGATACAACAACAACACCATCTACATTTCAACATCAACACTATCAACTTCATCCATCAAGACCATCATTTCCGCAACCATCTCTATCCCATCCTTATTTCATTTCATTTAATCTTCCTTTATTTAATCATTTTCTTTTTTATCTTATTTGCAGCCCAAGCTTATAATTCAAGGACATTAGTACTTGTCAATCCTAGATCGGGACACAATAAGGCTATCTACATCTCTCCATCAAAGCGTGTAGATCGCCTTACATCATAATGTATGCTTTTAATATATTAAGTAGGTATTTAAGCAATTAGGGCATTAGTCGTTGAATAGAAACTTAATTGATTAAAATAATGCATTTATAAAAAAAATGTTACATGCTCACATAACAAAGGTCTAGTAAGTAAGAGATCGTTAGGTTTGTGGACTCTGATTTACCAGAATATGGATGAAAATTTTTTTCACATGAACTACTAATTATATATTGATAAGAAAGACCACTTGAGTTATTTTGTGGAAACTAAGTTGCAATCCTTTATTCCATATATAACAGAAACACCTTAAGTCTAAGCACATAAACATTTTGTTTCTGGATGTTAAAGAAAATTCAGAGTGGTTATGTGTTTATAGAGCATATTGGTACAAACTCATAATTGTATGCTTACTAAGGAACATTCACCCAAGGTCTTTCACGAGCACATTACTCATGTGGGTGTAACATCATTTAAGAATATTTAGTTTTAGTGGGAGTTTTGTTTAATGCTCGTTTATTATAAACATAATTCCAGTTACTCCAATGTAAGGATATTTATCTTAAAGTTATTATTTGCATAAATAAAGGTTGTTTTAGTTTATCCATACTTTGATTTTGGTAAAATTTGATCTTACTAATGTTAAAAGAGGATCAGTTGGAAATAAACATGTGTGACTCACATTCATGTAATTTTCATGCTACACTCCATGCTTGATCTATGTCATTTGATTGTGTTTGTATACGTGACCATTGATGGGTCTAGTCATGATTGATATGACAAAGGCCGCTTTGATTCTATATGGATATAGTTGAAGGACGAGATTGTTATAGAATACCTATTGTATGATAACAAGTTTTGAGCTCATAAAGTTATACATTTATCAAAAACATATGTTGCCAAAGTGGGAGATTATTGGATTAAAATCCATAATTATATGTGTATATTTATAATGTATAATATTATCATAAAATATTAAATAAATTAAGTTACCAATTATGTTATAAAGTCATAAGGTATTAAAAGTATCATGGAAATAAAAGTGTAGATACTATTAAAGTTGTATTCATAATTTGATGAGAGACAGAGTTATAAGTACATACAATAATTGATTCTTAAATCAACTATATAAAGGGGTTACAGTCCCCTAGAAATAGACAATCTCGTATTTACTCTTATCCATATCATAGAGTTTATACTTAAGGAAACTCTATCTTCATGGAAGATAATAACCAAAGAAAGATTCAAGGATTTCAACCTATCAATTAATTTAGGTACGCTTCCGCTAATCTAGTATTTATTTTCTTGATGATGGTTTGACATAATTAGATCCTGGTTTGATTTCATAATTATTATGGTTTGATTCTAATAGTATGTTCAATTTTAAGTAAGAGAGGAGTTGAATCTAGTATAGAATTACTACTATCAAGAGGTAATTAAATTTTTTGAGGTTGAAATTCATCCTAACTCTTTCTTTAGATTTCATAATCCAAGAAAAAAGGTTGAAATTCATGAAAGGTAGCCATAGAAATATAGAAATTTTGAGTAAAAGGGGAATAACATTTATAGCCTTCTTAATAGAATACTGCTCTAGAAAAACACACTTGATAGGCCTGAGATCTAATTTGCTTCAAAATTTCTTATGAACATGGACAAAGGAAGTAGATCCAAATATTCTCACGAGGAGTGTCTTAGGAGTTATAAACCCCAAAACTCTACTCAATAATCTATTTATTATGTATGTAATAGTAAATAAAGTTTCCTCCCAAAACACTTTTAAGAATATTGGAAGAAAATAACAGAGATCTAGTAACCTCTAAAAGGTGTTTTTTTCCTTTCAACCACTCTATTCTGTTGGAGTATATATACAATAGCTAATGCGTGTAATGTAAGAAATTCACCCAAGGTATTTGTAAAGAATTCACTCTCATTATCACTCTTTAGGATTTTAATCTTGCTACAAAATTGATTGTCAATCATCAAATAATTTTTTTTAAAGATAGCCTATGTTTCAGATTTATCCTTCATTAAAAATGTCCAAATTATTTTGGTATAATTGTCAATGCAAGAAACAAACTACCTATCCTTAATAATATTCTTAACTTTAGAAAGGACTCAAATATTACCATGATATGGAAAAAGGTTAGATGGTTTATAACGAGATTGAGGATAAGGATTTCATTTATGTTTGACAAGTTCATACATATCACAAGTAAAAGATGCCGAATTTTTATTAAAAGAATAATTTTAAAAACAACTTCATAAAAGAAACTTAGATAGCCTAATATAAAATATCATAACATGATCTCGTTAGAGCTTAAATTAAACATATGGGAGAAGAAGCAGACATAATTAAAAGTGCAACTTGATAGGACTTGTGTTTTAGGAAGAGAGTGGCCTTAAATGATATAGAGTCAGCTACATAGCACAACACTACCAATCACCTTCTTTGAATCCATTTTCTGAAAAATACAAACACGAGAACTGAATTTAATGTAACACTGAAGATTAGAACACAATCTACTAGCTAACAAGATATTGCAATGGAGATTAAGGACATATAAAACAAAGTGAAAGCATAAGAATTTTATTAATAAAAATTGATCTAATTCCCTCTACTATAGTTAAAAAGTCATCAACATTCTTCACATATCTTTATATGGTTGGCTCTGTAAGGGTTAAAAATAAACTTTTGTTCCTTATCATATGATTAGTGGCACCAGTATCAACTATCCAAAAAAAAATCAATAGTGTTGGAGAGAAATGAAAAACTACTAGTCTAGCTTGTGGATGTAGGAGCTTGATCAATATGATATATTATTTGTTGAATTAGTTTTTGTAAGTCTTCGATCTACCGCTTATTAAAACCGGTTGAATTCTCTATTGTTGCTGTGACGGTAGAAGACTTCTTTTGTGGCCTCAATATTTAGGGTTTCCATTTAGTAGGCTTCCATGGACTTTCCAGCAATCCTCCTTTAAATGACCAACTTTTCAACAACGATCACATCATGGCTTGTTAGGTCTGATTTTGCTAATAGATGTAGGATGTGTGAAAAAGACTGTGCCATCAAGGGATTGATGTTCAATCAGCATAAGTGTTCTTCAACTTTCTTCTTTATGAACTTCGAAAAACACTTCTCCAATTGAAGTAAGAGGCTTGATATTGAGAATTATTCCTCTAATAACATCTAAACCTTTAAAAGCTATTCAGAAATTGAAAAATTCTTTTCTGATTTGTTAATTTCCTGTAAATGGTTGCATCAGTAGCACAGTCCTAAACATTACTCTCATACAATTTAATTTATTCTCAATACCTGGTTTACGTGTTGTAGTAATGGTTAACACTCATGTGCTCTTAGTTTAGGTCGGAAGCCTTGCTCTTGATCCCAAATAGTTTAGATATATTATATGTACAAGAATAAGTTTCTTTGATAGCACGTCAGACTTCTTGTGATGTTTCATAAAGTAAAAATTCTTCCCAATCCAAGAGACATCATATTGACTAGCCAAGACATATCCATACTGAACCATTTTTCATACCTTGGATATGTGTCTACGGGTTTAGCGACTCCTCCTTAGATGTAGCCAAGCTTCCCTCTTCCAGTTATATATATCTTCACTGACTAAGACCATTGAAGATAATTATGGTCAATCAATTTGTGGACTGTAATTGTGGAAGTGGTAGACTCAGCCAAAGAACCAAAATTATTTGTAGAATCGAAATTGATTTATGAAGAAGAGGAGACGACTATCATGCAAGGTTTAAAAACATAAAACCTAATATGATACCATTTGAATCGAGATAAAAAGAATTTCTCTGATTTTATTTTTTCACTTAATTAGAGAAGAGAATAGTCTTTATTTTTAAAGGTTTAATTTTGAGATAAATTAGTGACTTATCCTTTAGATAAACAAGTCTCCTACTCCTACAAAAACTAATTAGTTATGATATAATAAGCCCGACATATCTAGAATCTAAAAATCATTCGTGGTTTTTATAATACTAGTGATTCTTATGTCTTGTGTTAACGAATTAAAGATATTTTTATATCATTGTTTAATTTTATGCTTCTTCGCATCTTTCGGCTAGTCAAATGAGATCATGCTCTTTAGATCATAACTCTAGTGGTCATGGCGGTGAGGGAGAAATAAGAAAGTTAAAAGAAGCAAATTTAAGAAAAGACTATGTGATTGTGATAGAATTAAATATGATTGTGATAATAATAATTTTGACATCTTGGCTTGATGGTTTGTACAAACAATAACTAGCATATTCTTATGAGCATGTCATATGATATATTTGCACACGAGGACGTGGTTTTGATTCCTTCGGAACCTCTTTCACTCTTAAGTTGGTAGAAGCTCTTATTTATACTCAAGACTGGATTTGCTCTTCTCATGATCCTATTACGATAAAGGGGAGTTTTCTAACATTAAAGAATATGAAAGAAAGTTTTTATTTTCATTTTGTTATTTTCATTTTTTTAGTATTTATTTACATAGTTTAGATATTTGAAATAATTATATTTCTAAACATATATTATTTTTATTGACATATATTTGAAATGTTTTAGTCGATAAGCACTACAAAACAAGTCAATAGTGGTATTTTTTCAACTTATAACGGTGTTTAAAAGCACTACTATAAAGCCTCCAGTCATAAAATAAAAGCATTGTAAGAAGCGCAACTACAATAAACCCTAACTGTTCAATGTTTTGGGAGAAAATGTTTCTAATTATCATAACATATAGCGACATTTAAGAAACTAAAACGCCGTAAAAGGTTAGATCATTTATAAGTATTTATATAGCCTCAATTTTAATACAAATATCGATAATTTTCGTGACAGTTAGCCACATTCTTAGCTAAAAATGTCATAAATGTGTACTCCTTAGTGGCATTTTTCATCATAAAACGTCATTAGTCAAAAACAATTTGCAAATATTTATTTTCTACTCTTTACTTCCCATATTTAATTTATCTTGTAACAATAATCCAATAAAAATCTTGAAATTTTATTATGATTCAAATTAAGTAAATTTACTTAACAATATAAATAAATCAAAATTTACAAA
Source organism: Hibiscus syriacus (assembly GCF_006381635.1). NCBI lineage: Eukaryota > Viridiplantae > Streptophyta > Magnoliopsida > Malvales > Malvaceae > Hibiscus > Hibiscus syriacus. The sequence continues at coordinate 211,541 of NW_024062180.1, forward strand.
CATTCAAGTGAAATGTAATATAGTTCAACATTCAGTGAAATGTAATATAGTTCGATATTCAAGTGAAATGTAATATAATTTAATAACAATAATAAACAAAGCATGAACCTAAGAGATCACCAAGGGTGGTGAATTTCACACTTGATTATGCTGCATCACATGCTTCATAACTTCAAGTTGATTTTGAAGTGTTTCACATTTTTTTGATATGTTGCTTCTCTCTACTTCTATATCTTCTGTCTTTATTTCTCTCGCTTCAGATTCGTCTTTCATTTAAGTAAATTTTCATCTACTTGAGTCAACTATTGTTTTAATCAATTAACTTCCAATTGAGAAGATTGGTTGTGTGACAACATGTACTGAGACGATCTAGATCCAAAATATCTCATTGGAATAACGAATTATCCCTTAAAGTGAGCTCGACCATATCTTTCAGAATCAAAAACTGCAACAATAACTTGATTTTCAATCTAGTCCACATTAATAGAACCATGAGATAAAGTCGTAGCTTCACACTCCGCCTTTTTATCACTCAATGTTTTCTAATAATTACTTAATAATTTAAAACAAATTCAAACATTATTTAAAATGACAATGTTATACTATAAGTAAATGTTATACTATAAGTATAACATAATTCAAATTTTATGTCTTGTAAATATACCAAATTTTTTGCAGCTTCAAGATCCATAAGAGAGCCATCTTTTTTTTGTATGTGTCATTTTGAGGATTTTTATTCGTCCAACTCTATCGCTGGCCGTAATTCCCAAAAATATAGTAGATAAATTAATACTTATAAAAAGTGCTAGATAATAAGAAAAGTTTTCCTTAGTATGTGCTACCAACTTAAAATCACTATGTTAATAATCATAATTAAAAAAAAACTCATCATGGGATACACGAGCAAAGATCTTTGATCTAGCTATGTAAGTAAACTTTTATTGTTGTCTGCTAGCAATACCAACATGCTCTTGGTCTTAAAATTTGAAATTTACATAACTGATAAAGTAAATATTATAGTGTCATAATATTATTTTTTCAATATGCTATTGATACCTAAGCATTCCAGGTGAGACAGTTTACAGCTTTTCTTCAAGGTTAAGATTGATCTTAAAGTAATTCTTTTTAAAGAAACTCTTGTGGTCTCTCCATTTCTTTTCTAACGTTTGTTTCAAATAATCATCTGAGACCTCTTGAGAAAAATTCTCCTACAAATAATACAAGTGTTCAAAGTAAATATAAATTACTATTGAATTGTAATAAATTATCTATTACAATGAAATTATTACCTTAATACAATCCATAGCCTGGTTTTTGCTACTATTTGGCATCTCAAGCAATGACTCATAATTGATCTGTAGAAGATGAGCGATGCATGAAATTATACCTAAGTAACCAATAAAACATGTGCTTCTTTCCAAAAGGTTGGTCGACATAGTTATTCAAAACTTTCACACGACCCCCAAAAAGAAGTTGACATAATTCCTTCATTATTGTGCAACCTTTAGTCTTGTACCTTTGGCCATTTTCAGCTACATAAGAAATAATTAAGTGTAAGTTTTCAAAATCAAGTCAATAAGAAAAGTCAACTACCATTAAAATAAAATGTTGATCATTACCTTCAATTTCTAAAATTTCTTCAATTGTATTCGAACCTTCCAAAAATCCAACACCAACCAGTTTTTCATTATTTGTTTCTTCCTCCTCTTGAAGAGCTCGAACAATCCCTAGATCACTTAATTTCCTCCTAAGCATAATATCTACTATAAATAAACAACAATATTAGTAACTAGTTACTAAAATACAATTAGTAGATATTTAGATTAATAAATTTATATAAGTTATATTATTATAAATTAATCAATTAAGATATAAAATCTTGCTACATTATGTCATGTCAATTTTTATAAATATATTCATCCATGTCATCCCGAACCTATTGGAATTGTGAACTAGTACTAGTGATAGTTTCAACACTCTAAATTTGATTAGGCCTAAAGTGAAACATTGGGCTTCCGAGGTAGCCCCTACTTTTCAGAACATGTTCATTTTCTTTTTTATATACCGAAGGGTATCATAATGGATGTAAGTAACAATTATAAAAATACTTTATAAAACTTAGATCTTCGTGAAACATAATTTAAAACTGAAATAGTGCAATTGAAGTTTAATAAACAAAATACATGAGTAAGGGTTCATGAATACATATGCCCACTAAAACTACAGTACATTACTCTGAAGGAGATACTAGAAGTCCTACTGTAAGGGTGTCCACGAACTGTCCATGCTAAAAACTTACGAACGAAAACATTCGAATGATAATCTTACAAAGCCAGTACTATAATCGCTAATATAGAGCAACATTGTTAGTTTCATAAACACAAGCATGCTAAAGATATGGTACTAAGCATTAGGTACATACATGCTCTTAATCAAGTGCTACCTACTTAAGGTTCAACTGTTTTATCACTGAAGTAGGAGTCTCACGCTTTCCTTAATCCTTTACTAAGGGCCTCGCCATGAGTACACATCTATTGGGTCTCTAACCTTAATGATTGTATTACTATGCATTATCTAAATACGACTCTGACAGTCTTATGCATTATCTGAATGCAACACTGACTCTATTATGCATTATCTAAATGCAACACTAAAACTGTTGTGCATTATCTAAATGTAACCCTGACTAGTATCTAGTCACACATAGCCATCATACACTAGTTAACTGAGGGTAATTAGTTTCACATAGCATAAGTGTAATTCCCACTAAACTATTGATTATCTCCTGGTCTCACATTGTCATCAGGTATATCATGGAGGGGGAACCTGGTGTCACATATCATCGATATAATTCCTGTTCAATTGAAGAATTGACTCGGTCTCACATAGCCTTCAAGCCAAGCTTTAAGATATCTGATGTACTGGACTGATAGATATGTCTAAGACCCAAATGCCACACAACACTGACATCGCTAACACACTCCTCGTAAGTGTTTGGGCCTTGTGCTGAAGTTCACATTTGAAGTGGCTCGTGCACTAACAATACCCCACTAAGGCAACAAAGGTAGCCTGGTGATAACTTCGTAAAAAGGCTATATTTAGGGCCTTTTCACTTGAGTTATTGATTGTCTAATGGATCATATAGGATCATTTAGGTGCATTTAGGAGCATATAGTTACATGTGGTAGATTTAAGTTGCCTTGGCAATTTATTTTGTGAATGGTGCTATTTTATGGGGAAGCTTTGGTTTGAAAGTTTATGTGCAGGCTCTAGGAGAAGGGGTGGTGTGCAAAAAAATTGGCGTGGCACACTGGGGATGCTAAAGTAGAATGAAATTGTTGTGGCAAGGAGGATGACATATTTTGGAAGAAAAAGACAAACGAGATGAAGATATTTTTATACAAAGCCAGTTGTTCATTCACCACATGTTCTTTACTGCCAGCCACATATGTGGGGACCATTACCACCTATTGTACTCACACTCACATGAAAGGTGCTATGGGTATTTTGGCCTAAAAACCTAGGATATATTTTAGTATAAATAGAAAAGTTTTGAATAAAAATAAAGGTGCTAATTCTTTTTGGGAAATTGTGAGCTAAACAAGAAAAGGGGAAACTTAAGGTTCCACCTTTCCCTTTCATCTTTGCAAAGGTTTTCCTCTATTTCCAAGCTAGAAGGAGTGGCGTACTACGCGTTCGAGAGAAGCTAGCCACTAAGGTGATGTCCTGGTGGTCAGATGAGCTACCGACAACCAGCGGTGTGAGTTTTCCTATACCCTTAAGCTTTTATCTTCATTCGAATATTTGGGTTGTATGGAACGAATTATTTTCATGGTCGATTCGAAGCCCACCATGAACTAAACATTATTTGGTAGAGGTTTATTTATGGTTTTCTTAGTGTTTGTTTTATTGAATGTTTGAAGCTTTTATGTATATCACTTGTTTTGTTCATTGTTTCAAATTACTTAAGATTGTAGGAGGCATGAGAGTGACCATTTATTTAGTACATTACTTAGTGTTTGAGAGAAAATAAGTTAAGGATCCTTAGTGTTCGAGAGAAACTAGGGGAATATCAACGTGCACAATGGATTTTAGATAGTAACTAGAGCTTAATCCCATGTTAGTGCTCGAGAGAAACTAAAGTAGTATTTCAACGACTAATAGGAGTTGTGCTTAATTGATAGATTAAGGATTGTCGTGGCATTCTAATTTTTCAGGTTCCATTACTAGAGATAGCATAGGGACACTCTAGATGAACTTTGTTGAGCAAGTGAGCCATATAATCGTATACCATTCTAAAAGACAAGGCTTGTGATCCCTTAACGACTCCACCATTCAATCCCATTATAATCCCTAAGTTATCAATTTGTTTCACCTTAAAGTTTTTAATTGAATACATTTTAAACATATCATTTTTCCATGACATCCCTATTTGCTACCTGTTCACACTACTAATCCATTTCCACATGTATACATTTCATTTCACCTCGGCATAATCATTTGTGCACACCACTAGTTGTACATAGATAGATTAGTTTGTTGCTTTGACTTAACTTGTAATTTCATCCCATCCCTATGGAGACGATACTCACTCATCATTGTATTACTTGTGCGATTGTGTATACTTGCACATAATTTGCGTTCAATATTTAGTACTCACAAAACGCAACAAATTTTTGGAATCGTTACCGAGGATTGCAATTGGGAGTTTAATGGTTTTTAGAATCTATGTTTGAGTGTTGGGACCAATACAAGGTACTAATACGTAAATGCACCAACCATGGATTCCACGATTGGATAAGTCGTGATGTTCTACAATAGAGTTAATGCACCCACGAGGATAATGATAGATGCCTCGATAAATGTCACGTTGCTAGAAAAATCGCCTGAAGATGCATTTGATATCCTTGATAGGATAGCGGATATAGACTATCAATTCTCTTCTTCAAGTCTAAGAACAGGGAAAAACTCAAGGGACATTTGAGTTGGATGCTGATGAATCTATTTTAGCTCAATTCTCAACCATTACTAATATGTTTAAGAATCTTCAAAGTTCTAGCGAAGTGAAAGAAATCTAGGTGGATCGTTCTGCTTATGTTTTTTGTCATGGAAATCATCATGTGATCGAATTCCATGACAACCATGATTCTATCAACTACATGGGATATTTTAATAGGAGCAATAACACCCCTACTCGAAAACCTACAACCCAGGATGGCTTCAAAATCCTAATTTTTCTGGGGGAAATCATGGAGCCAATAATGGTAGTCATCCTGCTAGGCAGCAGAATATGAATGAGCCCTCAGCCTATCAAACGAGCATGTCATGACATAATTCTCATAAAGGGGTAACATCTTGATCAAATACAAGTTCTTTGGAGGCCACTTTTCAAGAATTTATAGAAACTACTAGAACGATGTTACAAGACCATTCTACTTCAATCAAGAACCAATGAGCTTTAGTACAAAGTGATGCAACAATTCTACAAAGCCACTTTACATCTCTGAGAGCTTTGGAGGATCAGGTTGGTCAGATATCCATGGCATTACTAGAACATCCATATGACAAATTACCTAGTGATACTGAAGTAACTAATTCACATGGAAAGGACCATTGTATTGTATTCACCATAGGGAGTGGCACCCATATCACTAAAGAAGCTAAGTTTGTGGGGGAGACGCTCAGAGAACCCAACCCATGAGATTGTGCATGAAGAATTTCAGTTAAAAGAGTACTCATATTTGATGGAGAGAAAGGATGAGGGTTCGATAAGTGGACCCAATGATGACAGAAAAAATATACCACGACAAAAGATAATCCCCCACCAGCAGGAGTTCATGACCAGAGGGTAACTTCCAATATCTTCAACACTCTTAAATATACCAATGATTCTAGGGAGTGTTAATCGCTTCAAGTTATGAAATATATGATGGAAGAGGAAGCTGCAAAATGTTTACACAACAAATTTTTATGCACTAATGATAAAGAGGAAGCATGAGGAATATCAAAAGGAGATGATTCAGTGTAGCTTACCCATAGCTAAACTAGGTATGAAATTTAAACCTTTGGATTTCATTTAATTTAGTCCTCCCAAACCTTCACTTTAGCATGCACCCATATTAGAGTTAAATCCCTTGGCTAAATTTGAAATTAATGACAAAATTCATAATGAAAAGTTTGTCGATGCAATTTCATGGTATACTGCCATTGCTAATTTTATCGTTAGTGGTATTTTGATTCCTTACATGAATATCCAGGGAAAGAACAATTTCATGCATGATGGTGGCTACTGTCAGTGGGATGACCCATACCTCTTCAAAGAATTTATTGTCCAAGCGATTAAAAGATGCCACATCAAAGAGTAACAAAAAGAGATCCAATTCCACTACCATTTATCATGTAGAGAGTATTATGAAGGAGCAAGGACTACTACAAAGGTCCTACAATTTGAGTTCTATTGGCCTACACTCTTTAAGGATACCCAAGATTTCTATAAATCTTGTAATAGATGCAAATGGATGATAAACATATATGGAAGACAAGAAATACTCAAACAAGATATTTTAAAGGTGGAACAATTATATTCATGGGGCATTTTGGTATATACTCGTGTTCTAATCGAACGTGACAAAAATGCCATATCAATTCAGGATGTTTTGGAGTTTGTATCCCTTTAACCCTCTTTAGTTTATGATATATCAAGTTTGTTTTTTCTTGTGGGTTTGTTTTTTTTTCTTTGTTTTATTTCTTTATTTTTAAGTTTAATATTAGTTTTTTAGTATAACAACCTCTCAAGCATGTTTCCAAGGACAAATCCCTCATGGATGTTACACTCACTAGAATGAAGACTCGTTTATTGTTGGCATAAATAATGACATTGTCGATGATGTTTACCCTTCTCCACAAATGCCACTGCAAATTGCGACACCTCTGACCAATCATCACTTGAAGAGGACAATTGATCATGTTTGGACTTCTCCACTTGTGGAATCTGAAGAAAACACACCACTACCCACCATCCTAGAACATGAACAACCCATTACTAAGCCAATGAAGTAGTGCATCAAGCACATGGAGTACAAGATAACTTAACCACCATCAAAGTAAATGTTAATCAAGGTAACACTAAAGCAAGGCTCCATGCACTGTTGGGGTTCGATGATGACAAGGAAAATGATAAGAACAAGAAAGCTTCAGAGGCTGGTGCAAACCAATATGCCCAGACAAAGTTGGATGCTATCAAGGAATCAACAAGGTAAATGTGGGAGAAAATGGACACCCTAAACAATGATCTCAAGACTTTCTTTGTTTATGTCAAGCAAAGAGACGCGGTCGTGGTATCCATTACAAGGAGATTCTCCTACATTTGGCTCATAATCTTCCAGTATTCTCGGATACGATCTTTCCAGTATCTGAAGATGCAATAAAACTTCCAAATTTCACCAAGCAAGATGCTACGCCTGAGCCATAGAACATTGTCCCGCTCAACACGGTGCCTATGCAAGTACCTGAGTTTGAGCCCCAATCCCAAATCAAACTTGAACAATCTAAGGAGACCCATAATTCTTATAAGCCCTCAAGTGAGATACCCAGCCAGACAGAAATGTCACAGCAACCTTTACCTCGTAAGAGCAAACAACCCTAATTGTTGAACCTAAATCAGACCCCAAGTCAAGCCCTACCCCGCTGAGGAAGTGCACCAGTCGCAACACTGCCAGCTTGATACCACCACTATAGAATGTTGAGGGACCTTACTTTTCATTGCATGGCATAGCATATAGCTTAGTTTAAATTTAGTTTTTATTAAAGCATTGATGATAATGATTCCCTCAGGTTTGGGTAGGTAGTGTTCTTAGTAAGACATTGCATTATAGGGTTAGTTTAATAACTATGCCATGACATTAGTAACTGTTAGGATAGTTTGATGAAATGAGTTGATGATGTTCGATGATGATGAACTCTTTTGGCTAGAATTGAATGTACATGACTGTTGAGAATGATAGAACAAACTCTAGGACTTGATGCTTTGTGAATTATTCTTACACAATTTTATGTCTTCTTTGCTTAAGGAACTTATGAAGTATTTATGAAATAACTTTGGTATGTCTTGGCATGAAAATTTGACTTTGAGCTTAAAGGTTACATGGTTGCTTAAATTCTTAAATTAACTCACACATATTTTAAATTATGTTTAATTGTGAATAAATTCTTCAGTACAACTGTAGAGGGAACTCCTCTTTGATGTGGTGTTGCCTGGATACCACTTTTTATTAAATGAACCATTGGCATACGAGTGAATGAAAGTAGTCACAGGGTGACTCTGTATGACTAGTTCAGGGATGAAAGATGTGTTCCCATGCATCTAGAGTGTGGGATGGTAGTTATGACAAGCTGACTCTCCTCGTAGCAGTGTTTTATTTTAAAAAATTAATTACTGGTATATATTCCATAAATGGTAGTGAATCTTGTGCTTAATTGGATAATAAATGCCTTGGAAAAAAGAGGTAACTTCCTTAGAAATTTTCTTGCTTCATTAAGTATAGATAAGATACAATCATGCACACACACCTACGAAGGATGTTGCCTTAGGGAACAATTCTTGATTTCTAGATGTGTCTAGTATGTTGAAGCCAACTTTTCTGAGGGCTGAAATTTTATCCCTTCTAATTGTCTTGATTCTAAAAGTTGTCCTGATTTTTTGGCTGACTGCTATCCAATGGTTGAGGACAAGAAATAGCTTAGGTTTGCGGTGTGATAACTCTGTAAGAAGGCTATAATTAGGGCCCTTTTCACTTGTGTTATTGATTGTCTAAAGGCTCGTATAAGATCATTTAGGTACATTTAGGAGCATATAGTTGCATGTGGTGGATTTAAGTTGCCTTGGCAATTTATTCTGTGAATGGTGCTATTTTATGGGGAAGGTTTGGTTTGAATGTTGATGTGTAAGCTCTAGGAGCAAGGGTGGTGTGCAAAGAAATTTTCTTGGCACATTGGGGATGCTGAAGCATAATGAAAATGCCACAATAGAGAGGATTCCATTTTTTGTAGAAAAAGATAAACGAGATGAAGATATTTTCATAAAAAGACAGTTGTCCTTTCACCACAAGTTCTTTGCTTCTAGCCACCTGTGTGGGGACCATTGCCACCTATTGTGCTCACATTCACATGAAGGGAATGATCCTAGGGTACTTGGGTATTTTGGCCCAAAACCCTAGGATATTTTCTTAATATAAATAGAAACGTTTGGCACAAAAGTAAATGTGCTAATTCTTTTTGGGAAATTGTGAGCTAAACATGAAAAAGGGTGGTTAAAGGTTCCACATTTCCCATTCATCGTTTCAAAGGGTTTCCTAAATAGCCAAGCTAGAGGGAGTGGTGTGCTACGTATCTGAGAGGAGCTAGTCACTAAGGTGACATCATGGCGGTTCGAGCAGCTACTGACAGTCGACGTAGGGGTTTTCCTCTACCCTTAAGCTTTTATTTTCATTCGAATATTTGGTTGTATGGACCAAATTATTTTCATGGTTTATCGAATTAATTGATGAGTAAATTAATCGAGATTTGTAATCTTGTATTCCAAAAAATGGCTCTTAATTGTATTGTATGTTGAATATGTCTGATTCAACATTCAATGATCTTGTTCTTGCTTTCGGTCTCGGTAATGCTCCCAATCCTTGATTCGGGCCGGGGGTGTTACAATTGTGGTGTGACAACATCATAATATAGCACAAATATTCAACTATATGTTAGTATTATACTAACATAAGTTAACTTAACAATTATAAAAGTCTATAAAATAAAATCGATATAAAACAAAATCGTACTTTCATCATAATTCCATACTTCTCAAAACATTCATTCAAATACATAAATATTTATTCTCATCATCAACCCTTCAACTTTTGCTAATTACACAATCAAGCTACTAATTATGAATTCTTTCTAAAATTCACTTTAACTTTTCCATTAAATTCATAATGATCCTTCATCATTATGATCATGGCACATTAATTACTAAAATTTCCAGAACCTTAATAAAATACACAAAGCAACACTTTAACATTCAAAAACTTGCAATTTCATCCTAAACTTCCTTAAACTTTTCGAATTCAACCAATTAACTTTATAATCTTGCAATTTGATACCAACTCAATATTTAAACTAAAAAATCAGCATACTAATAAAAGTTCAAGCTTTGTAATATTTTAACCAAATGGTACTTTCACATTTAATAATATTGCAATCAAGTCCCTATAATATTAAGACCTTTCAAATTCCACCCTCAACTTTTACCAACTTGCAATTTGGTTCCCAACTTTCTAACTTAAAATTACATCATTTCAATTATTAAAAATAGCATTGAACACTCCAATTATCACATTTATGCAATAATGTATTGTAATTCTCAAAACTTGTAAATTAGCCTTTTTATAATTCAAGCTTCCAAATTGGTCTCCGAATCACATAGAGTAAGCTTTTCATTCAATTTCAATCATGAATTCAACATCCTAACACCAAATTCATGATTTCTCACTACAAGAAATTTCGATTGTTTCAACAAAATTATTTATCACTAAAAGTATTAAATTTGTTACGATATTTTATTCTGACCAATTTTATTTGTTGCCATGTTTGTTAGAACAACCTTGTCATGTAAAGTATATTGTGAGAAATTTGTGTTTGTTACCATTGTATAGTATTTATTGTAACAATCAAATTTCATTTCTATAATTAACTTATCACAATAAAATATTTATCACAATCAATTAAATGTTTCTTTACGAGAAGCATATCTTGTCATAACTAACTTATATTTAAACATCAAATATAAATGGTTTTTGTGACGAAAATACAAAGGCAACAAAAATTATTTTGTCACAGTTGCTATTTCATCACTAAATGTAAGTTACAGAGACAAAATATTTGTTAAAATAAAAATAATTATTTAATCACAAAAAGTAAATTTCGTCACAATTAACTTAAATTATAACATCAAACAAAAAAGTTTTCGTGACAAAAATACATATTAAAACAAAATTTATCTTCTCACTACTTTTATTTCGTCACTAAATATTTTTTATAACTTTTTACTGTGACTAAATAATTTGCTACAATTTGTTATTGTGAAAGAATATTATTTGTCACAAATTTTTATAATGAGAAATTAATATTTGTTATACATTTTTATTTTGATTAAATAAATTTGTCACAATTTTTTATTTTGACAAAATATTATGACAAAATAAAATTGACATAATTTTTTATTTTGATTAAATTTAACTTGTTATTGTGACTAAATCATTTTGTTACAATTTGTTTGGATTGCTAGAAAATTGATGCACCGAACAAGCCACCACCTGCGCCCCTTGTCGCAACCTGGTCTTAATCGTCTCAGTATCGTCGCCTATTTCAAAAAAAGGAAAATCGAATAAAATAATTAAAATGTAATTAATTAAATTTAATGAAGAAAATTATTTTGATAATAAAACTTGCCTTTATCGATTATGTTGCCATCGGCGTCATTGCGAGAGCCTATCGAAGATGCGGGTGAAGTCCTCGGCAGTCGACAACTATATGATGATTAACGGTACAGTAAAACGGCAAAGTGGGTAAAGTATCGGAGAGCTTCGGATCCAGTCAGGCGAGTCCATTTCAAAAATGAAACCTAACTCGATACAACCTTTGAGATCCTCCAAATCGTCATTCGAGAAGCTCTGAGACCGGCAGAAGCCATTGCTCTAGCTTTCCTTCCGCCTTAGCCATGCCTCCTCTCGCTCCACTTTGGGAGACCATGAACTCTGCTTGTACAGAGGCCGCAGTTGTTGTTGTTGAAAAGGTGGCAGAGGTGGAGGCTGGTAACGTCTCCACATCGAGTTCAGAGTCGTCGCAAGATGGTGTTTTCACCGTGGCTAAGGTTTCCCGAGGTCTGTGAGAGCCAGGAATAAGATGATTTTTGTACGTTTCTTTTAAAGAGTTACTACGCGTCTCAAAATGTATGTATATCTATATATATGGTAATACATATATTGTTTGGATTTGTTTTAAACTTTTGGGTTTATACATGATTTAACCATTGAATTGTATCTATGTTCTCAATAATGTCCTAAAAGTTTTAGTTTTTAAAAAATTATCTTAAATTTTCATATAATGTCTATACTATCTAGACTCTTCCCAAGTTTGTTTGATTTAGCTTACATTTTAATAAATGATAAATTGAACTTCACTGTATGTTTCTTTTAAAATTGTAAATCAAATTGAATGTATATCTGTCAGTTGGTCTAGTGGGATGATAAACTAGATTATTTAAGCAAGGTTAAGAGTTCAAATCTTGGCATTTACGAATGAAGTAAATTGGGTTGGAAGGATCGCCCCCATAATGGGCCTCAAAGCCCGATCTGAATTAGACGGTCAATAGATCGGATTCCATTGATTAATTAAAAAAACAAAAATTTGTATTTGATTCAATTTTGCAATTTTAACTATTCATCATTTTTTAAACTCAAAATGTAAAGAAAGCAAACTTCAATTTTAAATTAAATGCAAACATGTAAGTTTAAATTAAAAAAAATATTATTAATTTTATGATTTTATTTATTTCAGTGTATCTTATAACAGATTCAAAAAAGAATTTGATTTGAATCATTATTTTTACATTTTATTTTCTTCGATTTGGAACAAAAAGGGTGTCATGTAAAAAATTGAAATTGAATTGAATTATAAAATTATGTCTTAATTGAATTAAAATCAATCTATAAAGTGAAAAACTTGAATTGAATTTTATAGTTCGATTGGAATCAATTTTTTCCAGTTTATTTGCTCATCCCTACTCCTCCCCAACCTATAAACTCAATAATATTAATATTTAATCACCCTTGTAAAATATATTAATAATAATATCAATTAAACTGCACTTAAAAAATCATACCTAAAAAAATTAGTCCACAACAATGCTTAAACTAACATTTTGTGTAAGTTAAAAAAGGATTTTATAAAAAAAAATAATTTGACATGTGATACATTTTATCATATACTAATATAAACTTTTAATCTATACTAGAATGAAGTACACTAAAATGAGTCAAGAAATAATGATGATTACCAAAGCGAAAAGGTACGGATAATTGAAGGACTAAATCATGTAATAAGCCTAAAAGATTTGGGGTTTAGAGACTATGGGGATCTCTTTTAAAATTATATATTACTTTCTTTGGGGGCATTATGTTTACAAAATCACTAAATTTGTTGAGGTAGTTGGGTCAACGTGGGTCCACTCTAGATTATTAAATTTAAATTAATCATTCAAGGCCACATGGGTAAAGCTGTCAATTAATTACTAGTTTTCAATTATTTACAATTTTTAGGGTAAAGTCTATAAATGGTCATTGAACTTTTTAGATGCTTGCATTTAGGTACCCCAACTTTTAAACCTTGTAATACAGTCACTATACATTTAGTTCATTTGCAATATTGTCTCGACGTAACGCTCATTTCACTTCCGTTAGGGTAAATTATATAAATGGTCACTAAAATTTTTAGGTGCTTGCATTTAGGTCCTCCAACTTTTAAAACATGCATCACAGTCGTCAATTACATTCTAAACCCCAAATTTCAAAATACTTCAATTACATTCTAAACCTCAAATTTGAGCATATCAATTTTATTGTTTTATATTCTGGTCATCTATATTATATTTATTTTAATTTTGCATGCTATTTTTTGTTGATTATATTTTGGTCATTCATGTTTCTGTTATTTATTTTTAATACAGTTTGGTGCTATTTTTTATTTATTTTTATTTATATTATAGTTAATTTTGCATGTTGTTTTTTGTTGATTATATTTTATCTATATTATTTTTATTTATTTTTGTTGATAGTATAAGTTTACATAATGATTAAAATATATATAACTAAAAAAATAATTGATTACAAAAAACTTGAATTTAATTATCTAATGTGATGATTTTTCTATAAATATAACTATAAATTATAATTACAAAACTTGTCAATATAAATTTTTGAAACAAAAAAGTGGAGAAAAATATTTATCACAATATATGTTATCACTATAATTAAAATTTATAACTACACATATAATTTTCCACAAAAATGTGATTATTATTATTTTTGTGACAATATTTTTTTGTAATAATTATAAACACTTATAGTTACAAAAATTGTTACTATATGATTTTTTTGCACAAAAAAATATGGATGAAAATCTTTATGACAATATGTTTTGTTACTATATAACATTTTTGACACTAAAAATAGGGAGAAATGGTTCTGATAGTATAATTTTTCATAATGATTAAAATATATAAGTAGAAAAATAATTTATTACCAAAAAACTTGAATTTTATTATTTGATGTGATAATTTTTTCTATAACGATAAATATAAATTATAATTATAAAAATTGCAATATAACTTTTGAAACAAAAACATTGAGAAAAATAGTCATGACAATATATGCTATAACTATAGTTAAAATTTATAACTACAAATATAATTTGACACAAAAACGTGAATAACATTATTTTTGTGACAATGTTTTTTGTAATAATTATTAACACTTATAGTTACAAAATTTGTCACTATATGACTTTTTTGGCACAAAACAAATATGGAATGAAATCTTTGTGACAATATATTTTGTCACTATAATTAAAATATATAACGACAAAAATTGTTTTTTTACTAAAAACTAGAAGAAGTACCTTATATGGTTAGATTTTTATTCGAGTCTAGTTTCCAGTGGTATAAACAGAATAATTTTTAAGTGTGTAGATTAATACATAATAATATTTCTTTTAAGGTATCACAAACTGTTAGAATATAAAATAATATGAAATTATAGTAAACCATGAATTTTATGATACTCTTATGTTATATTTTATCTTAAAATGTTTGAAATGAGTTAATGTCATTACATTGGTATAATAATTATGATACCTATTATATGATTAAATATGATGTTTACATGTCAAAAGGAAAAGTAATAAGTGATGTTTCCATTATGTGTGTGAAAATGATTATATGTTATGAATTATTCAAAGTATTTTGTACGATATCTGATATATATTTAAGGATTATTTCGGGTATGAACTACCCAATGCATTGTTTTTGATAAATGATGTTTGAAAATGATACTAATTGGAAATATTGGTTTTATAAATGATAAGATCTGAAAGCTCATTTGATGTTGCATTGAGAGTTATAGGTACACTTGGCTTTCCATGAAGTTAAGTAAAGTTTGATTCTGATATGGTACATTCCTGTACATTAATTATGGCAGTGTTGGTGCAAATGATATGATTGCACTTGCAGCGCATAATACGATGATGATGATGGCATTGTTGGTGCTTAGTGCGCACATTATGTTCGACTCACGTACCTTGCATTATTTTTTATATATATTGGGCTATGAATCTAAAATGTGAAATATGAATGTCAAATATGAATCTAAAAATGAGTTATGAATATGGAAATGAGTTATGAATCTGGAAAATGAGTTATGAATCTGAAATGTAAATGTATTGGTTATAAGAATTAGAAATGCGATGAAAAGAAAAATAAATATTTTATTGATACTTGTGATTTAATATTTGATTGTCATGATTTTTATGAAAATGTGAGATACTGATTTTGACAGGTTTCAAAGTTGAGGAAATGACTAGGTACAGTCGGTTTGTGAATTTCAAAAGTTTTATACCATGAATCATATTGTTTTAAATTTATTAAGTTTTTTTTATATTTTATATTACCTTAATTTGTTATAATGCCTCACTAAGTTATACTTAGTGTGTGATGATTTTCAAGCGTAGGTAATGTAGAGCAAGTGAAGTAAGGAGTTGAGTTGGCATCAATCAACAAAAGGTAATTATAGGTATCAGTAATGATGACAAGCATCGTTTTACTCATCAAAATGAAATAAATCATGTTTAAACAAAATTGAGAATAGTATAGTGAAATAGGGTTGATCCACAGGGACATAGTAATTTCTAATACAAATTGATGTCGAGTTTAGTCCAGGCGACTACAAGAAAATATATAAAAAAAGGGGGTTTGGCAAGAATGAGATAAAGTAAGCAAATGTAGAAAATGAAAACTAAAATAAAGGGAAAATAAATTAAATATAAATAAGATTAATAAAATATCAATGAGAAAATTGCCTCAAGTTAGCTTTGCTTCAATTTCGTCGATCATCGAAATGGATATTTTCCATGTGATTCATGTCGGTTACAGTCTACAAGGCCCAACCCATTGTAGCTTTCCTTTTTCCTTAATAACTGATCTTACCAAGTCACTCTTCAAATATCGATTCTTGAATGAACTAACAACAACTATTGTCGTTAGAACAAACAATTTAACTTCTGGAAAAGTTTGGTTCGAATTATGTTGTCTCATCAAGAATCAAACACGATCTCGATTTTACTTAGTAGACCACCGCTAAGTGTGTTCGTAAGAGGTCGAATATGCAACAGGTCGATCCCTCCTCCCAACTATAAATTAAAACAACATCCAGACCAATGTTGACTTTTTGATTTGAAAGTGTTTTAATTTTGAAAGTAAGGTCAATTGTTGAATTAATAAAATAGAAAATCGAGAATGTAACCATAAGGATATTAAGTGATGTATCAATTCTCACATATCAAATTGAATCATTGCTAGCTCTTGGCTAATAAGAAAAATAGCTAAGCATGGTAGAAATCATATTTAGCAATGTTTTTAACAATGATAGAAAGCGTAAAGTAAAAAGAAAGAGAAAATGAAAGAAAGAGAGAACTTTTATTAAAAAATGAAAATAAAGTAGCAAAGCAAAGTTAAAGATGAAGACGAAGATGTCTAAGCCTTACCCAAGGGAGGGTATTTATAGGCTTCTAAATCCCTAAGATACATGGAAATTAAACAAATTAAAAGATAATTCCATAAGTTTGAAAATTAAAATCCAAATTTCCTGAAAAGTCTCCTCAAATCGTGCTAACTGAGCTGTCTCCATAATGTTCCTTGCGTTGATTGTACCTTCTAGAAGCTACCACATCAAACCCGCGTCATGCTCAATGTCGTGCCCATGTCTCCAACCGCGATTAGAAAATAAAAAGTTGCAGAATGCTTCCTTTTACCGCCAATTTTAGTAAACAGATCACTGCACATAAAATAAACAAATACAAGCCAAATCAGTAGTGAAGAATTCATAAAAAAGAGAATTAACAAGTAAAAAGCGATAATTTAAAACGCTCATCAAATTCCCCCTCACTTGTCTCATGCTTATCCTCAAGCATGCTTTGATCAAACTAGTTAAGAACTGAATTTACTTTCCTCCAACCCGTTTCATACTAAAGCAAATTATGAAAGTCAAGCTCACAATAATCACTTGAATCAAAGCACCAATCAAGTGAATGAACACAAGTAGGAGTAAATCAAACAACATTGCAACTTCCTATCATTTATCAATCAAAATTCAACCTAACTTAATTCCTCACTATGATTCACTCAAATCACTCAAATGTGTCTCGGGTGCCAAATTCGCTCAAGCCATAATTAAACAAGAATTTCCATAGGATTGTAACACAATAATTTCTCCAATACTTAGAAGATATAAGATGCAAAGATCATTGGGTCTTCAAAAAAAGGGTGTAATTGGAATTAGGGAAAGGTGGGGAAGAAGGCTAGAAATAAGTTTAACAATCAAGACAAAGAATTATTTTAAATGAATAAACCAATTTCACGAGCAAAGGAAGATAAATAAACAAAAAAATATTGACATCAAAATAAAAATCAATCAAACCATTTTTCCTGTTTCTTCGATTTCTCCTCTCTTTTTGATTTTTCTATGAATTTTTATGTTGTTTTTCTTTATTTGAATGCTACTATTTTTTTTTGAACAAGAGTACAAAAAAAGCTTCAATTCTTTATCACGACAAGAGTGAAAAGAGAGTCGAAAACAAAAAAGCTCAAGTTTAAGATTGAGGTTGAAACGAATAAGTGGGAAAAGGCTCAAAAGGATTCACTAATTGAGAAGAGAAAGGTAGGCTTTTTCTTGGGTAAAAGTGGGATGAATCCTAATGCCCAAATCATATCAAAACACCAAATTTCTTGTATAGTATCAAAATGTATCATGCACATGATCTAGATTTCTAAGTTTTAATTCGACACACTCAAACAAGAAAATGAGCATAAAAATTAAGAAACATGCTCAAGGTTCAAATCTTACTAAAGTGTGTTCATCAATCAAGTTAGGCAAAATTCAATCGACTAAATCAAGCAATGTCACAATGATGTCAAATTAAATTCCTACTCATGCAATTCAACTATCAAGAATGTTCATATTCAAAATAATTACATGAACCTAAACAACCATAACATGCTAAAAATAATCAATAGAAAGTAAATTTTCAACCAAGCAAACAATCAAACAAAACATAAGACAAGTCAGATAGAAATCAATTTCAATCTTTACCCCTCGCATTTAATTTTATTTCCCTAATACGGAAATAAAAATTAAAGATTGAGAGAGAAGGGTAAAGAATACTCCCCATGATTATTGGTGACCACAGCCATGGTCGCGACTAGAGCAGAGGTATGGAAGGATCTTGGTGAATTTTGCTTCGATGGGGTAGAGACAATCATTAACAGTGTACAGTTGCGCTTGCACATCCGGCGTGGAACTAGTGGTGGTGGTAAAGGCACATTGCGATGGCTCCTATATAACACCCCGAAATCTTAGCCTAGGAGAATTAAGCTACATCGCTTAGGGTAAAAACCAAATTAAATTGAAAATTAAAATTAATGGGAATAAATAAAGATCTAATTGAATTGCCCAAGGTAAAAATTAAGTTGAATTGAAAATTTAAGTTAATTAAATTGAAAGGGGACCTAATCGAACTGTCTAGGATTACCATTAAGTGAATTAAAATCTGGATTAATTAAATTAAACAAGGACCTAGTCGAAAAGATTAAAAGAGTGGTGGCTAAAATATAATGATCTAAATGAAATAAAAAGAAAATAATAATGTTGCATTCTAAATCCTTAAATTCCTAGATTTTCCCTTGAATAGTTAATTAATTAAACATTAAGTGAGGTTAAAGAAGACAAATTACATGTATTATTGTTGAAGGAAATAACATTCTCTTCTTCATCCACTTGGTGACCGAAATTGAGGAAGAAAATTTAGGGAGAATTGAGGAAAAATTGAGAGAATACAAAGGGAATATTCGACCATGCATGCTTGGATTTCATGCTTAGATTAAGTAAAGAATTCACCTAGCCTACAAGTAAACCGTTCCCTTTATTTCCATTCGAAATTTTAAGAGTTTAATTGAGTTAATTCTTAAGAAATTATAAGTTTGATTATGGAAATAATTCCAATTGTTGGTGCATGATATTATAAATATTTGATTGTCATGTTCAATTAAGTTTAAGAGATTGAGAACATTGCTAAATTGGACAATTATGTATTATCATCTTGACGTGATAACAGAAGGAATTATTCATGCATGTAACCAAATTAAGAAATTTAAAAGGTCGTGTACCGAATTAGAAGAATGGGTCTAGGACAAAGTTGCTAAAAATTGAAAACTATAGGGGTTTAGAAGCATTAAATAATAGATAGTGATGTAAAATTATGAAAATTTGATCTTAGAAGTGAATTTAATCACTATTGCTGTAAAAATTTAATTAATGAATGTTTTGAACAAATTGGAAGATTTGGGACTTAATTTGATAGTATTGAAGACTGGTAAAAATAATTGAGGATAAGATAGGAACCGGAGTGAATAAATAATAAAGTTTAAAGGATCCATTTGAGAGAATTCGAAGGCTTATAGGTGATACATGGGTAAAATAGTGGAATTGGGCAGTTTTAGGAAAACTAGAAATTGGAGGACTTAATTGAATTTTTAAAGGTTAAAGTTAAGATGAAAATACATGGACGGGATAAAATTAAATAATGGTAAAAATATAAAAAAAATTGATAAGGATTCTAGGTGAATTAGTTCACCAAAGTTCATTGAATTACAATAGTAATAGATTAGTCACTGGAAAATTGTATAACTTCAGTACATAACTGTAATTGTGTAGAAGGAAATTTAAATATGATCTATACATGGCTGGAAATATAATTGAATTAGCTTTCTATAGGTATAAATTAATTGAAAATACGATGAGTAAATTAAAAGTTATGGACAGGCTACTCTAAGGTGTACAATCTGCCAGAACCTAATATGTTTAGTGTCATGTTGCTTAATTGAAGTTAAATTGCTATTATATTAATTCTAATGACTTCCCTATGTTGTGTATAAATTGTTAGAGCAAGGAATTGAGGAAGTGGCTAAAGGAACTAGGGGAGAATCCACCAAAGATTAGCAAAAAGGAATAGTAATTCAAGGCTAGCTTGGAGTATAGTGAGTGTAACAATGCTAGGGTTGGGAATTAGGTCCCAACCACCCCTTTTTATTTTATGTTGTTGCTCATCAAATTGGTATGTTCATAAATGAAATTAATTATGTTGGTAAATTAAATTAAGGGGAAATAAAATTAATTGAGAATTATAAAGTTAATGAATGCAAATTGAAACTGATTGGTTGTTAGATAATTACTTGTTGCATGATTGAATTGGACTGTATATGTTTCCTAGTTGGATTATTGTTGCTACCATGATCGAATTGGATTGTATGTGTGATCTTATTTCTTAAATATTGCTGATTTATGAGATATAATCCTTGTTACACTGCCACGTTTAAAGGCCTAAGGGCTTATGGTGAAAATGCATGAACTAATTGTCATTGATTAGTGTAACATGTGAGTTCCTACTTGAATAATTTTGAAATTGAAGGATTATTGATGAATAAGTAATTGAAACATGATGGTTTTCCAAATAAGATTCAAGTCCTTAGATAATAGTTAGTCCAAGATAGAAGGCATGCCTTATAGTTTAGAGCTCAATTCTGTGTAGGGGACTACAGTCCAGCCCTACGATGCTTATTGGCGACAGTCTGAGGGTACGATATATGGTTTTTGGTGATAGTAGGAGGGTTAACCAGTACTACAGTGCAATTGTATGGCAACAGCTGGTTTGAGACTTGCTTATCTAGACTAAACTAGCAACCAAGGCTTAAATTGAATGATAAAATTAAATCAGAAGAATTGTGTTTATTTACATGAATTGCATAGTGTTTCCTTCTTGTTTGAATAGAGGAAAGAATGCTATACATTTTGAATTGTTTAATCTAATTGCCATATAGATTGCATGAATACATATGTGGTAAATTATTTCTTTTTCAAATGGAGGAAAGATTGAAATGTATGATTAGTTGGTTAGATTGATTGCTAAATTATATGTATATGATTATGATTTTTCTTCTTGTTCAAAATTGATGCAAGATCAATTGGAGTGTTCAAATTGAATGCAAATCTAGTAAATTGTATAGTGACTCATAAAACCAAATTGTTCGTTGAATGTTAAAGACAATTAAATGGTAAGAGTTTAATAGAATTTTTAAATGTTACGTCACTAAGTACTTTAAGTACTTATCACTCTTGTTTCTTTATTTCCCAAACCACATGTTCTAGAGTATTCGAAGCTCAACCTTCATAGCTAATCAACCCAATGGAAGATTTCAAGTATGGCTTGTTTCATTATCCTTATACTCCTAGTGGGTGGCTTAGCATTGAGTATGATGGTTAAAATCTCATGCAAATGGTGGGTAATTAAGTTGTTTATGAAATATAAAAGTCTGGTTATAAAATGAAGTTGTAACATGTTATGTTCATTAAATGTTTATAATATATATATGGCCCTGCACTTGTAATGTCTGTTGCATATATCTGATTCAACGTTTATTAATCTCAAACTGACTTAATGGTCTCGGTAATGCTCCTAACCCTGATTTGGGTTTAGGGTTACATAAAATGGTAATCAAAGCTTTTGGTCGAGTCTAGGACGAAATAAAGTCTCACACATCATATAGGATTAGATTGAGCCACATAGGAGTTGTATTCAAGCATACTTGTATTCTTTCCTAACCTAAAGTTTTCCTTTTATTCTATCATAGAATGTCAAACACAAGAATAGCTTAGGATAGTGAAATTCCCGAGGGGTCCACAAATGAAGGAGACAATGTAGGGATGGATCAAAATCCTACACAACAAGCTCAACAACGAGCCCAAGTTCTTGATCAACAGGGAAATCCTGATGCAAATCTAGTCCAATAAGAATGTCTCCTTAATGAAGGATATGTTAGATCCACTTATAGTCAACCTTAGACGTGATCACCCTGTTACTTCCCCTGTTGTACCAACAAGGCGCCTATCGACAAGTTGGCCCAACACCAACATATACTTTCACGGGTACCGATTATGATAAACTTGAAGAGGCAGAGTATTGGCATTAGAATACCACCCAAATTCTGACCAAACAATTGCATTGCACGAATGAACATAAACTTGAGTTGGTGGGAAACCACTACCCTGAGTGGTCCTATTGAATCTGTTACCTATAAATTCTTTCTAGAAGAGTTCAATAAGAAATATAGTAGAGAGAAATATTTGTTTGAATGCAGAAAATGTTACTTATACCTTAACAATGGTGGACAATCCATCGAGCAGTATATGAGCGACTTCTACAAATTTTGCAAGTATGGGTCAGAGTACATCAAGAAGGAAAATGACCAATGTCGAATGTTTATTAATGGATTGAATGACGAGCTAAGTCCTATATTCACTGCCCTTGATATTACTGACTTCCAAAGCTGGGTGAATCGGTCTAGCGCTACTGAGGTGAAGATGAAGGCTTCTAAGAAACGTAAGAGTGGCAGTTCCTGGAAGGATAAACGACACATGAGTGATGAAAAGCCCCATTGGCAGTATAAGAAGTCCAAAAACAGTCGGGAAAACTTGTCCAATTGTATTTCTTCTCAGAAGAGCAACTGTATTCCTAAACCGCAATCAGTTTCTAAGCCTGTCGTCCCAGTGGTCTCTATGGATAATACAGGGAATTCCAGAAAGCAAATCAATATCCTACCTATCAATTCTACCGAAAACATTATCTCGAACTGAAATTATGCTATTACAAGTTCTAATCCTCCAATTCAAAATAAGGGCACTAACATAGCTCAATTGGGAAATCATAGAAAAATAAAAGTAAATCATTCAAATGTCCATACTCACACTCACCAGGAATCTCAAACCCCCACTCGTATATATCATATTCGGGGGAAAATGATGAAGAAGCTCCTGATGTTATCCCAGGTACCGTCGAGCTAAACTAAATACATGTTTATGCTTTAATAGATTCGGGATATACTCATTCATTTGTATGCTCAAACTTGTTAGAAAATTAAAATTAAAGCCTAAACTTGCTAAAATGGGATTTGTAGTCTGTAACCCGTTAGGAGGAATTTCAAATATTAACTTGATTTGTAGAAATTGCCTCTTCACTATTCGAAATGTGCCCTTTTTTACCGATCTATACATTCTTCCATCTTGTGAGTTTGATTTAATATTGGCCTTAGATTGGTTAAGCAAACACAAAGCTTGGGCATATTTCTAAAAAAAAATATTGTATCTCTGAGGTTTAGGGATATAATCTATACTCCTAATTGATAAAAAGCCTACCTATATTTTTTCTTTTCTGGTCTTACAACATTAAAATGAACATAGCTTAATTTATACACCTCTTGTTTCTGAATTTACTGATTTTTTTCGAGGAACTTCCTGGCCTACCTCCAACCCAAGAACTAGAGTTTGAGATTAATGTCCAATCTGGAACAAATCCGATGTCCATTACACCATATTAAATGGTGCCAATTGAACTTAAAGATTTATAGAAACAACTAAAAGAGCTTCAAGACAAGGGCTCCATTCAGCCTAGAACTTCTCCCTGGTTTTCAAAGACCAATATTCAATCAGCTTAGGGATGCTTCAGTGTTTTTGATAACTCCGTAAAAAGACTATATTTTATGTCTTTTTACTTAAGTTATTGATTATCTAAAATCCATTGACATAGCATTTTAGCTGCATGAGTTGCATTTAGGACATATTTCCATAAGTTTTGCCGAGGCAAAGTTTATTTGATTAAAATGATGCTGCTGATGAGAAAGGTTGTTTGTTGATTATGATGATACAGGAAATGACTAAGGAAAAATTTATTTACCGAAATAAATTAATTTGATAGGGTCAATGGAACATAGAATATGAAGACAATAAGGAACATATTTTTTTTACGAGGCAAGATTTATCTTCCAAGTCTGATGCAGGTCTAACAAACTACTGACATTACCCATCAGCTGCCTAATTGACCTCATGTGTACATATTCCCTTTGACCAATTCCAGTTGCTAAGTCAATGAAAAAGGGCAGTTTGACTTCAAACATATGTAGGGAATTTTCAAGGACACAAAACCCTAGAAATCCCCACTATAAATACCCCATCATAAAGTGTTCGAAATCATACGGAGAAAATGCCCTAGGCTTGGAAAAAGGTGGCCACGATGTCCTTTTTTAAACAGTTCTCCACTCGCCCGTCCTTGGTGCCCTCCATAGCCAGGCCCTCGAGAGAGGCTAATGCGCTGGAGAAATCATGGTGGTAGTCTGATGTCACGGTAGAGCTCTATTCTGGGAGTTTTTCTTCCTCTTGTTCTTCATGTTTTATTCCTCTAAGGGCTTGTACTTAATGAATATTTTTTGGGTGATGTTAACCACACATAAATTGTTTTATTTGGTGTTGGGAATGCTTGGATGATATTTTATTTTACCGTTAATGTATGATTAAGTAAGATTTTGTTAAGAGTTATTTTGCTCATTGTTTTAATCTTTTTCCTTGACACTGTAAGAGCTTCGAGAGATTTCCTGGTGCCTAGGCGAAGCATTTCTAGACCTTGTAAAAGCTTTCGAGAGATTGCCATTTTTCTAGAAATAAATTCTTAGATTCGAGAGAATTAAGATAGATCTACGTGAGCAATGGAATATATCTAGGATGGTGATATTCTAACATGTCTTCCTTAGAGATGAGGAGAGGGTTTCAATCGACTAAAAGGGATAAACACTTGAGTAGGATAGACAACAACTATAGTTCACACTGAGGGGTATTTCCACAACAACAGTCTGACAAACCAAGGGTTGTAGCTCAAGGCGAGTAGTATAACCATAGAAACCATCTTAGAATACTCAGTAATCTTGTCGGGCAACCTAAGCATAGCATACCAAATCATTCTTATCATAAAATAACTTCTCGCCATAACAAAAATAACCTAAGTGCTCTATTAGAAGTCTAATTGTGTGAGGTTTCCAATCTATTTATAGGGTTTTGATAACTTTAGCTTTGACAACTTTTATTTGTTTACCTTTGCATATTTTTCTTGCTTCGACAAAACGTTTCTGCTCACTTCACTTTACAATTTTATTACCTCGACCAAAATTTTTTCATCTGTTCATACCATTTACAATTGTATATTTTCCTTGTTTATATCATTAGACTTAGATACTTGGATTAGTTAATGACACCTATTCCTAGCTATAACAATCTTTAAAAGACTTCCAATCCCTGTGGAGATGATACTCACTCACTACTATATTACTTGCATTGATTATGTATACTTCCACATATTTGCTTACCTTAGCATATACATTTACAAGCGATCAAGTTTTTGACGCCGTTGTCAAGGTTGGCAATTAGTGTTTTTAAAACTTTTGTTATAGCATTATCTTATTTCTTTATTATTATATTTTTATGGATTTATTCGATATTTTTGTTTACCCTTTTCAGGTGTTGTGTGGTTGCATAACTTGTAGAAGTCCCAAGGAACCATATCTCATTTTGAACCTGAGATAAAAAAAATTATGCCAAAGAAGATATGTTCAAGGAGATCAAAAATCTATATACGAAGTTCAAAATGAAGTAAATGAACCTGAAGAATTAAATGTCACTTCAAATAAAAATGCGAAGAATGTTGCAAGAGCACGAACTATTAGAGATCACTTATCTCCCACCTTGGATGACCTCAAGCATGCATTTATAGCTCCCAAGATTCAGGCAGACCACTTCGAGCTCAAACCATTTATGTTTGATATGTTGGACTTGATTGGATAGTTTGGGGGTGCTTCTCATGATGATGCAAGGCAACATGTTCGAGCATTTTTTGAGGTGTGTGACTGCTTTTGACAATTAGGTGTGCATGAAGATGTGCTGAAATTAAAGTTATTTCTATATTCATTGAAAGATCATGCCAGGGAATGGCTTAATGGACTACCTTCCGGCTCGATAAGGTTCTGGGTAGATTTGTGCAAACAATTTTTGCTATGGCTTAATCCACCCAATATGAACAACCATCTCAGAATGCCACATCATCTTTTTTCCAAGACGATGAAGAGTCTATGTATAAGTGTTGGGACCGTTACAAAAGTTTGCTTCGCAAGTGCACCAATCATGGATTCCACGATTGGACTCAAATTGTGATATTCTACAATGGAGTCAACGCACCCACTCACATGATGTTGGATGCCTCGGCGAATGGTACTCTGCTTGAAAATCACCTGAGGAAGCCTTTGATATTCTTGATAGGATAGCCAATAACGATTATCAATTCCCGTCTACAAGGCTTGGAATGGAAGGAAAGTGTCTGGGGCATTTGAACTTGATGCCAAGGATTATGTGTCTGCCCAATTTTCTGCCATAACAAATATGTAGAAAATTTTGCAGTGTTCCAGTGAGGTGAAAGAAGTTAAGGTAACCAGCTCAACATGCAAATTTTTCCATGGCAACCATCATGAAAGTGAATACTCAGAAAACCAGGAGTGCATCAATTTTGTGGGAAATTTTAATAGAAGAAACAACAACCCTACTATATTACATACAATCATGGATGGCGACAACATCCAATTTTTTTATGGAGTAATCAAGGGACCAAAAACAACCATTCATGCAACCTTAACATGCCACAACAAAATATTTCTTAACCTACATATTTTAAGCATCAACAGATTCCCTGGAAAAATATTAACAAGGGTTCAACACCTTCCTCAAATTCTAATTGCCTCGAAGCTTCACTGCAAGATTTTATGGCCTCGACAAAAGATTTCACGACTTCAACTAAGGCCTTGTTGCACGAACACTCTTCAATAATTAAAAGCCAAGGCACACTGTTGCAAAGTCAGGCAACTTTATTACAAAGTCATAGCTCATCTTTGAGAGCATTGGAGAACCAAGTGGGTTAAATTGTCACACAGTATTATAAGGTCACCCACAAGTAAGCCTCCTTAGTGATATTGGGGTCACTAAGCCTCACAAAAATAAGCAATGCAAAGTGCTTACAATGAGGAGTGGTACCCAGCTCAATCAAGAAGACAAGTTTGGGGGGAAGAAGTAAGAATTTTTTCATCGTGACTATAACACCCCCAACCCGTATCTGACCCGAATCCGAGTCCGATGTGTCACATTGTCTTTTCAAAACTCTGTTCTTTACCAATTTTGTGAAATCTTGAATTATCATTTAAGAAAATGGGTACTTCATATAATAATTACAGTCAAATTGTTTCTTCAAAACCGATCAAAGCGTATTCAATTTAAATCTTGTGACTACATGCCACTAAACTCTATAAACAAAATACATATGTTAAATATGTTTCTGATCTGATCATCGTAAGAAAGGTACTAACCTGTCTTGCTCCACGCTATATCCATTCTCGCTTCTCAAACCTACGTGTGAAGCATTCACACGCTAAGTCGATGACTTAGTGAGACATATAAAACATATAATGAAACTATTCACATATTAATGCAAAAAAACAATTAGTATTTTTATCGCATACAAAAGCATATATCCTTACATATAACCAATACACACATATACATATATGATTTCACAAAGAGTACACGTAGCATCATATCAAATTATACATATTATGTACAATCATTTCCATTATTATACATATTACCAATATGTACGTTAGTCCTTATTATTTGCTACTCTTATCCGCCAACATCATATCATAGCCCATATATCACTTTATATTACAAAAACACATATACTCTCATTATTATTATCCTCATTCCCATTATCATATGATTCCAAAATTATCATTACACATGTCACATAACACATATATTAATTCACAAATGAACACACATATTCTCATAACAAATATTGATTCTCTTTAAAGCCATGCAATCTTTTGAGAACTTTAAGGTATGTGAGTACATAGAGGTTGTGCACTATGATGTCACCACAGCTCGTATAATTCCCACTAGGGGCGCGTAGAATTTGTCCCGTAGGACCACTATGTCCGGTAAGACCACGTAGAACACATATGTCCCATAGGACCACTATGTCCCATAGGACCACTATGTCCCGTAGGATCACTATGTCCCGTTGGACCACGTAGAACACATATGTCCCGTAGACCACTATGTCTCGTAGGACCATGTAGAACCCTTAACTTTTGGCATGCCAACTATACCTATAGCTCTCATAACACATTACATGGGCGTTACCTTTTATATATTTTCACATATTCATGTAGACACATAGTTTACTTTCACGTAGCATAGTTTCATGTAATTCACATTCACTTATTACATAACTTATCACTTTTACTTGTATTCTTTTTCACATAACACATGTTTGCATATACATGCTCTCATACAATCCCTTCATTCAGTTATAACATTTAACCTAGCTTATTACACTATATAAGTCATATCACTTTCACATATATATTTCATCTCATGGGATCACATAATCTATTTTCATACATACATACATATATTTGCATAGGTCACATATAAAGATAAATTCAATCAATTAAACATATGCATTTACTCATATACAATACATTTAGCATTATATCACTACATGTTTATACTTCAGTTATCCCTACATGTTTATGCTTCAGTACCCCTAATCACATAATTTTGGAATTAGACTCATAGCAGGTCTTAAGCTAGTTACATGGGAGCATGGAAAATTATGGTGAACGGATACATCGAACCATCCACACAACCAAATTTGTGGAGTGAATAAGAGATGAGATTGTTCTAGCTCAACTCAAAGGCTATCCATATTCTATTTTGTGCTCTTGGACCACATGAATACAGGAGAGTTTCATCTTGTACAACTGCCAAGGAGATATGGGATAAACTACAAGTCACTCATGAAGGCACCAACGAGGTAAAAGAATCAAAAATTAGTCTTCTAACTCGTAGCTATGAAAATTTCAGGATGAAACCGGATGAAGATATCAAAGCTATGACAAATAGATTTTCGTGATTGTCAATGGTCTTAAGGCATATGGAGAGATCATTCCAAATGAGAAGCTTGTGAGGAAGATAATATATTTTCTTCCTAAAGCTTGGCAATCAAAGAAGACATCGATCATCGAAGCTAAAAACCTTAAGTCTTTAACTCTTGATGAACTCATCGATTCTCTCCTCATGCATGAAATGATGATTCAAGATGAGGTAGACCTCGAGAAAAAGGACGAGATAAAGAAGGAGACGGAGAAGAAGAAGAATGTTGGAGTTACTCTCAAATCCATAAAAGATGAGAGAGATTCTGACGATGAAGAAATGGCATTATTTGTCAAATGGTTCAGAAAATTAATGAAACCCAACAGAGGAAGAAAATTCAAAAGAAATGAAGGCTTCAAAAATGAACCAAAGGAGAAGGACCCGATCATTTGCTATGAATGCAAAAAGCCCAGGCATGTCACATACGATTGCCCATAATTAAATAAAAAGAGTCAATCCAAGAAGAAACACAAGGCACATGTGGCTACTTGGAGCAATGATGATGAATCATCAAATGAAGAGGAACAATAAGTAGTAAACCTATGCTTGATGGCCATCGGGGAAGATTCTCAGGTCACCTCTAACTCATTTGATTTAGAAGATTATTCTTATGATGAGTTAGTAGAGGAAATTATTTTCAAAATACAGGAAAAATATTTCAAAACTGAAAAACAAAAATAATCGCATATCCAAGACCAACAATGATCTTGAAAGTAAAATTAAAGAATTGCAAATCAAAATCGAATATTTTAAAAAGAAAAATTATGAATTGCACAATTTACTTTCAAGAGTTCATGACGATCATCAAAAAGAAATTGATGATCTTAAAGATTCTTTCAATAAAGTTAGACCAAAACATTTTGAATAAGGAGAAGGTTCAAAATCCAACTATATTAGAAAGAGTTTTAAAAAATACAATCATAGAGGTCCCCAAAGAACCTCTAATGGATAAATCGTTAGAAGTATATGGGTTCCAAAAGAACTATTACTACTAAAGATACGGTATCCTACACAAATGGCTACCCAAAGGGACTAGGATTTTAGAGACTAATGAATATGGACCCAAAAGAATTTGGGTACAAAAAAAATTAGAAATTAATCTATGTTTGTAGGAAAAGGAGCATGACTACAAGGCACAAAATGCAAGTTCAAATTCATGGTTCCTTGATAGTGGATGCTCAAGACACATGACCGGAGACAAGAGCCGATTTATAGAGCTTAACGACAAAAATGGACGAGTGGTAACCTTTGGTGACAACTCAAAAGGTTATATTAAAGGTATAGGTACTATAGGTAATACCTCTTCCATATAAATAGAAAAAGTATTATATGTGAATGGTTTGAAGCATAATCTATTGAGTATTAGTCAATTATGTGATAAAGGATACAATGTCATATTTGAAACAAATGGTTGTAAAATTGTTGACATTGCATCTAATCGAATTATGCTTGTTGGTCATAGAATAGGAAACATATACATGGTGCATTTAGATTCTATTAATATGACTAACTTGTTCCTACTTGCTAAGGATGAACATGATAGTTGGTTATGGCATAGGAGACTAGGACACACTAGCATGAGTGTTTTACAAAGACTGGAGACTTAGTAAGAGGGTTGCCAAAGCTAAAATTTGATAAAGATAAAATCTGTGATGCTTGTGCTAAATGAAAACATAAAAGAGCTTCCTTTAAGTCCATTAATGATGTATCAACTAGTAGAGTATTACAATTGATCTATATAGATCTTTTTGGATCAATTAGGACTACTAGCTTGGGTGGAAAACAATATTGCTTTGTATTGGTAGATGACTATTCTAGATATACTTGGGTTCTATTCTTAAGTACTAAACATGAAGCATTAGAAAAATTCATCATGTTTTCAAAAGTAATCCAAAACGAAAAAGGTTACTCCATAACTAGTGTTAGGATTGATCATGGTACTGAATTTGAAAATCTTGGATTTACTGATTTTTGTAATTCTAATGGTATTAGCCATAATTTTTCAGCACGTAGAACCCCTCAACAAAATGGAGTTGTTGAGAGGAAAAATCAAACTTTAGAAGAAATGGTTAGAACCATGCTTTGTGAAAACAATGTACCAAAATATTTTTGGGCGGAAGCCACAAATACCGCTTGTTATATTATAAATCGAGTAATGATTAGGCTTATTTTAAAGAAAACTCCATATGAACTTTTCAAAAATAAAAAGCCTAACATTAGTTATTTTCATCCTTTTGGATGTAAATGTTTTGTTTTAAACAACGGCAAAGATCATCTTGGCAAATTTGATGCTAAAAGTGATGAAAGAATTTTTATGGGTTATTCCTTAAATTCTAAAGCTTATCGAGTATTTAATAAAGAACTTTAGTGGTAGAAGATTCTATACATGTTTTCGATGATAATCCCCTTCCTATGAAGGATTCTTGTGTTGATGATGACGTAGGTATTACAAGTGACGTTAGATATGATGTTGGAGAACCATCATCAAAGGAAGAATTGAAAGATAAGGAAACTTATGATGTTCTCGAGAATCCAACCATTGAAGAAAGGGAAATTTTTACCCAAGAGAATAAAACTATGTCAAGGATGGTGAAATTATAGGTGATCCATCCAAAGGGGTAACAACTCAATCTTCTCTTAGAAATATATGTAATTATCTTGCATTTATCTCATGCATAGAGCCTAAGAATATCCAAGAAGCATTAAAAGATGAAAATTGGATTATGGCGTGCAAGAAGAGTTAAATTAATTTGAGAGAAATACAGTATGGACATTAGTTGAAAGACCTAGTAATAAATCTACTGTAAGTACAAAATAGTATTTAGGAATAAACTTTATGAAGGTGGTAATATAGTAAGGAACAAGGATAGACTTGTTGCTCAAGACTATACTCAAGAAGAGGGCATAGACTATGATGAAACATATGCTCCGTAGCTAGGATGGAAGCAATAAGAATATTACGAGCATTTGTATGTTTCAATGAATTTAAATTATATCAAATGGATGTTAAAAGTGCATTTTTAAATGGTTTTATAAAATAATAAGTATGTGGAACAATCTCCTGGTTTTGAAGATTTAAAATTTCAAATCATGTTTTAAGTTGACAAAAGCTTTATATGGTTTAAAACAAGCTCATAGAGCTTGGTATGAAAGATTTGCGAACTTTTAAATTGAAGAATGTTTTTCAAAAGGGAAGGTTGGCACTACATTGTTTTTAAAATGAAAAGGTAAAGATTTATTAGTAGTTCAAATTTATGTTGATGATATAATATTTGGTTCTACTAATGATGCTCTTTGCCGAGAATTTTATAAGCTAATGCAGAGTGAATTTGAGATGAGCATGATGGGGGAGCTTTTATTTTTCTTGGGGCACTAAATCAAGAAAATAAAAGATAGCATCTTCATCAATCAAGCAAAATACGTCAATGATATGCTCAAGAAGTTTGGCTTGGAAAATGTCAAACCCCAAGCTACTCCAATGAGCTCATCTACAAAGCTTGACAAAGATGAAGGAGGTAAATGTGTAGATGTTAAACTTTATAGGTCTATGATTGGCTCCTTGCTTTATCTAACAACAAGTAGACCAGACATTATGTTTAGTGTTTGCTTATGTGCTAGATTTCAATTATGCCCTAAGGAATCACATCTAAAAGCCATTAAGAGAATCTTTAGATACCTTAAGAACACTCATAGTTTAGGACTTTGGTATCCTAGAGACTCTGGCTTTAGCTTGCATGCTTTCGCTGATGTAGATTATGGAGAATGCAAAATAGATAGGAAAAGAACCACCGATACTTGTCAATTCCTAGGAAATATGTTGATTTCATGGTTTTCAAAGAAACAAAATAATGTTGCATTATTTACCACTGAAGCGAAATACATTTCAACCAGTAGTTGTTGCACACCAGTTTTATGGATGAAACAACAACTTTTAGATTATGGAATTGAAGTTGGTACCATACCTATCAAGCGTGACAATACTAGT
This sequence comes from Hibiscus syriacus, assembly GCF_006381635.1. Classification (NCBI taxonomy): domain Eukaryota; kingdom Viridiplantae; phylum Streptophyta; class Magnoliopsida; order Malvales; family Malvaceae; genus Hibiscus; species Hibiscus syriacus. The sequence continues at coordinate 244,808 of NW_024062180.1, forward strand.
GCTATTTGTCTCACTAAAAATCCCATCCAACACTCTAGAACTAAACACATTGAAATAAAATATCATTTTATTAGAGATCATGTCACTAAAGGAGATGTAGTTCTAGAATTTGTTGATACTTTGTATCAAATAGCTGACATTTTTACAAAACCTTTAGATAAAGAAAGATTTTGGACACTTAGAAGAGAATTAGGTTTAACTAACCTACATTGACTTAGTGTTTAAAATAATTTTAGCACTTTTAATTAAAATTGAAAAATGTTTATAAAAATAATACTTTTGATTGCATTCTTTGCTAATAGTTAGCGGAAGTCTATGATCTTTAGTGAAAATTAAATATATGTTCAAATAAATTTTAAAGATAGATTGGATTGATTGAACATAGTTAAGTTTCAAAATATGAGTTGTCAATACCACTAGAGTTGATTAATTTAGCATTATAAGTGTTTAAAAACAGGTTTTGACATTTTTGTGCAAAGTGTATCGATACCTAGGTATAGATACCCCCTTGCTATGTATCATACATTCCTTGAATGTGTATCGATACACTCACAAGTGTACCAATACACCCGTCGGGTTTTTGGCTTTAAATTCCTATAAATAATATTTTGCCAAACTGTCTTAAAACAAACACCACCGTCGGTTCTCATGCTCTCAACCCTTACTCTCTAAATTGCTTCAAATCAACAAATACAAGTCGGATTTCGTTCGTTTTTCAACATATAATCCTGCTACACTCAACAAATTCATGCAAATATCACTACATTTCACTCGATCCCAATTTTTCAAGGTAATTTTTCTAAAACCACTTTTTTATTAATTTTTGAACATATGACTAGTTTTAATTAGTTATGGTTGAATTAGATATCGGGCATTTATTAGATTGTAGTCTAGAACTATAATATACAACTAATTTCATAAAAAAATATATATTTCAAAAAATTTAAAATTTTTGAAATAAAAAAATTTGTTTATAAAATTGTTGTTTTTTTATTTAATTATGTTGGTTTCATGAAAACTATACATAATATGATTTTTCAAACATTGTTTTCAATATAGTTTTCATAAATTTCCCATTAGGATATTTGTTTAGAGAACCTTGAATATTAAGGACTCTTATTGAGTTTTGGGAATTGATATTATTGCATACATATATTTTCAAATTGCAGATATTCCTTTATCCTTTCCGATTTAAAATCATGTCCAAACGCCCTAGGTCATCTTCTAGTCGGTCGAACCAACCTCAAAACTAACCTCTTTTCCACCTCCAAATCCAAACCCAAATGTTCCTGTTATGGCTATCCTTAATTCTTGCTTTAACCAACCTGGTCGTCGAGAAGATCTCTACCATAGGTTTGTTAACTTGTTCGAATCATATAGAATACGGGAAGAGCGTATCCCCTCAATCCAAGCCATGATCAATATGAATTTTGAATATCTTCCTACCCTTCGATCATGGAAATTTGATAAACTCTTTCATCTCAAACCTATCATTTATCACCAACTAGTATGCATTATCTATTCCAATGCGGTTTGTGTCCAAAACGAGCCTCAAACTACCACTGAATGTATTTGATCCTATCTCTTAGGTCAATATGTTTAAATTGACTCTGACACAATCTCTAGCACCTTTGGTTTAGATAATGAGGGATTAGATAATGAAAAAGAAATTATGGCTACCCGTTATAGAGCTAAGGCTTATGTGAGTACCATGTTAACTCATCATGAGCATTTTCTTCATTTGATGATCTCTTGGTGGTTTAGACCATCCGGAGGTAGATACTCCACCCTTAGAGCTTTAGATTTATGGTGGATACATTGTATCCAACATAATAAGAAAATAAATTTGCCACAAATCATTTTACTGGGCTAGTAGAAACCGTAAACAATGTCCCGTCTAAATATAGAAACCTTAGTTTACAATTGTCTTCTTAGTAATTTGTTTATCAAATCCAATCTTAGGGTCTAGCTTGATATAGCCATCCCTCTTAATAACCCAATAAATCTCACAACCTTGAAAAACTCAGGATGGTCTGGGGAAAAAGATCAATGGGTTTGATCAACCCAGAAAACATCGGGTGCTAGTTCTTTACGCTCTACACCGGATTCAGATGTTGATGATGATCCAAAGCTTGAAGAACTTATATGAGATATCGATGATCATGTACCCGAGGACGAGCCGGTCCAGCAAGAGGGTCACATGCCTTCATACTTTCTATCGTTCTTGGAGACATTTAACATGAGGTTTACATCCATAGAGTCCCATTTAACCGCTATGGGGCTCAACAATTGGAAATCAACGGGAGATGTGAGCTAACAACAAATCAAAAAATGAAAGACTCAACTCGCTCACACTAGAAATGGCTGCTCTACGAGCATATTTTCCTCCTCCCGATCCACCTATGGATGATTAAACCTTTTCTTGCTTAGTTTTCTTGGATTGAATTTGAACTTATTGTTAAAACATTTAGAATGTTTTGGATTTGTGTGTTTTCGGATGTTTGGATGTTTTTTTGGTTTGAATATTTAATTTGAACTTCATGTTTATATTGACTTCATTAATTTTTGCATCATCTACATATTATATTTCATATGACCAATTACCATTACACACTTATGAATATTTTTTATGGACTAATGGCTAACAATTCTCTTGATTGTGATATTAGCAGATTAAGCTATATCTTTATAAATCAAATGACTATTTTCTTTAAAACCTTGTTTAAATTTTTCATAGAGTCTTTTTTATTTAAAAAAAATGGGAGAATAAAGTAAGGGGAAGCATTTTTTCTAAATTGATTTCAAAAATGATTTTCAAAGAAAATCTTAAAATTACTAAAATGTTTTGTTATATCAAAAAGGGAGATTGTTGAAAACATTTTGATGTTTCGATATAACAAATAAAGTACTATTGAATTTTAAGATTTTATATTCGATTTAAAATTATATATTTGATTAAATTCTTCAAATATAAAAAATATTACTCCAAGTTTTCAAATGTCAATTTTAATCCTTACTTTAGTGTAAAATTGTGTTTTAATCTTAAAATATTTTTGAAACAATTTTTATAAAGTATTTTGAACCTTAATTGGGCCAAAAATAATTTTTACAAAAGGGATGTACCGATACACCCCAATTTCGAATGTAATTAGTGTACCAATACATAGCTGATGTATCGATACACTATTGGCTCCGAGAAACATCGAATGTAATTAGTGTACCGATACACCAGGGATGTACCGATACACTAAGTCAACTAATGATCGAAATATTTGAATTTTACACTTAGTGTACCGATACACCTTGACAGTGTACCGATACACCTACGCTCCCAACAGATTTTTTAAATGGAAAATATATAACAACGACTCTATTGACTTCACCAATGATCCTTAACGTTCATAAGTGATCCAAGGTTTATTTAGACAAGCTCAGGAGCCATTGATCAAAAACAAGAAACAATAATTGAGAGATAATCAAAGAGAAAACCTTAAACTTACTGTTTTAGCATTTCAAGCCCTTTTTCATTCAATATTCATTTTGTGTTCAAGAACACCATTTTTGCTCAATTGTAGTCATTCTTGAGTATTTTTTTTGTTCTAGAATTGTGCAAACAAACTACCTTGTGAGGTTTTTCTATTAAGTTTGCGAATTTGTAATTTTCTCTTTGGGAGAGAGTGTTCTCAACAATTTGGGGTATAATTCTTGAGGGAGTTGTAAGGTTACTCTTTGTCCTCAAAATAAAGACAAATTAGTGAATTTGTGGAAAATCCTTAGTGTGGATAGCTAAGGTAGTGGACGTAGACTTTGGTTGAGAAAGTCGAACCACTCTGAATAGCTGTGCAAATATTTTTCTATTTTCTGTAAAAGCTTCCACCAAAAATTTTATTACCAATTCACCCCCTCTTGGCTATTTCATCGATCGATTAACTCAACATAAACACTAACCAATTAAAACTTGACCCTTGATATGGAAGAGAGTTATTTCCATGGGAAAGAAGAAGAAAAGAGAGATGGTTTTTTGGTGACATAGTTTCCCCTTTCCCCTTTTACTTTAATAACTTATAAAAATAAATTTAAAATTCATTTTCACTTAAAGGACCAAAAATGCCCTCTTAATTCATCTATTAATACAATTTAGTTCAAAACTCTATTCCAAATCATTTTCTCATCTTTTACCATTTATTCAAATTAATCTTCAAATTTTAAATCTTTTCAATATAGTCCTTGACCTGATATTTGGGGTACCACCTTATTTATGGTATTATTATTATTGCACCTATAACTCTCTGTGTGCATACAATCGACTTTAAAATCCAAATCACATGTTAAACATTTATTCCAAACCATCAATAAATAATAATTTGTACGAAACACATCCATTCATTTTAGGGCAGTTCATACCCTAAAATCATTCGTAAAAATCATTTTCACAAACTTTATGAAAATATATCAAAACACGGTAAAATATGTTTTTATAAAAACATTCAACGTCGGCACATCGCAAGTCGTCCTCATATCATATACTTACATAATAAATGCACTTACCTGGTATGTAATACCCCAAATATCAACTAGTGACTAAAATGTAATATTTGAAAGTTTAATGGTTAAAGTATAAAGTTTAAAATGTTTAGGGATCATAAATATAATTTTTAAAAGATTCTATATTTTAGCCTGTAAATGAATAGTTTTTCTTAAAATAAGAATTTTTGTGGATATCAGATTTTTGGTATTAGATTTGTGTTAAAAATTATAAAGCGATAAGGTTCGGTGTTGAACTCGGATAATCGTATTAAACCAAAAATTTTCTTAAATTTAAAGGATGTTAGAAAATGGATTGGAAATATTATTTTCATATTTTAGATTAGAGAAATTTGGCTCAGAACAATGTAATTGTTCAAATTTGACTCAACAATAGAATTTTAGTGACTAAAATACAATTTTCAAAAATTACATGCCCAAATTTGAAAGTCCAAGCCAAGTTGATTCATATTTGACTAAGGAATATTTTATTGGAAGAAAATTCAATGGCATTTGGTAATTATAAAGGTTCATTAATGGAAATTTTGGAAATTTTTATTAATTAAATTTTAAATTCAATTATATTATAAAAATGCCTAGTGTATAAGCTATTAAATACTAGATTAATGAAGAAGAATCAATATTTTTTATTTTCTTTTTCTCTCTTGGCTGAAACATACATGGTTCCAAGCTAAGAAATTTCATTTTGATTTTTAAAGCTACATGATTAGTTTTTGCATTAAGATATTAGATAGAGATTTAATCTACATGAAAATATCTATCATTTGGTACCAATATTTAATGGTGAAGATGCTTATATGTTGAGATTGAACGTTAGGGTTTATGTAAGGTTTTTTGCTTTTAAAGAATTAATTAAGGATTTTTATGTTTTTTATGTTGTAGAATAATTCTACGGTATATGTGTTGTTTAAAATCATGTGTAAAGCTTTGTGGAGTGCTTACCATGTTTAGGGTTTTATGAAATTGGTTAATTTTGATATAATTTGATGTTGTTATTGTTATAATAGCATGAATTTGATGTAAGGAAGTTGAATTCATGCTTGAAATTGAATGGAAATCAAGTCCTAATCTACTAAAGGGTATTCAGTCATAAACAATAAATTAAAAGGAAATTATTGAAAATTTTCCTATGATTTAGAATTTATATTGGAAGGGTTTTATGTGATTTGAAGATCAATTTGGAAGCTTGAAAAAGAAAAAGGGCTAATTTATAAGTATTGGAAATTATGGGACCTTATAGAATGAATTTGAGATTTGGAATATTCAATGATAATAATTAATATTAATTGTAAAGTTGGTTGGGACCAAATTGTATGTTAGGTAAAATTTAGGGGTTGAATTTGAGAAGTCCAGGAAAATATGGGGACTTTATTTCAAGTTTTTAAATGCGAAAGTACCATTTGGGTAAAATAATACATTACTAAAAAATTTATTTATGTGCTGATTTTTAAGTTTAAATGTTGAGTTGGGATCAAATTCCAAGTATATAAAGTTGGGTGGTTGAAATTGAAAAGTTCAAAAAAGGTTTAGGATGAATTTACAAGCTTTTGAATGTTTAAGTGTTGATTTGAATATTTTATTATAGTGCTAGAAATTTTATGTGATTAATGTGACAAGATCATAATAGAGAAAGGTAATTATGAAATTAATGGGATGTTTAGGTGAATTCTAGAAATAATTCATAATTAATGGTTTGATTGTGCAATTAGGAAAAGTTGAAGGGTTGATAATGGAAATATATATTTTTGGAATTTAAGGAAATGTTTTGAGAAGTTTGAAATTTGGAGGGGAGTACGACTTAGTTTTATATCAATCATGTATTGATTTTATTTATATCAAATTTTATATTTACGCTTAGATTATGTTAGTTTAATACTAACATATACTTTCAACATTTTATGTTACTATATGAAGTCGTCAGACCTCAATAAATATAGTCATCTAAGTAACTAGAAAAGAAGGAAAAAGTGTGGAAAATTTAGAATATTATCGAGGAGGAGATTCGTCAGAAAGGCAAAGGTTAGTGCATTTAATTCGTGTTTTTGTTATCGTACAAACATTGGCTTGAGATGAGCCAGTGACAGAGTTACTACGGTAAGAAGTGACTCCAAATATTTTGTGAATTGTTAGTCTAGCCTAAAAGTTCATTTATTAAGCTTACAGAATTATGAAATTAAACTAAGGATGCTAATCAATATATAAATTAATATAGAATAAAATTTGTTTGAATGTAGTGCAAACTGCCATATATAGAAGTTTGATAAATTGTGTATTGAAAGTAGTATAAGGCAAAGGGTTTAAATTTAAAGCTTAGTGAGACTTATATTTTAAATTTTGAAAAAATAATAATAAAGTGTTAAAGTGAGTGCAGTTTGTTTATTTGATTATTATAATGAAGGACGACTTGCGATAAGTCAACCTCATTTTATTTTCCAATATGATTTATAAATTTCTAGTATGGAATATTTATATAAAATGTTTCATCACATTCTATGAATGATTTTGGGTAGGAATTGCCCAAGTATGATATTATAATGATGAATTCTAAATGTTTACAGTTATAAGATGATTTACAGTTATCAAATAATTACAAAGATCAAATATTTTACATTTATCAGATACATATTAATAAATGATTCTACGATGATAAGTATAAGCCCATTGTATGTTGCATTGAGAGTTGTAGGAACATTTGGCATGCCATTAAGTGAGTATTTATTAGTTTCAGTTCAGCTTTGGTACATTCGTGTATCAATGTTCAGTTATCAGTTCACTTTTTGTACTTTCGTGTACTAATGTTCAGCACCGTTGGTGCTTGGGTTATGATTGCACTAAAGTGCTCATATCTTAGTTTTAGTTATGATTCAACACCGTGTTGTTCCTAGTGTAAACTAACGTACCTTATATTCTCTTACATCTGCATTGGTCTATAACAATAAGTGTGAATGTTATAACATTATAGAAAAGGAAATAAAATATAATTGAAAAGAAAGTTATGAAATATGTTTGAATGATAAGAACAAAAGATATTTATGATATTTAATGATGACTTACATGATTTTTGATAAAATCATGAGGTGATGATTTTTCAAATTATATTTTTCAGAAGGAAAACAACATGACTAGCCCTATTTGGAGTTTAATGTTTTTTTTAAATTACAGTTTGTTTCTTATATTTTATCAAATTATATTTCTGGCTCACTAGGTTTTACTTAGCACATGATAATTTGCATGTGTAGGTTCAAATAAAGTAAAGGTTGGGAAGTGAGGACCTTGTCAGCATCTTATGCAAAAATAAACCTACAGACAATATCAGTAAGACATACTAACATTGACTTATTTGTGGCATGTACATTATATTTGTTGGGTTGCTTTATCAAATTTATTTTAAAGAGGGTTTGTAATTGTAATTAGGGTTATTTTCTTTAGTTTCGTATGATTTTAGTATTAATCGTATTTATGAGTGAATAGTATAAATGTTATATTTTAAATGGTTTAGATCAAGCAGTATTAGGCAATTGTATTTGGGTATAAAACAACATTGTACTCCCTAATTACTGACTGAAATTAGATTAGTTTTCAATGATCAAACATTATTTTATAAATTTATATGATAAAGGAAAATAAATTTAAAGTTAAAAAGGAAATGTTTTTAAAAGAAACAAAATTTTAAGCATTTAAGTTCAACAAATGTCAGTTGAGTTGATGTGACATATGTGACTCGTTTTTTGACACATATACGGGCTAGGGGTGTTACATTTGTTGGTATCACAGCAACATGTTTAGTCGATTCTCAACCTAAATCGAGCTTATGTTATGTTAGAAATATGTACATGCGACTAGGATGTCAAAATTATTGATTTGGTATGGTTTTATGATTTTATTAGTGATGCTACTCCTTACCAGTGTAATATGAAATTATATGTATTAGATGCTGGAAGTTAAGAACTAGGGTAATAATGTAGACAATCTTAGAAATAGAATCGAGATTATAACCGATTCAATCGGATTCAGGGAAACTTTAGTATCTCTACCAAGGATTTTTCTCTATGTTATGGAAAATATACCCCATCGTTTAAAATGATAATTTGATTAAAATAAACTATCAGAAGGTTTTGAAAGTATATAAGAGAAATTAAAATAACAAGACGCCGAAATTATTGAAATTACCAATGATTTTGGAATGTTTATAGGTAAGTAAATTGTCTATTAATGTTTAAAGATAGTTAAGTTTTATCGAAGTAGATGATAATTATGTTATTCTTTAGAAGGATCTAAATTGATATTAAAAAGAGTAGTTGTTGATTTGAAGGACTTGAAGGATTTCACTATTTTGGCAATTGGATAAAGATTATAGAAATGAGAAAGTATATGAAGAATGACTCTATGTGATGGTGTATTAATTTAATTGTTGAGAATAGAATTTATGAATAAGTTGTGTTAATAAAAGAAAAATGCCTTAAATAGGCATTTTCTTATAATTTTTTATAGTAACAAAATCAATGGGTCTTAACGTTATAATAAAACAAATAAGTATGAATTTTTAGATAAAATTCAAGGAATAATATTTCCAGCAAATCCAATGGAATTGCCAATTAATGAATTTGACATCATCATGACAAGTGTAGTGCAATTGATAGTTGGACATCTGAAGTTAGATTAGAGGATATTCTGATAATTTGGAAAATTCTAGATGTAACCTTGATGAATTGTAATACCCCAAACATCGATTTAGTGACTAAAATGTAAGGATTTAAAAGTTTGTGGTTTAATTTGAATAAATTGAAAACTACAAGGACAAATTTTGGAAATTGCGATTAAGAATTTTTAGTAAGGATAGAAGAATAGAGGGGTATTATAGTCTTTTAGCAGGAAATAATTTTAATATTCATTTCTAAAGATATTTATTAAGTGATGAATAGAGGAAAAATGATAAGGCTGTAACAACTTTGGTTCTCTATTCTTCTTCTTCTCTTCCCCATAACTACATTGCTAAGGTAAAATATGTTTTAAGTTGGACATTCCATTCATTTTTGGGTTGGTTTTGAAGCCTTGAGTGATATAGAAGCTAGGAAGGCTTAATGATGAATAAAACTAGGAAATTACTGAGTTGTTAATGAATTAGTAAAATGAGTTTTAAGTGATTTTATGAAATTTGGTCAGTAATTGGATTTTAAAAGCACGTTTGACTTTTCAAAGATGTAAATAAGAAATTTGGAGCCTTAGAAGTGATTGAAAACATGTTTGAATATTTAGTGTGATTTTTAGTTTTAAATGTTCATCGGAGAATTTGGATTTTATAATGAGATTTATGAATGTAAGTTAGTTGGGATAAGTGATAATGAGTTTGATGGCGTGGTTAGAAATAAGAGTAAGAGGTTTAGTTGAAAATTGGGTAAAAATCGAAGTGCACTAAGTAAAATCTGGGTAAGGGTATTGGTATTGGAAGAATAATACTAATACTATAAGGTTAAATTAAAGGTAAGAGTATGAATATAATGAACAATATCGATACAAATTGAAGTAGTATCGATACGGATGTGGAGGTATTGATACCAAGAGAAAGATATCGATACTATAATTGAAAAATGGAATTCCAGAACGCAAAAATTGTATCGATACTGAAGTAGGTATCGGTACCATAAGAGAGAAGTATCGATATTATAAGAGGGGTACTGACACTATTCAGTCTGAAATTGAAGTTGGAATTGAAATTAAGCCATTATGAATAAAAAGGAAAAACTAGGATGAATTTGAAAAGAATTCAAAAATTATAGTACTTTTGAGTATTATTATTTTGAATAAATATTAGAAAGTATACTAACATTGTATTTTATATTGTATGTGTGATTATGGATGCTTGTGTAGATCGTAATAAAATTCATGAGACAAGCAAACAAAAAGGCAATAATAAAGTTACAGAATAGTCGAACTACATTAATGAATAACATTGAGGCGTACCAGCTTAGTGCATTTGTTATGTACTTATATGATATGAGGAATAACCTACGATGAGTCCACCTCGAATGTTTTTATAAAAACATGTTTATCGTATTTAGAAATATTTTCATAAACTTTATGAAAATGATTTTATGAATAATTTTAGAGTATGAACGACTCTAAAATAGATGGATGAACTTCTATATTTTTTAACAATTATCGATGTTTTTGAATAAATGTTTAATATGCGAAATTGATGTAAAGGCCCATTGTGTGTGGATTGAGAGTCGTAGGTGCATTTCGACATACTTTGTGTATGATGGTTATTAATCGATTTTTTAATGCATATGTTGCATTTTCGTATCAATATTTTGTGTACTTTCAGCACTATGTGTGCAATCATGGCATTCATAATGAGTTTGTGAATTACCATTTCGACACTATGTGTGCATCTATGTTATTCATAATGAGTTTGTGAATTACCATTTGGGCACTATGTGTGCACCCATGGTATTCATAATGAGATTTTGAATTACCATTTCGTTAGCTTAGTATAGTGTTGATGTCATCACAGAACCTATGCTTTCATTTAGAACTTATGTGCAACTCATGTACCTTGTATTCTCATTTGATATATATTGGGAAAATAAATGGATAATTTGGAAAAATATTGATTGATAGGTATGTTGGGCATACTGAATATTGTTTTGCAGGTTATGTGAAAGAAATTTGGTTTACCAAGTCGGTTATATGTATTACTATTATTTATATGATTAAATTAGTATTTTGATAATTTAAGATATGCTTATGTTTAGTTATGCCTCTTGTATATTATTATGCCTCACTGAGTGAATACTTAGCGTGTGATGGTTTCACGCGTAGGTAATAGCATACGAGCGGAGTAAGGAGTGTAGTTGACATCGTAAATCAAAGGTTGTCTCATCAGTAACTGTATGACATTTTTGTTTACTTTTGATATTACTAGATGGAATGTAATATATTTATGATGATGCTCTGGAATACATTTAACTTATGATGTGGTAGTATTTATTATGTTATAACTTAAAAGTTATTTTACATAATATTAGTTAATGAACATTTTTATTATTAATATATTAAAATATTTTATTTATAGAAACAAAATTTTTTCTAGTTTTCAAATACGAATATGTTTTAAAAAGTCATGTGACATCTGTGACTCATGTATAGGAACATATACCGGAACTGGGTGTTACATTTATTGGTATCAGAGCTACACGTTTAGCCGATTCTTGACCGAAATCGGGTGTATTTTACTTTAAAAAGGGTTTACATGTCAATAAGATGTCAAAGTTACTAATATGGTGTTGTTAGGATATAATTAATGTCACTCATTATGTATGTCGTATTAGATGTCAAAATATGTGGATCACGGAGAGCAACTGAACAAGAAGTTTGAGGAGGGTCGGGTAGAAAAAGCAATGAACCTAATAGTGTACATCCGATCTAGTCTGAAAATGGTAGCGTATATACATCAGGGTATGCTAGTGCCAGAGTATGTAGCTTTTATGCAGGCTCTCGATGTGATCTTGACTCAATTTCAACCTCCTCTGCCTCCCCCTACTTCATTAGCACCACGAATGTTAATCCCAAAAGAGCTGAAAAGTTTGGGAGCACCTGAGTTCAGGAGATAAGATGATGAAGGTCCAATAGATGCTGACATATGGTTCAATGACATTAAGGTGATGCTTAAAAATCTTGAATGCTCATATTTTGAAAAGTTGAGCGGAGTTGTATCTTTACTTCGAGGATCAACTTGAGTGTGGTGGGCAAACACTATGATGTATGCACTATATGGGCAAGTGACCTAGTAGTTCTTTCAGGATGAATTTAAGAACAAGTACATCAGTGAGCAGTTTATGCAGGCGATGCTGCTAAAGTTTCTTAATCTGAAACAAGGTGATCGAGCAATACATGAGTATGAGGCTGAGTGTAACAAGCTAAGTCATTTTGCTACTAAAATAGTTCCCAATGATAAGGCTCGACCTGATTGGTTCATTGAGGAATCGAGGCCTAAGTTGAAAGAGATGATGTTGGCTTTAAACTTACCTACCTTGCAAGAAGTCATAAACCAAGCTAAGGCCATCGAAAGAGCTCAAGAGAATACTTTAGCAGCATAGCAGTGTATGCAGACAGGAAAAAGAGTTGGAACGTCTTCAACTTCCTATCATGCTAAGAGAGACAAGGGTTCGAGTTTCCGATACAATACTAGAGATGGTTCTGCTGCAGCTTCAGAGAAGAATAAACAATCACAGTCTTTTGCTGCTAGCTTGGGTATAGTATTCAAAGAACGAACTACTCCATGTCAGACGTGTGACAAATTTCACCATGGAGTATGTGGATTGCTCGGTGGCGCTTATTTCTAGTGTGGAAAGGCTTATCACTATGCTCGAAATTGTCATAAGAGATCCGGGGATAGATTAGTGCAAACTGATATATCAGCAACAACCTCTTATAGAGGTAGAGGAAGAGGTAGATCTGGAGGACAATCTGAGTTAATCCAGCAACCAGAGACAAGGGGTGTAGCTAGAATTTATAATATTAAGACTAATGAGGATAAGAATAACCATAGATTTTTATATGTACATTCCATCTTTTTTATAAACCTATATTTGTTTTGGTTCACCCTGGTTCTATGCACTCTTATATTAGTACAAACTTGATTAGAGCTAGAGGAATTTCGTTAGAACCAATCTTTAGTGAGATGATAGCAGTAAACCCTATGGGTCATACTGCAAGGGTAACTATACTCAAGGGGTTGTGTTCTTGGCAAACTTGATCGAATGTCCTTTGATGAGTTTGAAATTATTTTGGGCATGGATTGGTTGTCTCCACATTATGGATGGGTTGGTCATCGCAAGAAGCGATTATTTTTTTAGGATGTGAAAGGTTCATAAATCATAGTAATCAGTGAAAAAACAAAAGCACCATCCAATGTGATATCAGCAATGAATGCAAAGAAAATTATGTTTAAAGGGTGTATAGCTTTTCTGGCTAACATGATACACACTCAAATAACTTAAGCGAGATTAAATGATATTCCAACAGTTCAAGAGTTTCCATATGTTTTTCCGGAAGAATTATCGGGTTTACCTCCAGTCCATGAGGTGGAATTCAAGATTGATGTTTACCCGGGTACTAAACCTGTTTCTATGGCTCCCTATCGAATGTCCCCAACTGAGTTGAGAGAATTAAAGGCCCAATTACAAGAGTTGCTCGACAGGGGATTAATCAGACCCAATTTTTCACCTTGGGGAGCACCTGTGTTTTTTGTGAAAAAGAAAGATGGTTCTATTCGATTATGCATAGATTATAAACAATTAAATAAGGAAATAATAAAGAATAAGTATCTTCTTCCAAGGATTGATGATTTGTTTGATCAACTGAAAGGTGCAACAGTGTTCTCTAAAATAAACATTCGGTCATGATACCACCAATTAAAGAGTAAAGTGGATGATATTTTAAAGACAACTTTTAATACTCGTTATGGACATTATAAATTTATGGAGATGCCCTTCGGTTTGACTAATGCTCCTACAATATTTATGGATTTGATGAATCGAGTATTCCAACCATACCTTGATAAGTTTTTTGTGGTATTTATTGATGATATTTTGGTGTATTCAAATTAAAAAGAGGAGCATGATGCTTATCTTCGTATTGTCCTTCAGACTCTTTGAGAGAAGAAGTCGTATGTCAAACTTTCCAAATGTGAATTATGGTTAGCAGAGGTTGCTTTCTTTGGCCATATAGTCTCCGCATAAAGCATAAGAGTAGATCCCAAAAATGTTAAAGCTATAGTGGAATGGAAATCCCCAAAGAATGTTTATGAGGTTCAAAGTTTTCTTGGGAGTTGCTGGTTATTATTGAAGGTTCATAAAGAACTTTTCAATGTTAGCTTCACTGCTAACTAAATTGTTACGGAACAATGTACCTTTTGTTTGGACGAAAAAATGCCAAGAGAGTTTTGAAATACTAAATAGGATTTTAACAGAGGCACCAGTGCTTGTACAACATGAGTCAAGTAAATACTATGTGGTTTTTAGTGATACATCTCAAAACAGATTGGGATGTGTGCTTATTCATTAAGGGAAAGTTGTGGCCTATGTCTCGAGATAGTTGAAGACTCACGAGAGGAATTACCCGACACATGACATAGAATTGGCAGTAATTGTGTTTGCTTTGAAGATTTGGCATCATTATCTGTAGGGTGAGCTGTGCTATATTTATACAAATCACAAAAGTATAAAGTACTTGTTGACTAAAAAATAACTGAACTTGAGGCAGAGAAGATAGATCGACCTATTAAAAGATTATGATGTGATCATCGATTATCATCCAGGGAAAGCTAATGTGGTAGCTGATGCACTTAGCTGAAATACTTTTGTAGCTTTACGAGCTTTAGATGCACGTTTATCATTAAAGAAATATGGCGCCTTGATTGTTGAGCTTAAGTTAAAGTTGATGTTGTTGGACCGGATAAAAGTGCTGCTAGTAAAAGATGAAAAATGTTTGGAAAGAATTGCACTGGTAGAAAAAGATGAGACTAAAGACATCGAAATCAAGAATGATGGATATTTATATTATCATGGAAGACTTTACATTCCATATAATGAAGAACTGAAGAAATATATCCTCTCCGAGGCACATTATAGTCCATTGACTATGCATCCAGGTGGGAATAAGATGTAACAGGATATAAAGAGTCATTATTGGTGGTCTGGCATGAAAAAAGCTATTATAGAGTTTGTTGCAAAATGCATGACATGTCAGTAAGTGAAAGCTGAGCATCAAATGCCTTCCGAATTGCTACAATAGATATATATTTCTGAGTGGAAGTAGGAGCGAGTTACTATGAATTTTTTTGCACAGCTACCTTTGACTCCCAGTAAAAAGGACTCAATATGGGTAATTGAGGAATGATTGACTAAGACAACTCACTTTATTCCATTTCGGATAGATTACTCGATGGATAAATATACAGAGTTGCATAGAGTCCCTGCATAGATAGTATCCGATCGAGATCCAACGTTTACTTTAAGATTCTAGAATTCTTTGCATAAGGCATTGGGTACTCGATTGAATTTTAGTACGACTTTTCATTTGCAAATAGATAGTCAGTCAGAGTGAACTATTCAGATATTGAAGGATATGCTAATAACATGTGTGACTGAATTCAAAGGATTATGGGGAAAATATTTTCCCTTAGCAGAATTTGCCTACAATAACAGTTATCAATCGAGTATCAAGATGGCTCTATATGAAGCCTTGTATGCGAGGAAGTGTCAAACACCATTAAATTGGTTTGAGCTAAAAGATCGAGATCTAGTTGGCCCTGATTTAATGAAAAAAATGGAAGATAAAATGAAAGTTATCCAAGATAATCTTACCATAACTTTCGATCGACAAAAGTCTTATGCTGATCTAAAGAGAAAGAGGTTGAGTATCAAGTGGGAGATAAGATATTTCTGAAAGTATAACCTTGGAAGAAAGTATTACGATTTGGGCACAAAGAAAGCTGAGTCTGAGATTTATTGGACCTTATGAGATTTTAAAAATAGTCAGACCAATATCTTATCAGTTAGCTTTGCCTCCCCAAATGACAAGATCCATAATTTTTTTCATATGCCGATGCTCAAGAAGTGCCGATTAGATCCTTCACATATTATCACACCATAGGAAATAGAGATCTAACCAGATTTGACTTACTTACGAAGAAGAACCACAGATCTTAGCTAGAGAAATGAAAGAACTGCGCAACAAGACGACTCCTTTAGTTAAAGTGCTTTGGCAAAATCATAAAGTCGAGGATGCTACTTAGGAAAGATATGAGGGCATGAACAATCAGTTTCCACATCTCTTAAAAATAGGTACGTCTTAAAATTGGAGGACAAATTTTCTTAAGGAGAGAATGTAATACCCCAAACATCGGGTCAATGACTAAAATGTAAGGATTTAAAAATTAGTGGTTTAATTTGAATAAATTAAAAAGTTTAAGGATTGATTTTCAAAATTGTGATTAAGACTTATTAGTAAGGATAGAAGAACGGAGGGTAATATAGTCTTTTAGCAGGAAATGAATTTAATATTCATTTTTAAAGATATTTATTAAGTGATGAATACGGATGGAACAACATATTCAGATACAGTAGTGAAAGTTGTAGAAAGTCTTCATGGACTTCGTGACAGGCCTATTGACGCAAGATTGAGGCATGATATTGTGTGGGTTATGGTGGATAGATTGACTAAGTCATCTCATTTCCTCCCAATTCAGATGGACTATATGTTAGAGAGGTTTACACAATTATACATTTGTAAGATTGTGAGGTATCATGAGTTCCTACCGCGATCATATCCGATGGAGATCCATGTTTCATATCTCAATTCTAGAAAGCGCTACAAGAAGCCTTGGGTATGAAACTACACTTTAGCATTATTTTTCATCCTCATATAGATGGACAATCTAAATGTGTTATTCAGATCTTGAAATACATGCTTAGGTGTACCGTCCTAGATCTCGAAGGTAATTGGGAAGGCCACTTTCTATTGGTGGAGTTAACATACAACAATAGTTATCATGTGACCATCGAGATGGCTATGTATAGAGCCTTGTATGGGCACGATTTTAGATCTCCATTGTGTTAGACAGAGGTCAGTGAGGCTAAAATCATAGGTCCTAACTTGATTCGAAAAATTTAGGATAAGGTTTAGTTGATTAAGAGTCGTTGAAAGAGGCTTTTGTTATACAAAGGTCATATGTCGATCTAAACCTCAAGGATATAGAGTTCGATGTAGGAAACAAGGTGTTTCTCAATCTTTCCCCAGTGAAAAAGGTACATCAATTTAAACGTAAAGGAAAATTGACTCCACGATTCTTAGGACCTTACGAAGTATTGGAGAGAGTTGGACCAGCAACTTATCAACTAGTTTTGCCTCATGAGCTGGAGTGCATCCGTAGCGTGTTCCATATTTCCATTCTTAGGAGTTATCGATCCAATCCATCTAATGTAATACCTTTAGAGAATATTGAGGTGTTAGGCCTTGAACAACGAAGAAGAACTGATCAGGATCCTAGCTAGAGACATTAAAGAATTGAGAAGAAAGTGAATCCCATTGGTAAAGGTTTTATAGAGGAGTTGAGTTGTAAATGAATTGATATAGAAAGACGATGAGGATATGAAGCTTCAAATCCTCATCTCTTCTATTCTGGTAAATTTCGAGGATAAAATTTCCTCTTAGAAGGGGAAGTTGTAACACCCATAATCCTAGGTTAAAACTTTCGAAATAGCCCGACAGAGGTTTAGATAATTCCATTAATTGCAAGGAAAACTTGGTCCAAGAATATTTATGTTTGGGCTTGGGTTGAGCCAATTAAGTTAGGAAAAAGAGTTTTTTTAATTTCATCATAAAAGTAGAAGGACCAAATGATTAATTAACTCATCTATTTGAAAAAAATGTTAAATCCCATTAATTTGGGATGATCTCACGTCTAAAGGCTCTTATTTTTTTCACCTTAAAGTTTGTGTCATTCTCTCTACTCTGCATCTTATTGTTCCTCCCAAAGCCAAGATGAAGGTCCAAGCTTTTTAATTTTGCAAGCTTTTTAATTTTGCAAGCTTTAAACATAATTTTAAGGTAAAATTCATAAACAACTCCTTACAAGCTACAATTCAAGCCCTTTTTTATAAGGTTTGGTTTAGTTATTCAAAAAAGGGTTTTAGTGGGAATTTAGAAAACCAAGTATTTCTAGCTCATTTTAGGAAGATTCAAGTTCATAGAAATGTTTTTAACTTTTTTCTATGTATTTTAATGAGTTAGTAACTTATTTCACATGTCTTAATTAGTGAAATAGAAAGAGGAGAGTTCCAAAGTAAGAGGCAAAGAGAAATGTGTTCTTGGTTGAGTTAAGGACGCTTTTTAATAACTAATTAACAAGGTAACATGTTTCTAACTTGTTCACAACACATGTAGATCATTAGATGTGCATAAATGGTTTGTTTAGCTATTGAATCATGCTAAAATCCATGGTAAATCTGTAATACCCCAAAAATTTAAACAATAACCAAAATGAAAATTTTGAAAGTTTGATGGTTAAAGTAGAAATTTGGGAAAAAGTTTAGGGAATTAAGTGATAATTTCCTAAAAATAATTTTATTTCATAAATAGATGGTTTACTCTTGAGAGTGGAGTTTTATAGAAATCATATTTTTTTGGATTTGGAGTTTTAGTAAAGAAAAATTAGAAATAGTTAAAGCCGGTAAGGAATCGGTAAATTCTGATCGAATCGGAATATTACAAAAATTTGAAGGATGTTATAAAATGGTTGGAAATATTATTGTAATATTTTGGATCAGAGAAATTTGGTTTGGAATTTTGCAATTTTTCAGATTAAACCGAAACTGTGAAATTTAGTGACTAAAATGCAAGTTTTGAAAATTCATGGGCAAAACGGTAGAGTGCAAGACTAATTGTTCATCTTTGACTATTATAAGATGATAAAACTGATATTTCTCTGATTTGGAAGGAGATAAGAATAAGTATTTAGGTTCTTTGGTAATTATAAAGTTTCATTAAGGTTAGATTGGTATTTAACCAATTTAATGAATTTAATATTCATCAAATAATTAACTAAAGGATATAAGCATGATATCAATCAAACATATTTCATTTGGAATTGGAGTTATGTTGTGAGATAGGAAAGTGATATAAGAGAAAAACGCTATCATTTGGTACCAATATTGCATGATTATCTTGCTTGATTTCAAAATCCCCAAATCTAGAAATTTTGGTTTATACTATGGTTGTTGAAATTGATGATTTTGAGGTTGTATGAATTGATGAAGAACATAAGGATGGGGTTAAAGAAAAACAGTTTAGATTTTGGGAATTTCAGTAGGTTCGAAAATTCACCAGAAAATATATAAAAATAATTTGGATATTATTTTTATATATTGTGTTCATATATAGATCTAGTTTTGTTTAAAACAAGCGGGGATCAATTTCAAGTTGTATACAAATAGATATGAATTTTTAACTGAGGAAATGTCAGAAAAGTCGGACAGCAGAATTCTGTACAAAACAGATTCTGTTGGTGAACTTTGCAAATTCACCATAAAGTGTACATAATGAATTAGAAGGAGTTATTTATATGGATAGATTCGTATTCGAGTCTAGTTTTTAACGGAAGAAACGGAATTGAATTTCATGTGTGTATGAATACAGTTTAATGATTCTTTAAGGGTAGTGTGAGTTGTCTGAATTCTGGAAAATTAATGGGTTGTTGTGTAAGTGCTGTATAATTGATGTACTATGCTGGAATTGTTGTTTGAGAATTGAAATGAGTGCTAAATTTGAAATTGATTATTTTGGGAAGATTGAAATGATTGGTGATTTAAGTACAACAATTGCATAGTTGGGATACGTAAATGTATTTATGCTTTTGTAAAAGCATTTGAATGGAAATAATTTCAATGTTGGAATTATTGGTATTAAGAATTTAAATGGTAAAATGGTGAAGACCATTTTGAGTAAATGGGAAAAGTTGGTTCCAATTTTATAAGAAATTATTAAGAGTTAAATATGTTGATAGATGATGAATTTCAAATACAGTTTGAGATATGGTGGAATGTATTTATGTTAGTAAAATACTAACATATGGATTATTATGAATTGATGATTTATACAGATCATGGTTGATTTGCAATTGAAGCAAGTCAAGTATAAAAAGGGTATATTGTGGACAATAGTGAGGCACAAATATTTTGAAAGACATAAAGTGTCAAGGTGAGTGCAATACATGCATGAAATTATACATGGATTTTTTATACATCATAAGGAAGACTTGCGATAAGTCGACCTTGTTTATATCGGCATGATTTTATATCATTTTTATAAATTGACATTGATATGTCAGAGTATGAAATCAAAATGCATTGATTATGAAAAATGTGATATTTTACTATGAATGTTTTCGGGTATGAACTGCCCAATGTTAAATATTGATAATATATTTTGCCATGGATGAATTGAATAAAATAGACTATATGTCCAAGTAAGTCATTGAGGGACAGGGTATAGTTGGCATGCCATAGAGTATAGCAGCTGCAGGTTTATATTAGCACTATAGTGTGTAAGGACACTAAGTGCAGGTTTATATCCGGATTAGCACTATAGCGTAAGCTTAGTGTAGGTGGTGGGCACGACCTTATGTGTATTGTCCGGATTAGCACTATGGCGTAAGCTTAGTGAAGGTTTAGCACTATGGTACAGGTATTTTACTCGTATACCCAGGATCCTCAGGGTGTTATATTGGGCTATTGTCTATGGTTTATTGACTATGGATTATGTTTTATTGGTTAATAATGGTAACCATGCAAAGAAGCTTATGAGCTTACGGAATAATGGCAAGTATATTGAAACAAAAAATAAGCTTACGAGCTTATGGAATTTTAAATGGTAAGTATTTTGGTAAAAATAAGCTTATGAGCTTATGGGATAAAAGGTAAGAAATTTATATTATATTGATCATGGTAAAATATTGAAGATGCTATTAGCATGGTTTTATGGCATTGGATTTGAAATCTAAATTCATGCATGAATTGTATTGCACTATATATTGTTTTAATTGCCTCACTAAGTTTATACTTAGCGTGTGATGATTTTCACACGTAGGTAAAAAGCAAAGAATAAGAATAAAGAGTTCAGAACGACATCAAGCATCAAGAGGTATATTTCAATATCAGTAAGACATCCTATTGTGAAATTTGATTTTAGATAGTGGCATGTAATTTGGAAATGTTTAATTTAATTATTGAGTAAATTTTTGGAAATTTTTATAGTGATGAAAGGTTAATTTTTATGAGTTTTATATGTAAATTTTCGAAATTTATTGTAGCATGAACATAACCCCGTTTTAAACCAAATTTTCCATATTGTAAAAGGGGTACCGATTCCCCTACTATAGGGAATCGATTCCCCCACTGTTCACTATTCGGGTACTATTCACTATTCGTAAATAAAAATATTTTGAATTAAATTGGTTACAACGAAACGTAATTTTTATGATATGATAATTTTATAATATCATTTACTATTTTAAGAAAATAAATTTTAAATCACTTTTGAATTTTGAAATAGTTTTAGAAAACACGGGTGACATCCGTAATCTGTATAGGTATAAATATACGGGTTACGGGTGTTACATTTATTGGCATCAGAGCTACAGATTTAGCCGATTCTAGGACTAAACCGAGGTTATTTTGAGTTAAAAAGTGTATACATGCCACTAGGATGTCAAGAGTTACTGATATTTGTATATATACTGTGATGATGTTTATAGGGAGTAAAAGTTACTCTATACTAAAGTATGATGATTCTGACTATGTTCAGATGTTAGAATTAAAGACAAAAGTAAGAAAGTCGAAATTGTTGAAAAGAAGGTTGAGAATGAAATCGAAAAAAAAAGAACTGACTTGACTTATGTAAAACACCTTAGAAGGGTGGATGTTATAAAGGATTTTTCTCCATTTTGTGGAAGAAATGCTTCAGTTTCAACAAAGCTTTTAAATGGAAATAATCGATTAAAAAGTTTGAATGGCTTACAAGAAAAGTCGAATCGGATAAGGATTCAGAGGAGATTCTGAATCTAGTGATGATTCTGAGGTTCTCCAGATAAGCTTAAATAAGTGAAAAATATTTAAGCTAGGCAATAAATTGTTAAAAGCATTGTTGATTTGAGCAAGAGGAAATACATAAGTGGTAATATGATTTCTGCTAAACGTTTAAAGAAAGTTGAATTATTAGTAAATCAAATGGTTATGAGTTGGTTTGAAAATGGATATCAAGTCCATAAAATTGGATAGAGTTACCTTGTGAAGGTAAATATGTGAAAATGGATTGTCCAACTTTCCAGGCTACAATGAATTATTGTTTAGATTGAGATGGATTCTCAAGAACTTTAAAAGTGTCATGTTCGTAATGATAAGAAAAAGAGTAAATTTGTTTACTAGTGTGATTTTAGCATTAATTGCTATGAAGTTATTGCTACAAATTTATCAAGTTTTCTTATTGAACGATGTGAACATTAAGATTTTCCTTGGAGATGGAAAATGTTTTAACTGTTCGAGAATAATTTCTATGGATCTGGGTAGGTTATACAAGTTTCCTTAAGATGAAATAAGGAATTCCAAAGTAGAGATATTCAATTCTACTTGATATCGAGTGATATTATTGTGGAAGACCTATGGGTCATGGTCACGGTCATGATACAAGGGTTAGAAGGACAAATAGTAAATGTCTGATAAAGATTCAGAAGCTCGTGTTATTAATGAATCTGATGGGATTATCATTAACGACTTTTAGATCATTTTGATCATAAGTTGGTTGTCTCTGCATTATGGTTAGGTAAATGGTCGCAAGAAGCGATTAATTTAGAAAAATGTAGAGAAATAAAAAAATTTAAAGATTGATGAAAAAGTGAAATCATCAATAAGTGATATCAGCAATGGTTACGATTAAGATGATATAAAAAGGATGCATAGATTTTCTAGCTAAGGTAATAGATACTCAAGTATGTGAAGTAAGATTATATGCTATTTCCATAACTTGGGAATTTCCATAAGTCTTTTTAGATTTATTATTATGGGTTACCTCCAGATTGAGAGGTGGAATTAAATATTAAGGGTTATTAAGGCATTGATCTTGTATCTATGGATTCATATCGAATGATTACGATTGAGTTAAAAGAATAAATAAAAAAATGCAAGAGCTGATAAATGGAGGATGCATTAGACTGAATATTTTATACCTTGGGTAAACAGGTATTGGTTATAAAAAAATGGATATATGCAATTATGCATAGATTATTAAAAAGATTATTGATAGTTAAACAAAGTAACTATCATAAACAAATATCCTATTTTGATGATTGATGACTTGTTTTATCAGCTTAAAAGGAAACCTCCAAAGAAGGTTCATAGTTCCAAAGTTTTTGGGATTTGTTGGTTATTATCGAAGGTTTGTGAAAAACTTTTTGATGGTTGCTTCTCCTTTGATCAAGCTTTGGGGAAAGGATGTTTCATTTGCTTGGACTAAGAAATGTCAAGAGAGTTTTAAAGCTTTAAAGAATATTTTATCGGAAGCACCAGTGTTGGTACAAACGGAATCGGACAAAGAGTATGTGGTGTATAGTGATACATCTCATAATGGTTTAGGTTGTGTACTTATGCAAGAAGGTACGGTGATAGCCTATGCTTCTTAATAATTAAAGGCACATGAGAGCAATTATCCTACTCATGATCTTGAGTTAGCACCGGTTGTTTTTTCTCTAAAGATTTGGCGTCATTATTTGTATGGTGAGAGATGCCACATCTACATGGACCATAAGAGTTTGAAATATTGGTTGACTCAAAAAGAGCTCGATTTGAGACAACGAATCTAGATATAATTTTTAAAGACTATGTTATGGTTTAGGATCAGAAATAAAAGAATTTTAGGGATTTCAGAAATAGAGAGATTTTAGGTACAGAAAACGTTCTTCATTCATAAGATGAAAAAAATCCTTAAAGGATTGGTACAAGTTATATATCTACAGTACCAGCTGTCCAAACAGAATCTAAAACAAAATAACCACCTATGCTGACTCACCATTCCCTCTTCTATCACCAGACTCTTCTAACAGACTCAAGCCCAATCTTAAAGGCCCAACAATAATTAAAAGAGAATTAACCTATAGACCCATTAACCCCTCATATGCCTCAGCCGACTCTTCTAATCTCTTCAATTCCCAATTCTTCAGGTATCTCGATCCCTAGCCTTCCAGAGAAATCCCTAATTTCCTTCGAGTCTCCCCCAATTTCTGTTGTTTCTTCCCAACTCTTCCCTTCGCGATTTCCCCCAAATCAACACGATCAAACCCTAACCTTCCTGTCATCATAAAATACCCCCTTCTCCAGATGATTCTTCCCCAAGGATCGAACTAGGGAAATTGTTGTCTTAAAACTGTATAATCCTCCCAAGTTGCCTCTGTCTCTCCCATATTCGTCCACTGAATGAGCAGTTGAATGACTGCTCGATTCTGTCTTGTAATCACTCGCTGATCCAAAACAAGGGCTGGGTAAATCTTCAATTGTCCATCCGGCGTGACCTCTGGAGGGTCGATCGAGATAAGTCCTTTGTTCCTTACTTTCTTTTTAAGTAAACTCACGTGAAAAATTGGATGTATCTTCGAATTTGCTGGCAACTCTAGTTTATAAGCAACTTGACCAATTTTGTTTTGTATCTTGTAGGGTCCAAAATAACGAGCAGCAAGCTTCAAATTTCTTCTGAGGGCTAGTGATGTTTGTCTATATGGTTGAAGCTTCAGTAAACTTCATCGCCAATTTGAAACTCCCTGTCTGTTCTATGCTTGTCACTCATCTGCTTCATTCTGTTAGAAGCTTTAAGTAATTGCTCTCGTAGTAGTAAATTTAACTGTTCCCTGTGTTGCATGACATCTTTCACTGCTTCCACCCTAGATTATGTTGTCCATGTCACATTAGGGGTTATATACCCATATAAAGCTTCAAATGGTGTCATCTGTAGAGCAGAGTGGTAGTTAGTATTGTACCACCACTCAGCCTGAGCTAACCATTTGGACCAATTCTTTGTTTTCAAGAAACACATACACCTCAAATACTGCTCCAAGCACTGATTCAACCTCTCTGTCTGGCCATCTGTCTCAGGATGATAGACAGTACTAAATAATGTAGTTGACCCCAATTGCTTCATTAATTCTTGCCTAAACAGACTAGTAAAAGACTTTTCCCTATCAGAAATAGCCACCTTAGGAGGACCATGTAATTTGTAAACCTGATAAGATAAACTCTAGCAACCTCCACTACTGTATAGGGATGAGATAGTGGCATAAAATGAGCATATTTAGTGAATTTATCAATCACCACTAAAATGCAATTATACTTTGTTGAAGGTGGAAATCCTTCAATGAAGTCCATTGTAATCACTTCCCAAGCATTGTTTGGGACTGCAATAGGCTGTAACAACCCTGGCTTAGAAATATGTTCTATTTTAGTCCTCTGACAAATATCACACTGCTGTATATGCTCCTGAACTTGAATTTTCATCCTTGGCCAGAAAAAATAAGACTTAATTTTCTGATAAGTAGCTTGAATTCCTGAGTGACCTCCTTGTGGTGAATCATGCAAAGCCACAATTATATTCTACCTCAAATTCCCTTTGCTGCCCACATAAATCCTATTTTTGAAATACAAGACTCCCTTCAGTAATTTCCAGTCCTGTAATTGATCTGGATTAATAACCAGAATAGGTTTATTTTATTGAGCTAGAGCATCTTCTTCATAACTCTTTTCAATATCTTGTATCCAAGTAGGAGTTATAACAGTAACTCCTATTTGATCAAATTCACCAGAATCCATTTGTTGTCTAGAGAGTGCATCTGCAGCTTTATTAGACTTACCCTTCCTGTACTGAATAATATAATCCAACCCCAATAACTTTGTAAGCCCCTTCCTCTAATAGTTATAGTTAACTTCTGATCAAGTAAATGTTTCAAGGACTCATGATCTGTTTTAATGAAAAAAGAACCACTCTCTAGATAATGCCTCCAATGTGAAACTACCATCAAAATGGCCAAATACTCCTTCTCATAAATGGATAGATCTGCATGCTTAGGACCCAAAGCTTTACTCAATAAGCTATAGGTCTTCCTAATTGAGAAAGAACAGCCCCAATCCCTTTAGAACTCGCATCAGTTTCCAAAAAAATTCTGCTCAAAATTAGGAAAAGCCAAAACTGGAGCATTACACATAACTTCCTTTAACTTTTCAAAGGCTGTAATAGCTTCTTGAGACCAATAAAACCCATCCTTTTTCAACATATTTGTTAAAGGCTTACTCAGTTCCCATATCCTCTGATGAATTTTCTGTAGTATCCAGTTAAACCCAAAAATCCTCTTAAAGCTTTCAGATTTTTAGGCAAAGGCCACTACTGCATGGCTTTAATTTTTGTAGGATCTGTAGCCACCCCATCAGCTGATATTAAATGCCCTAGATATTCCACTTGCTGCTGTCCAAAGAAGCACTTACTTCTTTTAGCATATAACTTGTTTTCCAACAGCACCTCCAACACTGTTCTTAGGTGCTGTTTATGCTCTGCCAAGCTAGGACTGTAAACCAAGATATCATCAAAAAATACAAGAACAAATTTCCTTAGATATGCTCCAAACAAATCATTCATTAAAGCTTGAAAAGTAGCTGGAGCATTAGTAAGACCAAATGGCATTACTTTAAACTCATAGTGTCCTTGATGGGTCCTAAAAGTAGTCTTGTAAATATATTCCTCCTTGATTCTAATTTGCCAATATCCTGACCTCAAATCAATTTTTGAGAAGAAAGCAGCCCCATTCAATTCATCTAACAAATCCTCCACTATAGGAATAGGAAACTTATTTTTAACTGTAGTAGAATTAAGTTTCCTATAATCCACACAAAATCTCCAAGTTCCATCTTTTTTTTAATAAGTAAACATGGAGAAGAAAAAGGACTTTTACTCACCTGAATAATAGAAGAGGACAGCATTTCAGTAATCTGTTTCTCAACTTCAGCCTTATGATGATCAGCAAATCTGTAAGGTCTAAGGTTTACTGGTTGTGTTCCCTGTTTAAGGACAATTGCATGATCATGTTGTCTACTAGGAGGCATTCCTCTTGGTTCTTCAAAAACTTCTTTAAACTCTTCTAGTAGGTCTTCTAGTGGTAAAGGAATTTCACTGCCTTTTACTTCAGCACTTAACAAATAAATCTCTCCATTCAATTCAGTGTCCTTTTCTACTAACTTCTGTAATTTGTCACCTGTGATAGATCTGATTAATGGTAGCTTCTGAGACCCTTTAATAACTACAGTTTCTCTATTCTTCTCAAAATTGATAGTTTTAGTTTTAAAATCCATCATTATAGGGCTGAATTCTTCCATCCAATCCACCCCCAAAACCATATCACTACCTCCCAAAGCTAATACTCTGAAGTCATGCTGAAAATCATAGCCTTGCATCTTCCAGCTCACCTTATTACTCCTAGAAGTACTGAACAGATTCTCCCCATTAGCTACTGTGATGACTAATGGTTGGGTATGTACTAATTCAACCCCTTCCTTGGCCCATTTAGGAGTTACAAAACTATGGGTGCTGCCACTATCAATTAGCACATTAATAGGTTTTCCTCTGATAAAACCTTGGATTCTCAGGGTAGTATGCCCCACATTCCCTGTAATAGCATTAATAGAAATTTCCAGAGTCTCTCTAGCTTGATCTTCCCCCTCTCTAATCTCTCATTCTACTAATTCTTGTTCAGCAGAATCAGTAGGTTCCTCTTCCTCCATACAGTTGAGCTGTCTCACTTTGCACTGATGTCCGGAAGCAAATTTTTCCCCACATTTAAAACACAAGTTATTGGCTCTTCTGTAATCCAATAAACTATGTTTTTTATTAGTATTAGGAAGAGTTGTCTTAGGCAAAAACCCCTTATTCCCACTGCTCTGTTGAATATTTGAGGGATTATAAAAAAAAATTTATTGCCACTTTATACTTCTTCCCTTCAATCTCATTAGCCAATTCATAAAGTTTTGTTTGCCTGTAAGCTTCAGATAAATTCTTTGGCTCTAACACCTTCACCTTGTGCTTTAATTCTTCCTTGAGACCACTAATGAAGCTGGACACAAAATAAGCCTCCCTCAGATGCATGTTCTGTTGTAGTAAATAGGGTTTTAGCTCTTCAAATTTTTCTTGATATTCCTCCATACTCCCCTTCTGCATCAACTTATTGAATTCTTCAATAATATCATAATAGTTTCTGTCCCCAAATCTGTGACACAAATCATCCTCAAATTCCTGCCAAGTAACTCTATCTTTCTGCAATATATAACCATCAAACCAGGTTTCAGCCTTCCCTACTAAGTACATAGCAGCTAATTCCAGTTTTTGCTCCTCTGGAATTCCAAACAAATTAAAGAACTTCTGACATTTCCTAATCCAGCCCCTGGA
Organism: Hibiscus syriacus; assembly: GCF_006381635.1. Taxonomy (NCBI): domain Eukaryota; kingdom Viridiplantae; phylum Streptophyta; class Magnoliopsida; order Malvales; family Malvaceae; genus Hibiscus; species Hibiscus syriacus. Next base: position 273,383 of record NW_024062180.1, read on the forward strand.
GTTATTACCATCAAACATTGGTAACTCCAATTTGGGTCTCAGTAACACAGCATTTGTATTCCCAAAATAGTTTTTACAGTAGCTTCTAGTATCAACATGTTCATCTCCTTCCCCCTTAGTCTCACTAGAACTACCCATCCTATTTTCTTCTTGCAACTTTGGATTAACAGTTTGATGACCAGTAAACCCCACAGGTTTAGAAGCTAATATCCCAGGTTCATTCGGTTGAAAAGTATATTTCTCATGCTCGTTAAAAACCGTAATCAAACAGGGTTGTTTACCTCCATTTTTATCCTGTTTCTCAACTGCTGTTGGTTGGTTCTTCACTGACTGAGGTAAATCCTTCTCCTCAGCTGCTTGATTGACCAGCTGTAGGATTCTTTGCAAATACCCCCTGTTCTCAGTCATTCCTTCTTCTAGTGTTTGAATCCTTCCTTCCAACTCAACTTTCTGCTCGGTCCACCACGACGGTAAAGATTCCTCTTTCTCCTCCATGGTCTGTTCTGGTACCTCACTGGTTCCAGTCTTCTGCATCTTCCTTGTCTTTCCCAGCTTGAACTACTTGATTTTTTTTGGATCACAAAACCAGCTCTGATTACCAATTTGTTATGGTTTAGGATCAGAAATAGAAGAATTTTAGGGATTTCAGAAATAGAGAGATTTTAGGTACAGAAAACGTTCTTCATTCATAAGATGAAAAAAATCCTTAAAGGATTGGTACAAGTTATATATCTACAGTACCAGCTGTCCAAACAGAATCTAAAACAAAATAACCACCTATGCTGGCTCACCATTCCCTCTTCTATCACCAGACTCTTCTAACAGACTCAAGCCCAATCTTAAAGGCCCAACAATAATTAAAAGAGAATTAACCTATAGACCCATTAACCCCTCATATGCCTCAGCCGACTCTTCTAATCTCTTCAATTCCCAATTCTTCAGGTATCTCGATCCCTAGCCTTCCAGAGAAATCCCTAATTTCCTTCGAGTCTCCCCCAATTTCTGTTATTTCTTCCCAACTCTTCCCTTCGCGATTTCCCCCAAATCAACACGATCAAACCCTAACCTTCCTGTCATCATAACAGATTATGCTTTGATCATTGATTATCATCCAGGTAAAGTAAATGTTGTAGCAGATGCACTTAAATAGAAAACTTTTGCATCTTTGCGAGCTATGGATGTGCGGCTAGGGTTGAAAGAAAATGGCGCACTATAAAAAAAATCGATGTTTTAGATTGAATGATAGAGATACAAAAGAAATATGTCAGTTATGAAAAGAACATTACTGAGTTTGTTGCTACATGTTTGACATGTCAACAAATAAAAGCTGAGCATAAAGTGCTTTCGTAATTGTTGCAACTGGTTTCTATTCCAGAGTGGAAATAGTAAAGAGTCACTATTAATTTTGTTACAGGGTTATCTCTGATATTTCGATGCAAATGGACTATGCATTGGATAATTATACAGAGTTATATATTAAAGAGATAGTTCAGCTACATGGAATATTAATGTCAATTATATCAGACAGGGATCCAAGGTTCACTGTGAGATTTTGGAAATATTTGCATAAAGTTTTGGGTACTTGATTGAATTTCAATACGAATTTCATCCACAGACGAATGGTAAATTAAAAAAAAAGTTCTATTCAGATATTAAAAGATATGCTGAGAGCATATGTGATTGATTCCAAGGAATCATGGGAAAGGAAAAGTATTTAATTTTAGTAGAAATTTTCTACAATGACAGTTATCAATTGAGTAACAAGATGGCTCCGTATGAAACTTTATATGGGAGAAAATACCGAACACCAATGGGTTCAAGTTAAAAGATCGAAATCTTGTTCGCTCAGATTTATTGAATTAAGTTGAAGATAAAGTAAAGATAATCTCAAGATGATATTTAATCGGAAAAAGTCTTATGCATGCTTGAAGCGAAAATAAATTGAATTTCATGAATGTGATAAAGTTTTTCTTAAGGTATCGCCTTGGAAAAAAAATTTGCGTTTTGGGAGCAAAAGAAAAATTAAGTCTAAGATTCATTGGATCTTATGGGATATAAAAAAAAATTGGACTGATGGCTTATCAGTTAGCATTTACTATGGAGGTAACTGAGATCCAGAGTTGGACAAAGTACACAATATTTTTCTTGTGTCAATGCTTGGAAAGTATCGACCAGAGTTTTAAATGTCAATAGAGGAAATTGGGATTTGAATAGATTTGATTTTTGAAGAATAATCCAATTGGATATTAGCTTGAGAAATCAAAGAACTGCATAACAAGATGATTTCTCTAGTCAAAGTGATTTAGCAAAATCATAATGTCAAAGACGTTACATGGGAAAGAAATGATGATATGAAAATGTGTAGATATTTTCATAATAGGTTGAAGAAATGAATTGAACAGGTTCAAAATCTAATGATTAGCATGATCTTCTCAAAATTGTCAAATTAAGGAGGAGAATCGGAATTTAAGAAGTGGGAAAGATCAGAAAAAATCTACAGTTAAGGCATGGACACGTCTTACCAGTCAGTACAACCTTAAATTAAGGTTATGAATTCTCAAGGGAAAAAGGAAGTTATGGTTTTCATAGAAAGTTTTAAAATTCGAGGACGAATTTTCTTAAGGAGGGGAGAATTGTAATACCCCAAAAATTTAAACAATGACCAAAATGAAAATTTTGAAAGTTTGATGGTTAAAGTAGAAATTTGGGAAAATGTTTAGGGAATTAAGTGATAATTTCCTAAAAAATAATTTTATTCCATAAATAGATGGTTTACTCTTGAGAGTGGAGTTTTATAGAAATCATATTTGTTTTGGATTTGGAGTTTTAGTAAAGAAAAATTAGAAAGAGTTAAAGCCGGTAAGGAATCGGTAAATTCTAATCGAATCGGAATATTACAAAAATTTGAAGGATTTTATAAAATGGTTGGAAATATTATTGTAATATTTTGGATCAGAGAAATTTGGTTTGAAATTTTGCAATTTTTCAGATTAAACCGAAACTGTGAAATTTAGTGACTAAAATGCAAGTTTTGAAAATTCATGGGCAAAACGGTAGAGTGCAAAACTAATTGTTCATCTTTGACTATTATAAGATGATAAAACTGATATTTCTCTGATTTGGAAGGAGATAAGAATAAGTATTTAGGTTCTTTGGTAATTATAAAGTTTTATTAAGGTTAGATTGGTATTTAACCAATTTAATGAATTTAATATTCATTAAATAATTAACTAAAGGATATAAGCATGATATCAATCAAACATATCATGCCAAAGTGTTCTTCTTCTCTAGCACAAGAACGTGAGAAAGCTTGAAGGTAAGAAAATATTTCATTTTCAATTTTGAGCTAATTCCTTTGGAATTGGAGTTATGTTGTGAGATAGGAAAGTGATATAAGAGAAAAACGCTATCATTTGGTACCAATATTGCATGATTATCTTGCTTGATTTCAAAATCCCCAAATCTAGAAATTTGGGTTTATACTATGGTTGTTGAAATTGATGATGATTATTGATGATTTTGAGGTTGTATGAATTGATGAAGAACATAAGAATGAGGTTAAAGAAAAACAGTTTATATTTTGGGAATTTCAGTAGGTCCGAAAATTCACCAGAAAATATATAAAAATAATTTGGAGATTATTTTTATATATTTTGTTCATATATAGATCTAGTTTTGTTTAAAACAAGAGGGGATCAATTTCAAGTTGTATACAAATAGATATGAATTTTTAACTGAGGAAATGTCAGAAAAGTCGGACAGCAGAATTCTGTACAAAACAGATTCTGTTGGTGAACTTTGAAAATTCACCATAAAGTGTACATAATGAATTAGAAGGAGTTCTTTATATGGATAGATTCATATTCGAGTCTAGTTTTTAACGGAATAAACATAATTGAATTTCAGTGTGTGTATCAATACAGTTTAATGATTCTTTAAGGGTAGTGTGAGTTGTCTGAATTCTGGAAAATTAATGGGTTGTTGTGTAAGTGTTGTATAATTGATGTACTATGCTGGAATTGTTGTTTGAGAATTGAAATGAGTGTTAAATGTGAAATTAATTATTTTGGGAAGATTGAAATGATTGGTGATTTATGTACAATAATTGCATAGTTGGGATACGTAAATGTATTTATGCTTTTGTAAAAGCATTTGAATGGAAATAATTTCAATGTTGGAATTATTGGTATTAAGAATTTAAGTGGTAAAATGGTGAAGACCATTTTGAGTAAATGGGAAAAGTTAGTTCCAATGTTATAAGAAATTATTAAGAGTTAAATATGTTGATAGATGATGAATTTCAAATATAGTATGGAGATATGATGGAATGTATTTATGTTAGTAAAATACTAACATATGGATTATTATGAATTGATGATTTATACAGATCATGGTTGATTTGCAATTGAAGCAAGTCAAGTATAAAAAGGGTATATTGTGGACAATAGTGAGGCACAAATAATTTAAAAGACATAAAGTGTCAAGGTGAGTGCAATACATGCATGAAATTATACATGGATGTTTTATACATCATAAGGAAGACTTGCGATAAGTCGACCTTGTTTATATCGCATGATTTTATATCATTTTTATAAATTGACATTGATATGTCAGAGTATGAAATCAAAATGCATTGATTATGAAAAATGTGATATTTTACCATGAATGTTTTCGGGAATGAACTGCCCAATGTTAAATATTGATAATATATTTTGCCATGGATGAATTGAATAAAATAGACTAGATGCCCAAGTAAGTCATTGAAGGACAGGGTATAGTTGGCATGCCATAGAGTATAGCAGCTGCAGGTTTATATTAGCACTATAGTGTGTAAGGACACTAAGTGCAGGTTTATATCCGGATTAGCACTATAGCGTAAGCTTAGTGTAGGTGGTGGGCACGACCTTTTGTGTATTGTCCGGATTAGCACTATGGCGTAAGCTTAGTGCAGGTTTAGCACTACGGTGCAGGTATTTTACTCGTATACCCAGTGTCCTCAGGGTGTTATATTGGGCTATTGTCTACGGTTTATTGACTATGAATTATGTTTTATTGGTTAATAATGGTAACCATGCAAATAAGCTTATGAGCTTACGGAATAATGGCAAGTATATTGAAACAAAAAATAAGCTTACGAGCTTATGGAATTTTAAATGGTAAGTATTTTGGTAAAAATAAGCTTATGAGCTTATGGGATAAAAGGTAAGAAATTTATATTATATTGATCATGGTAAAATATTGAAGATGCTATTAGCATGGTTTTATGGCATTGGATTTGAAATCTAAATTCATGCATGAATTGTATTGCACTATATATTGTTTTAATTGCCTCACTAAGTTATACTTAGCGTGTGATGATTTTCACGCGTAGGTAAAAAGCAAAGAATAAGAATAAAGAGTTCAGAACGACATTAAGCATCGAGAGGTATATTTCAATATCAGTAAGACATCCTATTGTGAAATTTGATTTTAGATAGTGGCATGTAATTTGGAAATGTTTAATTTAATTATTGAGTAAATTTTTGGGAATTTTTATAGTGATGAAAGGTTAATTTTTATGAGTTTTATATGTAAATTTTCGAAAGTTAATGTAGCATGAACAGTAACCCCATTTTAAACCAAATTTTCCAGATTGTAAAAGGGGTACCGATTCCCCTGCTACAGGGAATCGATTCCCCACTGTTCACTGTTCGGGTACTATTCACTATTCATAAATAAAAATATTTTGAATTAAATTGGTTACAATGAAACGTAATTTTTATGATATGATAATTTTATAATATCATTTACTATTTTAAGAAAATAAATTTTAAATCGCTTTTGAATTTTGAAATAGTTTTAGAAAATACGGGTGACATCCGTAATCTGTATTGGTATAAATATACGGGTTACGGGTGTTATAAAATCTTACATTTGATGTTTGTAAGTATGAAAGATGAATCCTTTTGACCTCTAAGACCTCAAATAAAACTCTAATAACATTTGTTATCCTTAGGGAATGAATGGGTAACTTTAAGATGCAATTTTATACCCAAACAGGGCATTAGTATCAGTACTGGAAGAATAATATTGGTATTATTATTCTAGCAGTGTATAAATAAGGCATTTGTGAGGGTAGAGTCGATATTCTCACAAGGAGTATCAATACTTATGTCCCGATCTCCGTACTCAAGGGGTGGTATCGATACTGGTGACAATTTAAGGCAATGTATGTATCGATACTTGGGGTAGTATCGATACCCACCTATAAGAGTATCGATACTCCCATGAGGCTATCAATACTAAAGATATTTATCAAAACTATTTTTGGTATCGATACTCACCAATATCAACAATGCTAGCACAATATTAATACCATTGTCATGTTTTGGGCAGTTTGGTTCCTTGATTTAGGTGTTTTAAGGTCATATAGCTTTAAGTATTTGATACAAGTGAAAACAATAAAGTTAACTAGCAAGTTAGGATGACATAAGATGGCCTTTGTATGACGCTTGGGAAATAGTAAGGACACCTGAGTTACTCTAGCATTATGATGATCATCCTTTGTTTGTTAAATATCCTGATATTTTGACCATTTAGCCATCTGATGCATGAAAAATTCCAAATCGTACCCAATACTCAGGAGCCTATATATGGGTTTGGGATGTGATCTTCTGATGCATGTAAAAATTGGGTTCATAGCCTGAAACTCTCGAGTGGGTGGAATAGAAGAGGGAGATATGTTTCGATGCATGTAAAGTTTTAGCTCTTACCCTGAGACTGTTCTATCTCAAGATAGTCTGGTTTGTAGTCTAAGATGCATGTAAAATTCCTTTGACTACATCCTTATACCGATCTCATGTTTTTTTAATGTACTTTTTTATACTCATGACTCTACGCATCGACATGTTCTTGTAATAATATAGTTATTATTATGGAACTGAACTTGTGAGCTCGGCATACGGAATGTGTTTTCATGTGCAGGTTAGTAGAGGATTATAAAGAATCCAACGGCGCTGATACATTCCAAACCAGACATTTCCATAGTATGTCTTGAGTATATTTAGAGGGCATGTATTTATGTGGACCTTGTATTTATTCGAGTCATAACTCTATTTTGGTCTACAAAGTCAAGGGTGTATTTGTACTATTTTGGGTGAATCTCATATTTTGTAAATTGAATCAAGATATTTTATTTAAGTTATGATGAATAATTATTGATGTTTTATAAATTTTTTAAAATAAATTTTTGGGTTGACCGTTTTGGTGGTTTCGTGTGACATCGTAATCTATGGATCTTTGGGTCAAATTAGATTAGGGTGTTACAGTATCGATACTCCCTTGAGTATTGTACTAAATTTACCTTAATGTTTAAGAAATAGCCTCGGTATCGATACTAATCTAGGAGTATCAATACTCACACCATTTCAATATTGATCCTCCCATGAGTCACGATACCAAAATTTCCTTTATTGTTTTGAAAAATACCTCAACATCGATAACCTTACTAGGAATATCGATACTCAACACTGGCTATCGATAATCTCTTGAGTATCGATACCAAAACTAACTACTTGAATCAAATTTGGATCCCTGAGTATCGATACCATATGAGAAATATCGATACTCCTTGTTGAGGTATCGATATTCTCTTCACAAACCCTTGAATTTTGTTCTCTTCCATCGGTAGTATCAATACAATTCTTACAATATCGATACCTTCAACCCAGAAACTATTTTTTCTCATGAAAGCTCTTCGAAGTCACTTCTATAGTTATCCCAAGGCCCCAAAATATTGCTTAAAGCTTATTTAAAGTTATAGGATCATAAAATGTCATTACTTGAACATTAATAATATTAAATCCACGTTTTCATTATTTACACCCCCAAGTCCACATAAATGACTCATACACATGTACATGCATTATTTATAAATGTGTTGTTCTACAAGCAATAAGGAGATGTTAGCAGTGTGTTACCTTGCACTAGGGGCTGGAAAATAACCTCAAGCTCACCCAAGGATCATTTTCTCCTTGTCCTTTACCTTTGAGCTTTCACCCACTTCTCTTACCAACCAAAAGCAAATAAAATGATTACTAACTTACTTGAAGGCTTAAAGAATGTAAAAATGTGATTCTAAACTCTTTGGGATGAATTTGGAGAACCCAATAGCACTAGAATTCAATACCTCTCTAAAACCCCCCGCATTGGCCACAATAACCAAACCATGAGAAAGTGGTTTGAATTGAAGCTCTATATGTGGAGATTACCTTTCTTACCTTAAGGAATTCGAACTAGGGCTGGAGAAAAAGAATGCTTTCACCTTTAAGCTTTTTTACTAAACCAAATAAAGAGATAAAAGGGAAGAAGAAGAAAACAATGACTGATAAAAAAAGGAATCTATGTACATTTATATAACCTTGTTTTATAGAAATTCAGCTTCCAAAATAGTTTAAGGCCTATTTGTTATCCTAGTCTGTAACACTCATAACCCGAATATGCAAATCAATACGAGTTATAGATGTCACATCATAAATTTAAAACATTTATTTAAGTGAACTGAGTAAAATTTTGTTTCATTCAAACATATCAAGTTTCATAACTTGAACAATTATTATAAAATAATTATTTAGAGAAAAATCATAATATAATATTGTCGGTTACCAATTCAAAACCAGTTTCAAGCAGTAATAGGGAGCTTTGTTCTATTTCATAAAATAAAAACGATTGTTCACCACGTTTGATTTCAAACCCAAATTAATTTTTATTGAATCATAGTTTAATATCATAATATTTATTCATACTATTGATTATATTTAATACTAACTTACTAAGAAATTACAGATATTTCATTCTCATATACATTCCAGCTAGAACTTTTAAAACACAGTAGGATGACATCATTGTTACTGTAAATATTTCCTTAGTGATTTATGCCAAGCTCAGCTCCTTACACCTTTCTTCTTTTTTCCTACGTGTTAAAATCATCACACACTAAGTATACACTTAGTGAGGCAATTATTTAAATATTCAAAATAATGCAACACATAATTTAAAGGAATAACGTTATTCAATGCAATATGATCACTTTACATGTATCCCATCCATGTTACCATAAATTAACATGATATAATCGGATATAAAGTTTCTTACCAATGTATTTGCCATTTATCCCATAAGCTCGTCAGCGTATTTTTCTGTTTATCATTTATTAATCAATAAACCATAGCCCAATTTAAACCCTGAGGACCCTGGGTATTCGAGTAAAATATATGCACCATAGTGCATATATATAAGGTCGTGCCCACCATATGCACTGAAGTTCTTACACATAAGGTTGTACCCACAATATGCATCAAAGTGATTAATCAATATGCAGTTGCTGCTAGACTCTATGGAATGCCAACTATACCCTGTCCCTCAATGACTTACATGATCATATAGTTTATTTTTTTCCATCCATGGCAAACTATATTATCATAATTTAACATTAGGTTGTTCATACCCGAAATATCATTCATTATAAATAACATATTTAGAATATGTCAAATATATGATATATGACATAAATATCATGCCAATATAAACAAGGTAGACTTATCACAAGTCCACCCAATGATGTATAAAATATCCATGTATAATGATGTGTATGCATTGCACTGACTTTTACATTATATAAAAGTCAAAATATAAGCCTCACTAAGCTTTAACTTGATCATTTGTTTCTAATTCGGTTAAATCCAAATATTTGTCAAAATACCATATTTTGACAATTTGCACTACCTTTAAAGAAATATTATTATGTATTAATACACACACTAAAAAATATTCTGTTTATACCAACATAAACTATGCTCCAATAAAAATATATCCATATAAGGAACTCCAATTTCAATTTGTACAATTTATTGTGAATTTTCAAATTTGACCGGCAGAATTAATTTTGAGCATAATCTGCTGCCCTGTTTTCTAACTTATCCTCGGTTAAAAATTCATATCTTTTTGTATACATCTTAAAATAATTTTCCATTTATTATAAGCAAACTTATACGGGTATGCTAATCCAATGGTATAAAAATCATCCTCTAATCATTTTTTAGAATTTATGGTGATTTTCTAAACTTATTGTTCGTAACATAAATTTTAAGTAGATTTCTCCAATTTGCATTTTCAACTTGTTCACTAATTATATTAGCTCACCAAATGCATATATATGCATGTATCACAAATTATATAACATTTTAGGAGTCACTCCTTACCATAGTAACTCCATCATTGGCTCATCGCAAGCCAATGTTTGTTCGATAACATAAGTACAAATTAAATTTGCACTCACCTGGTGTCCTTAGCTTGCAACCTTCCTTGGAATTTCCCATTTCATCCTTAAGCTTCTCATTAGCTTTAATAATATTTAATCTTGATTGCAAGCACTTAATCTAAATGAACATCACTACCAAATATATACAAATTAAACCAATTGTTAGAATTTTACTAACATAGGTATACTTTGGAAAATAAATTCCTAACAAATTTTCTGATGCTTATTCAATACAATTTCGATGTCACAACATAAACATTGACCTTAATACTTCTAATTGACCACTCAAGTTCCTTTTTATCTCAACTTCACATAACATTTTCACATAAGCTCCCAACCTTTCCATATTTGTGATTTAAACCTCAATATTTTCAATGTTTCCAAAATAATCCAATTTCACATACTAACTTTAATTCCAACACTCAAACATTAATTTCTAGCATAATACATCAAATATTGAACAACTACACAATAATCTACAACTTTTCCAAAATTGCCAGTTAGGTCTCTCAACTTTTATAAAATTACATAATGATCCCCAACTTTTTCGAATGGTTTATATAGTCAAGACTCTATTTTCATGATTTTATTCGGTTTTTATTTGATTCAAGCATGAAATCAACCTCGACTCAACCTTATACAAACTCTAACATTAAAGACCTAATCAATTTTCATCAAAACATAAAGTTCCCCTAACTTTAGGGTTTGACTGAAACTTAAGGAAGTATTTCTAGGATGATTGAACATATTTTAATCATTAAACAAGCTTAGCAATGATTCTACAACAACAATAACATCAAAATCCTTTATCAATTCCATAAAACCTATTATGAATATAAACCCTATAATTTAGGGTCTTTGAACACAAACCAAATTAGCAAACAATAATGATGCCAAGTGATAGCATTTTTTCAAATAAAACAATTTTCTATTTCACTGTATTATCCAAAATCCTAAGGAAATTCTTCAAAAAAAATTCTCTTACCTTGTTCATGGGGAGCACAAAATGTTGGCTGAAAATGGCTAAGTTTTCATGAAATTCTAATGAATTTCATGTTAATTTATCTTTTATTAGGCTTAAATGAATAAAATATTCATTTAATGAGAAATGTCCATTTTGCCATTAATGAGACTTGATATTTACAATAATACCAAGCCACCTAGACCTTATCATTTTCCAAAGTCAAATATGGACAAAATATATTTCCCTCTACAACTTTTCCCAAACCATTTTCCAAAAAAAATCAATCTTGCCATTTTTCATCCAATGGTCCAAATTGAACATGGAAATAAAATCTCAAATCCAATGCTCCATATTATTTTCCATCATTTTAAAATGTGGAAATGATATTTATAAGCTTAATTTATCATCCTTCAAAAATTTCCAAAATATTTATTCGATCTGATTTACCAAATATTTACGAAACTTTATTACTTTATAGCTTTTAATAAAAAATATGTACAAAATATATGTGTAATACCCCAAATATTGAATTAGATACTTTATCGAAAGAATTTAAAATTTGAGGATTTATTTAACAAATTGATAAAAGATGAGAATGATTTGAAATAGTAGTGTAGACTAAATTGTAGCAATCGATGATTATGAGGGCATTTTGGTCCTTTAAAGGAAAAATAAATTTATTTTTTTTAATAAGATATTAAGTAAAGAGGGGAAAGGGAGAATAGGTTACCAAAAGTTATCATCTTTTTCTTCTTTCTCTTCCCGTCGAAAAGCTCTCCAAATCTAACGGTGAGTTTTCCATTTACTAGTTTCTTCCTTCATTTTTTGTTGGCTTTTGAAGCATTGAGTATATAGAAACTTAAGGAAAGATTAAATGGGATCGAAACTAAGTTATGGATGAGATAATAGAGATTGAATAAAATGGGTTTTTGAGTGTTATGTTAGAATATGAATTTTTAATGATGTTTGTTAGTATATTTGACTTGTCAAATATGTAAATAAGAGAATTGAGGTATTGGAAAACATGTTAGAAAATGTGGTGTGATTCTTAGAATCAAATGATACTGAAGGATGCTAGATGTTTTAAGTAACTAAATGGAGGAAAATCAGTATAGATAAGTAGAAAAGAGTTAAATAGCATTATTGGGTGTAAATATAACAAAATTTGACCACATTTGGCTAATAATCGGGTTAAAACTGGAAAATATGGGCATGAGTTTTGATACTGATAGAACAGTACCTATACTATAGCTAAAATGGGATGAATCAACTGAGTAGTATCGATATTGATTCAATCAGTACAATATCGATACCGAAGGGAAGGTATCGATACCATTTTAAAAAGAATGCAGAAATGGTATCGGTACCATAATAGGATATATGTACCATAGTATGGTAGGATCGATACCATGGTAGGGGTATCGATACTAAGCAACCATAAATTTTGAAATAGGCTGATATTGATGTACAAGTGAATAATATGTACTCTCGAGTAACGTTTGAGTATAATTTTTAAGAAAAATACTAACAATTGATATTGTACGTGTCTTTATTGGATGCTTGAGTTGATCAAAATCAAGCTCCCGAGTCAAGCAAAACTAAAGACAAAGGCAAAGTGCCTGAGTAATCAACTTTGCATTTTGGTTATAATAGCGAGGCAATCCAGGTGAGTGCATTTAATTATGTACGTATATGTTACGGTTGTCATAGTTGTATGATTTATTAATGTACGTATGGTGATTACCAAATGGCACTAAGTGTGCAAAAACCTAACAAATTCATACTAAGTGTATGAATTTCCGTATAGGCACTTTGTGTGCAAAACTAAGAAATTCATACTAAGTGTATGAATTTCTGTATGGGTACTATATGTGCGAACTAAGAAATTCATACAAAGTGTGTGAAGTTCTATATGGGAAATATATGTGAAATTATCAAAAGTTCATAATAAGAATATGAATTGTCGTATTGGTAGTGGGTGAATAATCCACGTAAATTATAGTAAAATTTTGGGATTATTGCATGGGCACTATAGGTATAAACCATAGAATGTATAATGATTGAAAGGGGTAATTGATATTATGAATGATTATTATAGTAGAAACTGGTCTAATATAAAAGATTTGAGGTCTAACTGTGCATTTGCCAAAAAAATGTCAATTATTATAGTTAATGAAAGGCTAAGTGCCTTTGAGGGCTAACTGTGCATTTGACATAAGGGTGTCAATTATGTCAGTTAGATGAAAGGCTAAGTGCCTTTGAGGCCTAACTGTGCATTTGACAGAAAGGTGTTAATTATGCCAGTTAGATGAAAGGCTAAGTGTCATTGAGGGCTAACTGTGCATTTGACAGAAATGTGTCAATTATGCCAGTTAGATGAAAGGCTATGTGCTTTGAGGCCTAAATGTGCATTTGAAAAAAATGTGTCAATTATGGTAGTTAGATGAAAGGATAAGTTCCTTTGAGGCCTAACTGTGCATTTGATAGAAAGATGTCAATTATGCTAGTTAGATGAAAGGCTAAGTGCCTTTGAGGCCTAACTGTGAATTTGACAGAAATGTGACAATTATGGTAGTTAGATTAACGTTAAATATCGTTGAGTAAAGATGAATGGCCTAGTTGTGCATTTGGTAGAAAGGTGTCAATTGTGCCAGTTAGATGAACGACTAAATACCGTTGAGTAAAATATGAATGGCCTAGCTGTGCATTTGGTAGAAAGGTGTCAATTATGCCAGTTAGATGAACAGTTAAACATTGTTGAGTAAAAGAATAATGGACTAGCTGTGCATTTGATAGAAAAGTGTCAGATATGCAAGTTAGATGAAAGTCTAAATACCCTTGGGTAAAAGAACAAAGGAATTATAATGTATGGTGATATGAATGGTGCATAAGTGTTATGAAGGGATGATATATATATATAATGTATAACAATGCATAACTAGTATGAATGAATGTTATAAAGGTAAGCATAAACAGAACATAATGGGCATGAAAGGATGCCCAAATGAAAACAAAAAACATTGTATTAACAGTAACTAAGGTGCAACCATAATGATTACAAAAAATACATGATCAATTGGCACCTTGGTGCAATGTATGTATAGTATTTTCACATTAAATGTACACAGGGAAAAATAAGGAATAATGGGGAAAATATATAGAAGGATAGGTATGATGGTCATACGAAGAATAATTTCTATGATGGTATAAAATAATTATGGTCTAACTGAGTAGGGCTTAACTGGTCCTTATGAATGATATAATCAAATTCTTCATTCAATATTCATAAGACAATGTTGTATAATCATAATATCTTTACAGTATTATTCTCTCACTAAGTAAATGCTTAACATGTGTTGATTTCACAAGTAGGTAAAGGAAAAGATTAGTTGTGTAAAGAGTGCATCAGTAGCAGCAACTTTCATCAATTAAAGGTTGACTCATCAGTAACATTATGACAATCTTATTCATTTTGAGAACTTAGTTGGCATGTAATTAAACTATAGTAAATATTTTGTATTGTATTTAAGTGATAGTTGTAATATTCTGCTTCTATGAATATCACATTTTGTAGTTGTTCAAATTGAAACAAAAATTTTATGGGTTTTCAATAACAAAAAGTTTTATAAAGTGATGTGACATTTATATCTCGTGTATGGAAAGGTATATGAGATATGGGTGTTACAATATGATTCTCACATAAGCTTCATTCTTGGGGGTAACCTAGTCATTTACGAGGTCGGATTACATAATGTTTTAAAATTACACTTTAGTCCCTAATTTTTTCCAAAGTTTATACTTTAGCTAATTAACTTTCAAAATTTACATTTTGATCACTAACCAAAATTTTGGGTTATTACATGGTCCTACTCTTTTATTACATAGTTTAAAAACATCCCTTTATGCCTTAATGGGATCAAGCCCAAACTTCAACAAACCAAACTTAACCCAACACATCTACATAGATTCTTGACTTATGTAGAATTCACTCGGGTTTACCTTGAACTACCAACCCAAAAATTGAGACATTACAACTCTCCCTTCCTAAAAAGAAATTTCATCCTTGAAATTTACCTGAGTTGAAAAGATGTGGATACTAGAGTTGCATGTCCTCTAGAGTCTCACTCGTAGCTTTCTTAATACCATGGTTCCTCCACAGGACCTTTACCAACGAAATCTGCTTGTTTCTTAATTGTTTGACCTCCCTATCAAAAATCCTTTTTGGCTTCTCCTCATTGGTTATGCCTTGGCTTACTTCGATTTGTTCTAATAAAATGACATGTGACGTGTCTGAATGATACCTCCTGAGCATCGCCAGGAGAAAAAATTATGGATGCACTTCATCTCTGGCAGCAAGGTTAGTCGATAAGCTACAGGTCCTACTCTCTCAAAAATTTCATAGGGTCCAATGAAACATGGAGTCAACTTTCCTTTTCACCCGAACCTAAGTACTTTCTTCCAAGGATAATTGATGTCGGTACTCCATACAATCTCATTATTTCCTGAATATATAACCTACCCAACCTCTTAATGGTGAAGTCCATGCGAATTAATAGAAAATGAGTGGATTTGGTTAATTTATTCACCTCTACCTAGGTGATATCGTGTTCCATTTACGTCATAGGCAACCCCATCACAAAATTCATGGTTACTCTATTCCATTTCCACTACGAAATATAAATGGGTTAGAATAGCTCTGGTAGAAGCTGATGTTATGCTTTTACTTGTTGACACGTAAAGCACCTCATTACAAACTTGAATATCTCATTTTTTCATACCCGACAACCAATACAAAAGATGAAGGTCTTGGTACATCTTGTTTCCTCCTGGTGAATAAAAACGGACAGTAGTGGCCTCCCCAAGGATCATGGCTTGTAATTCACTGTACGATGGAACACAATTTTCCTCATAAGTACAATACATTACCATTCCTTAGCTCAAAACTAGGTACCTCCCCAAGTGAAGTTTGCTCAATTTTTTCTAGAAAGCGATCATCGATCCTCTGAAGTTCCCTCACTTCATTAATCAACTTGGGCTCTACTTGCAACTCAGCTAATAAAACCCCATTGGCAGTCAAAATCAAATACGCAAGTAAGGCTCGAAGATCGAACACTGTCTTTCGACTCAAAGTATCAACCCACATTCATTTTACCTGGTGCTAGTCAATCACACAATCGTAGTCCTTAAAAAATTATACCCAACAACGTTGTCTCAAATTTAGCTCCTTTTGCCTGAGAAAATACTCCAAGCTCTTATGGTATGTAACGATATTGTACTTCTCTCCGAATAGGTAGTGTCTCCAAGTCTTCAAGGTGAAACTATGGATTCTAGCTCCAAGTCATACGTAGGATAGTTGCGCTCATGCGATTTAAGTTGTCAGGATGCATACACTACTACTTTACACTCTTGAATCAGAACGCAACCCAAGCCATTCAATGAAGCATCGCTAAACATAGTAAAATCCTTACCCATTCCGGTTGAGTTAACATTGGTTCCTGAGTCAACACTTCCTTTAGCCTTTCGAAGCTTTGTTGATGCTTGTCATCCCAAACAAATGGTACACTTTTTGCAATAGCTTAGTCATCAGGGAAGTGATTATCGAAAACCCTTAATAAAATAGCGGTAATATCCAATAAACCTGAGAAAATAATGTACCTCTATTATTTTCCGCAATGGTTCCCACTTTACCACTACTCGAATCTTTTGAGGATTGACTCAGATACCCTCGGCAGACACCACATGACCCAAAACTGATATTTTCAACAACCAAAATTTCACTTTCTGAACTTGGCGATTAACTAACACTTCCTTAAAGTCTATAGTACAATATGAAGATCATAGTTGTGCTCTTTGTCTGAATGCGAGTATTGTAACACTCATAACCCATATACAACTCAAAATACAAGTTAAAGATGTTACATCAATATTACAAATATTCGTTGAACATAAATGCTTAAAATTTTGTTTCATTATAAAACATTTATTTATCAACTTTAAAATTATTTCATTAATCGCGTAACGTCATAAAATAATATTTAACCATTCAAAATGAATCCAATTTTAGGCAGCAATTAGGTAGTTTAGCATTGTTTCGTAAAATATATAAAACTTCCTAAACATTGCTTAATTTGGAAACCATTTAAAACAAACTATTATATATAAACTATTTGTTTATATATACGAACATAAGTAAACTAGCAAAAATAAAATGGCCCTAGATTACTATTATAGACCATTTAAATTAAATCCGATAAAGCAAACTCACAAACATAAATATATATGCCAATAATCGTCAAAAGTAACCTTATAGATTTCTTATAGATACTGATAATATATATGATCTCTAAAAATATGCTCGGGAGGCTCCTCACTTCACGTCCTAATCTTTATCCAAACCTACGAATAAAAATTACCACGTTCTAAGTAAAAGTTAATGACGCAGTAATAACTTAAGGTGAGATAAAACAAAATTATAATATCATATATACATTTTAACACTGAAAAAAATTTAATTAAAAACATTAAACTTTCAAACTGTCTTAATCAAGCTATTTTCTTCATTAGAAACCTAAAAATCCAAATCATCTCATGATTTTAAAAATAATGAGATTAAATAATCATTTCATATTCCTTTCCATTCAAACACATCTAATAACTTTCATATTTCATTTTCATAGCCCAATGAATATTTAAGAGAATAAAAATACGTGAGTCGAACATCACGTGCGCACTAAGCAAAAAATAGTGCTAAACATCATCATCATTATAAGTTGCACTCCAAGTGCAAACCTATCATATGCTCCAACGGTTCCATTCATATTGTACACGAATGTACCATAACTTTACTTTACTTTAGTCAACTTAATGGCATGCCAAGTGTACATATGACTCTCCATGCAACATACAATGGGCTTCTAAATCACATTATAATCATTTAATAATTAACATTTCAAAATCAGAATCATTTTTAGTTCATCATTGTAAAAGCATAATTTGGGTAGCTCATACCCTAAACTATTCATAAAACTTTATATAAACATTATGAATATAATCCATAATTAAAGTGGAAAACATACTTTAAAATAATATGATGTTGACTTATCGCAAGTCATCCTCGAAACAGAATAATTAAATAAATAAATTGCAATCACCTTTCCCTCACTACCAAACTTTATGGGATATTCCTTTACTCACGTGCTTTATCATTTCCTTTTGGGTCACTCGTATCACTAGGTTTATCGTGGTCTGACAACATCATATAATAGCACAAAATATTTAAATTATATGTTAGTATTATGCTAACTTAATCTAAACTTAATAACATAAAAGTCTATAAAATATATTTGATACAAAATCAATATCAAATTGAATCATATTTCCATCAAAATTTCATACTTCCAAAAATAATCATTAAATTCCATAAATATTCACTTTCGTCATTGACCCTTCAACTTTTACAAACTTCAATTTTAAGTCACTATTATGAATCTTTTCCATTTAATTCATAGTGGTCATTCTCCATTATGATCACTTCAAATTAATTACTAAAAATTCCAGCACATAAATAATAAACTCAATCTAATCCTTAAATATTTGAAAACTTACAATTTTATCCTCAATTTCAATAAACTTTTTGAATTCAACCATCTACTTTGACAAACTTACAATTTGATACCAAACCAATAATTAAACTTAAAAATCAACAATTGAATAATAATTCCCAGCGTTGTAGTTTTATACTAAAATAATACCATCAAATTTGAAAACTCACGATTAAGTCCCAACTTTTGAGACTATTCAAATTCCATCATCAAATTTATCCAAATTTGCACTTTGGTTCTTAATCATTGATCTAACTTAAAATTCTAGCATTCCATAATTAAAATTCAATATTGAACACCCCAATTAAAACATTTATGCATTAATGTCTCACAGTTCTCAAAACATGAAAAAGAGTTCTTTTACTATCTTAGTGTTTCTAATTAATCTAATTTGATCTCCCAATCATGTAGAATACATCTAATATCAATTCTAGGCCATATGAAATTTTTTAATATTTTTCCCGTAATTTTTCACTTATGGTCGAATACCCTAAGTAATCTAGGGCTTGATTTCCATTCAGGTTTAAGCTTGAATTCAACCTCCTAATATTAAATTCATGTTATTCCAATCATCCTAACACCAAAATAAATCAAAATCCACTCAATCTCAATAAACCTTAAATTGGTCGAACCTAATACATGGTTTTACACATAATTTTAATCATCACACATTCTTCATAATTAATCTCAAACATCAAAAACATAATAATCTTCCATCAAATCTTTAAAATCAACAAGTCCTTTATAAACTCTAATTTCGAAACTCATCTTATAAGAATGTTCACCATGTAATTTTCATACCAATTGATAGAGAATTTCATGTAGATTAATTCTCTGTCTAATAGCTTAATCAAAAAATCAATCATGTAGCTTTAAAAATCAAAATAAAATCCTTACCTTGGTAGGTATGGAACTCACGGCCAAGAGGATGAAGATGAGAAAATTTTCTTGATTATTCTATACTTATCATCCTTAACACATGTTTAAAACTAATTTAATAGAATTTAAAATTCAATTAATGAGAAATCCCAAAATTACCATTAATGAATCTTGATAATTACCAAATTCCATTTCAATATCTTCCATTAAAATATTTCATAGTCAAATATGATCCAACTTCGCATTGATATCTACTTTGGTCATGCAATTTTCAAAGATTGTATTTTAGTCATTAAATTCCTCAATTTTAGGCCAAAACTGAAAAATTAACTTCAATTCCACTTATCCATGCTAAATTTCACTAATCTAAAATATGAAAACAATATTTCCAATCTTGATCTAGTATCCTTCAAATTTTCATGAAATTTTGGTTGGATCAGATTATCTTATTCCTATACTGAACTTTACTATATATCTTTTATTACAAATCCCGTACCAAAATTATGACTCCTACCAAAATTCTTTTTTAGGAAAAATTATTCATTTACATGCTAAAATATATAATTTATCAAAATTAAACTTTTGGTCCATAAACGTTTATAAAGTTTATACTTTAGCTACTAAACTTTCAAAATTTACATTTTATTCACTAACCAAAATTTTTGGTATTACAATTATTTCCCTTAAAGAAAAATTATCCTCAAATTTTGCATACTTATTTACTTACCTGAAGTAAAAAAATGAGGAAACTGTTTTTTTCATATCTTCCTCTCGCTCCCAAGTCGTTTCATTAACTTTATGATTCTGCCAAAGAAATTTTATCAGTGGAATCGTCTTATTAGTAAGTTCTTTGACTCCATATGCTAAGATCTTTATTGGTTCTTCTTCATATGACAAATCTAGTTGTATCTCAATTTCCTCTGGTGTAATCATATGTAAAGGATCCGATTGATACTTCCGAAGCATCGATACATGAAACACATTATGAATTTTATCCATTTTCGGAGGTAATTCCAACTGATAAGCTGCCACTTTACCTTCTTGCATCAACACACATCCCAAACCATTATGAGACACATCAGTGTAAATCACATAATCTTTACATGATTCTGGTTGCACTTAAACTGGTGCTTCTATCATGATCTTCGTAAGTGAATTGAACCTTTCTTAGCACTTTTCAGTCCAAACAAATGACACATCTTTCCTGATCATCTTTGTAAGTGGAGAACAAATCATCGAGAAATTCTTCACGAATCTCCTATAGTGGCCAGCTAATCTCAAGAAAAATCAAACTTTAAAAACATTCTTTGGGGTTTTCCACTCCAGTATTGCTTATACTTTCTTGGAATCCACCATAATTCCCTCTATCGAAATCATGTGGCCAAGAAAAGAAACTTCTAACAACCAGAACTCACATTTCGACAACTTAGCATATAGTTTTTTATCCCACATTATCTAAAGTACAATGTGGAGATATGCGTCATGTTCCACTTTAATCTTGGAATAAACCAAAATATCACCTATAAACACGAGCACAAATTAATCCAAGTATGATAAACACTCTTAGTGTGATAAAACCTCGATTAAGGTTCTCTTGTAATTATGCCTTTAGTTCTCTGAGTTTGGTCGGAGCCATTCGATATGGACCATTAAAATAGACGCAATACTCGAAAAAATATCAATCTTATACCCACTTCTCGATCAGGAGGTAATTCAGTAATTTATTAGGGAATACATCTAGAAACTCTCGAATTGTGGGAATATCCTCCAATCTCACTTCAGATGTTCGAGTGTCAATCACATTTTCCAAAAAAGTTGAACAACCTTTTGACATTAATTTTGTTTCAGTCACTGTAGATATTGCATTGGTAAATGATTTAGATTTTTCTCTGATTACTATTATTTTGAAACCCTCCGTATTTTTCATAAATAGTCACTTAATATGGTAATATACCCATCTATAATACGAGATAACTAATCCGTACCCAAAAAGATTTCAAACTCGTCAAACAAAAATTCTATAAGATTTGCTGGGAACATAACCCCTTGAATCTTTATCAGACAATTTCTTTTATATTTACTTTAAAACTATGATCCAGCGGATTCTTAGCTATCATATCACTATCTGTGGGTTCTAATATAATACATCTTTCTCTAACTAATTTTGAACTAACATTGGAATGCGTAAAACTCAGATCAATCAAAACAAATACATGCTCATCATAGAGATAGAAAGTACATGTTATAATCTCAAGATCGTCATGATCCTCCCTAGTTTTGATGTTATAAACTCTGGCGGGAGCACGTAAATCAGACTGGGAAGTTGTCTCTGAATATCCTTTCCCTCTACCTCTGGCTCGACCACCTCAATAAGACATCGCTATAGAACTCTCTATCTGTACAGATCTCTCTCCCACCATCAATCAATTTTTAACAAAAATGAACAGTGTCTCTATAATGGAAACAAGCTCCTGAACCCGCTTTGCATGCTCCAGGGTGAGTTTTACCACAATCCTAACATGGTAAAAACTGACCCTGTGACTGATTTGATCTATCAGCTTCTGTAGCTATCATCGAGTATATCGATCTTTTTTCTTTTGCATCGGATCCCTTCTGAATGGAAGCACCACTTTCTGATTTATTCTAGTACTGATAACCCGAACCTCGACCTCTTAGACTGAGATGAGGATTATGTTCCTGATCTTTTTTACTTTAATCTATAATTAATCATAACTTTTTCATTTTGAGTCATCTCGAAGTCTTTCTCTTTGGTTACCACTTCCTGGATAGTAGACAAATTTGCAGTAAAAAGAAGTTCCTTTAGTATGGGGTAAATACCTCGAATAAACCTTTGACATACATCTCTCTCTATAGGAATCAACTAAGAATCATATCAACTGAGCTTATTAAACTCACATTCATGCTCAAATACAGACATGTTTCTCTGAATCAGATTGAAGAAGTTCTGCTTCATCTGAGCAATAAATTGTTCCCCGATATACTTTTTCTAAAAAGCTTACTAAAAAAACTGGTAGGTAATTTGATATGGAGGAACATGTGTAGTCACATTCGTCTACCAAATACGAGCTTAACCTCATAACAATGAAACTACACCCTCCAGTTTTTCCTCATCTGAAAAGTGAAGACTGTCCAACATAATCTTAAAACCATTTGGCCATATATCCGCCACAATCGAGTATTCATTCGTTTCTCCTTTGAATTCAGAGGCACCCAGACTTTCTAATTCTTTCAGAATTGATACTCTCAGATTTAGAGGAGCAGGAGGAGGATGTGGAACTTTGATATGGAGTTGTCACTTCTTGCTAATTTGAATGAACATGAGTTACATGCTCAACCTCATTACCCCTACCCCTAACAGTTCCCTTGGGAACCTCCTATTCGATATCTCACCTCGAGCCCTCCGAATCTGATATCTAAACAACATTCACATAATTTTACGTTAGTAAGGATCATCATCATAAATAAAATCATCAAACCATACCATGTCAGTAATTTTGACATCCTAGTGGCATGTACACATTTCCAACATAACAGTCGGTTTAGGTCGAGAATTGGCTAAACATGCAACTCTGATACTAATAAATGTAACACTCATAACCCTTATACGTCTCAAAATACAAGTTAAAGATGTTACATCAACATTACAAACATTCAATTGAACATAAATGCTTAAAATGTTGTTTCATTATAAAACATTCCTTTATCAACTTTAAAATTATTTCATTAATCACGTAAAATCATAAAACAATATCTAATCTTTCAAAACGAATCTAATTTTAGGCAACAATTCTGCAGTTTAGTGTTGTCTCATAAACTATATAAAATTACCGAAACACTTCTTAATTTGGAAGCCATTTAAAGGAAAATATTATATATGCACTATTTTTTCATAATACGAACATAAATAAACTAGCCAAAATAAAATGGTTCTAGATTACTATTACATACCATTTAAATTAAATACGACAAAGCAAACTAACAAACATAAATATACTTGCCACTAATAGTCAAAAGTATCATCAGAGATGTCTTACTAATACTGTTAATAGATATGATCTCCAAAAACATGCTCGGGAGGCTCCTCACTTTACTTCCTAATCCTTATCCAAACCTACACATGAAAATCATCACACGCTAAGTAAAACTTAATTAAGAAGTAATAAATTAAGGTGAGATAAAACATAATAATCATAAATACATTAGAAAATTAAATAAAATTTAATTAAGAACGTTAAACTTTCAAACCAACTTAATCAATTCATATTCTTCATCAGAAACTTGAAAATCAATATTATCTCATGGTTTTATCAAAATCATGGTAAACATTATCATATAAAATAATCATTTCATATTCATTTCCATTCAAACACATCTAATAACTTTCATATTTCAATTTCATAGCCCAATATATATTTAAGAGAATAAAAGATATGTCAGTCGAACATCATGTGCGAACTAAACACCAACGGTGCTAAACATCATCATCATCATAGGTTGCACTCCAACTGCAAATCCTATCATATGCACCAACTGTGCCATTCATAATTTACACGAATGTACCATAACTTTACTTTACTATACTCAACATAATGGCAGCAAAGTGTACCTACGACTATCCAGGCAACATTCAATGGGATTTTAAATCACATCATAATCATTTAATAATTAACATTTAAAATTAGAATCATTTTTAATTGATCATTGTAAAAGCATAACTTCGATAGTTCATACCCTAAACCATTCATAAAACTTTATATAAAAAATATGAATATAATCCATAATTAAAGTAGAAAACATACTTTAAAATAATATGATGTTGACTTGTCGCAATTCGTCCTCGAATCAAAATACTTAAATAAATAAATTGCACTCACCTTTGCCTCAATACTAAGCCTTTATATGATAATCCTTTACTCACGTGCTCTATCATTTCCTTTCAGGTCACTTGGATCACTAGGTTTATAGTGGTCTGACAACATCATATAATAACATAAAATATTCAAACTAATAGCATAAAAGTCTATAAAATATATTTTATACTAAATCAATATCAAACTAAATTATATTTCAATAATAACTTCATACTTCCCAAAGTAAACTTTAAATTCCATAAATATTCACTTCCGTCAATAACCCTTCAACTTTTACGAACTTCACGTTTAAGTTACTAATTATGAATTCTTTTTAGAATTGATATCAGCTTTTCCATTTAATTCATAATGGTCCTTCAACATTAAAAATTTCAGCACATAAATAATACACTAAATCCAATCCTTAAATATTTAAAAACTTACAATTTCATCCTCAATTTCCTTAGACTTTTTGATGTCAACCATCTACTTTAACAAACTTACAATTTGATCACAAACCAATATTTAAACTTAAAAATCAGCAATTAAACAATAATTTCAGCATTGTAGTTTTATACTAAAATAATACCATCACACATGAAAACTCATTATTAAGTCCCTATTTTGAGACTTTTCAAATTCAATCACCAGATTTATCCAAATTTGCACTTTGATCGTTAATCAATAATCTAACTTAAAATTCCAACATTCCATAATTAAAATTCAACATTGAACACCCAAATTAACACATTTACGCATTAATGTCTCACAGTTCTTAGAACTTGAAAAATAGTCCCTTTTACTGTCTCAAGGTTCCAAATTGATCCAATTTGATTTCCAAATCTTGTAGAATATATCTAATAACAATTCTAGACCATTTTTAATATTTTTCCCTTATTGTCGAATACCCTAAGTAATCTAGGGCTTCATTTTCATTCAGTTTCATGTATGAATTCAACCTCCTAATATAAAATTAATATTATTCCACTCATATTAACATCAAATTAAATCAAATACATCAATCTCAATAAACCTTATTTTGGTCAAACCTAATACGTGGTTTTACACATAATTTTAATCACCACACATGCTTTCGAATTAATCTACGACATCAAGGACATAATAATCTTTCGTCAAAACTTCAAAATGAACAAGTTCTTTATAAACTATAATTTCCAAACTCATCATATAAGTATGTTCACCATGTAATATTTATACCAAATGATAGAGAATTTCATGTAGATTTATTCTTTATCGAATAGAATTAATCCAAAAATCAATTATGTAGCTTTAAAAATCAAAAATAAAATCCTTACCTTGGTAGCTATGGAACTCATGACCAAGAGGATGAAAAAACAAATTTTCTTGATTATTCTATACTTATCATACTTAACACATGTTTAAACTAATTTAATTGAATTTAAAATTCAATTAATGAGAAATCCCAAAATGTCATTAATGAATATTGATAATTACCAAATGTCATTGCAATACCTTCCATTAAAATATTCCATAGTCAAAGATGAACTAAATTGGCTTTTACTTTCTACTTTGGTCACACAATTTTTAAAACTTGCATTTTAGTAACTAAATTCCTCAATTTTTGGTAAAAACTTGAAAAATTAACTTCAATTCCACTGATCCGTGATAAATTTCACAACTCTAAATTATGGAAATAATATTCCAAACTTTTATATAGCATCCTTCAAATTTTTTTAAAATTACAGTTCGATATGATTATCCTGTTCCTATATCAAACTTTATTGCTTTATATCTTTTTATTCAAATCCCGTACTGAAATTCAAATTCCCACAAAAACTCTTTTTTAAGGCAAACTATTCATTTACATGATAAAATATATAACTTTTCGAAATTACACTTTTGGTCCCTAAACTTTTATAAAGTTTATACTTTAGCCACTAAACTTTTAAAATTTATATTTTAGTCACTAAACATAATTTAGGTATTTCATGTATACCAAAATATCATTGATGAATACCACTATGAACTATTCTAGATACCTGTGGAATATTATATCCATTAAGTCCATGAATGCAGTTGGGGCATTGGTGAGGTCGAAAGGTATCATTAGATATTCATAGTGAACATATCGAGTTCTAAATGTTATCTTCGCTATTTTGACCTCTTTAAACTTTAGTTTGTAGTAACCTGACCTCAAGTAATTCTTGGGAATATCTTGGCTCCCTTAAGTTGGTCAAAAAAGTCATCGATCCTCGTAAGTAGATATCGGTTTTTCACGGTTAACTTGTTCAATTGATTGTCAATGCACAAACTCATTGACCCATCCTTATTTTTTATAAACAAAATTAGTGCTCCCCATGGTGACTCACTTGGATAAATAAACTCTTGCTCTATGAGATCTTGAATTTGAGTCTTAAGTTCTTTTAATTCAGTTGTGACATACGGTAGGGGGCGATGGATACCAGAACTAAAACTGGCATAACTTAAATGCCAAATTCTAATTCTCGATCTAGTGGTAAGCCCAATACCTCTTCCGATAATACATTTGAAAAGTCTCTCACTACGTGAATTTCCTCAAGTATCAGACTTGAAACACAGATGTCTACCAAATAAGCAAAGAATGCTTCACAACCCGAGTTTAACAATTTTTGGGACTGTAAGGCCGAAATAAACTTTGAGGCTGAATTGAGCACCTCACTTGCCATCACGATCTCGATCTCATCTGACTTAAATGTTTGAGTTGTCTGGACCTACACCTCAAACGTGCATCATGCTCAGATAACCAATCAATTATTAGGATTGTGTCGCACTCCCAGAATGGTAGCTCCATTAAATTCACTAAATATTTTGCCCTTGAATTTCTATCGGGCATCTACGGTAGACATTGTCCTCTAACACATATAGTCCTAAGGGACTAGAAACCCGAACTTTAATTTCTAGGTCTTCAACTATAAATATACTTGATATTATGTCGATGGCCTCACAATCCTCTTATCCTCGAATGGAATATTGTCGAGAGGTAATCCTAGCCTCAAGACTATTTACGAATCTAGTAGTAACCCTACTCTGCTATTTGGAAGCTAAACTACCTCCCCTCTAAAAGGATCCTTGACCCCTCTGTACAGATTAAGTCAGTCTCTATACAGCCAGTAATGTTACACTCCCCAGCTCAGGGAAATCTCTTATAAGGTGCTGATGAGATCCACACTCGTAACATGCTCTAGAAAATCTATGGTATTCCCCCTGAGAACCTTCTACCATAGTGTTTGTAAGTTGAGGGCTTCATGGTCCTAGCTGAAACATTGGTACTCGCCATAAAGGATGGAGCTAGTGGCTTTCTACAGTGCTATGATCTCTGCCTATGAACTGAGCCCGATCCTAACCTATAGGACTGATAAAATAGAGACCTCCACGATCATTGTGAGTCTCTAGCCCTCTTGACTGAATTATGAGATGGTCTGGCTATGCCAGGTTATGAACGAATATGTCCCATCGATATGCTCAATTGACTAGCCCTCCTGTTAAAAATTCACTCCACTGCCTTTGCCTGGTGCATCAGCTTGGAAAACATTCTTTATAGGTCAACTTCTAAGGGAGTGAGAATATCAATGTGGAGGCCCTCTCTGATCCTCCTATAATAGTGCTACTCGATTACTAGTAACACTGACACATAACGACTCAAGCGTAGGAACCCGCTCTCTAATATGGGGTGGTCACCCTGAGTCAGATGCAGGAATCAGTCCCTTAGGTCATCTGTGTGGGTCTCGCCTTTGTTCTTCTCCCTATACCCTTCCAGAAAAAGTTCCCAAGCCGATCACTCGGGCTCAAGTGCCAACTCTATGGTCTCCTACCAGTCTATCGCATCACCCTTCATCAGGGCAATGATGCACTCTATGTTACCCTCATGGGTAAGGTAAAGTTGTCGCAAAATGGGGAGGGTATTGTAGAGCCACTGGTCTGCGACTACGGGGACATCATCATCCGAACCTTGCTTGTCTTATAGCGATAGAGAACTCTTAAGAGGTTACTAGGTGTAGCGTAGGAGGAGTCGTGTAACACCCATAACCCGTACAATTATACCTATACATATTATAGATGTCAGCCGAATTTCAAAAAAACCATTTCCAATTCAAAATTTATTTTCTTAATATGATAAATGATATTATCAAAATTATCATATCATATGAATTATGATTCATTATACTAAATTTAAGGAAAAAGATTTTTTTATGAATAGTGAACAGTACCGTGAACAGTGAATTGTGTACTGATGCAATGCTACAGTAGATGAACAGTATACCAATGCACCAAAATTTTGAATCAAAAATGTGTATCGATGCAATGATACAGTAATGCTACAGTATCTGCTACAGTAATTTCAGCAAAATACATTAAACTCATAAAATTACCATTTTGTTTCCAAATTTGTTCAACAAAATAAATAAAACATTAATAACTACATGCCACTAATAAAGTCAACATTACATCTTAGGATGTCTTACTGATATTGAAATATACACCTCGATGTTTGATCTCGCTTTGAACTCTTTATTCCACTATTGGCTTTTTACCTACGCGTGAAAATCATCACACGCTAAGTATATACTTAGTGAGGCAAATAAAACAATAAACAGTGCAATACAATTCATGCATGAATTTCCATGTCAAAAACAAATGCCATAAGATCATGTTACATGCATGTCCAATATTTTACCATGATCAAAATAATATAAAATTTCATAACATTTATCCCATAAGCTCGTAAACCTATTTTACCAATATACTTACCATTTAATCCCATAAGCTCTTAACCTTATTTGAATGGTTACCATTTATTAACCAATAAACCATAATCAATATCCCATAGCCCAATATAAAACCCTGAGGACCCTGGGTACACAAGTCAAATATAAGCACCGTAGTGCTAACCCGTATGACACATAAGGTAGTGTCCACAGTCTGTACTAGGTATCCTTAAGTACAGTCCCATATGACACATAAGGTCGTGCCCACCATGTACACTAGGTATCCTTTAGTGTATCCCAATATGCAGTATGTTGTTGGACTCTATAGCATGCCAACTATACCATGTCCCTCAATGACTTACTTGGGCATATAGTTATTTTATTCAACCCATCCATGGAAAAATATATTATCAATATTTAACATTGGGCAGTTCATACTCGAAATAACATTCATGGTAAAATATCACATTATTCATGATCAATGCATTATAATTTTACATAATGACATATCAATGTCATGTTAATTTGTAAAAATATGACATAATATCTTGCTGATATAAACAAGGTCGACTTATCGCAAGTCTTCTTGATGATGTATAAAACATCCATGTATAATTTCATGCATGTATTGCACTCACCTTGACACTTTATATAATCCACAATATGTGCCTCACTAATTGTCCACAATAAACCCTTTTCTATTTGACTTGCTTCGATCACAAATCTGTATTAATCACAAATTCATAATGATACATATGTTAGTATTGTACTAACATAAATACATCCCATAACAACTCCATAATATACTTGGAACTCATTTTCTACCAAGTATTTAACATTTAATAATTCCTTTTAATATTGGCACAACTTTTTCAATTACATAAAATGGTTTTTCTCCTTTTTATCTCTTAGATACATCATGATCGAATACTTTATCCTTTAAAACTACGTTTTCATGATTTTGATTCGATTCAAGCATGAAATCAACTTCCAATCAACCATTTAACATCACTACAATCAAATCCATAATCAACTTTCATAAGAATATAAAGTTCTCCAACTTATAATTTGGTCGAAATTTACATAATAATCTCTAGAAAGATTGAAGATGTATTAACCACAAATCAAGCTTGAAAATGAATCTACAACCTGTAAATCGTCAAGATTTATCATCAATTTCATGAATCCTATCACGAACATAAACCCTTAGATTTGGGATCTTTGAAATCCAATAACATTAGAAAGAAATATTTGTACCAAATAATAGCATTTTTTTGCGTAGATCACTTTCCTATTTCACGGCATAACCCGAATTCCAAAGGAATACTCAAAAATGGAAAACAAATATTTTTCGCTTACCTTGGTATAGCTCCCGTCCATGGACAAGAGATGAACACTTTGGCATGATATTTTAGATTGATATCATGTTTATCATCCTTTAATTAATCATTTAATGAATATTGAATTCATTAAATTGAGAAAATGCCAATATACCCTTAATGAAAATTCATAATTACCATAAAACCTAGATACTTATCCTTATCATCATCCAAATCAGATAAATATCAGCCTTATCATCTTTCAATAATCAAAGATGCACAAAATAGTTTTCCACTTTACTATTTTGCCCTTGCAATTTCTAAAAATTATAATTCAGTCACCTTAATCCAACGATCCAAATTAAACATGTAATTAATCCATTAAATATTATTTTCCAACATCTTAAAATGTGAAAATAATATTTTTATTTTCTTATTTTCATGACCCTTTTGTACGTTTTCCAAATTACATTTTTGTCTCTAAACTTTTCAAAGTTTATACTTTGGTCACCAAATTTTACCAAATTTGTTATTTGGTCATTAAATAAATCTATTTATGGAATAAAATTCATTTTGGGAAAATTAACACTCAATTCCTTAAATTTTTCCCAAATTTTCTACTTTGACCATCAAATTTTCAAAATTTACATTTTGGTCATTATCTAAATTTTTGGGGTATTACAATTCTTCCCCCTTAAATAACATTCGTCCTCGAATTTTTAAAACGTACCTGATATGAAGAGGTGTGGAAACAGCTTTCTCATGTCCTCTTCTCTTTCCCATGTAGCGTCCTCGACTTTATGATTTTGCCAAAGTACTTTGACTAGCAGAATCATCTTGTTACGTAGTTCTTTGATTTCTCGAGCTAAGATCCGAACTGGTCCTTCTTTATAAGTCAAATATGGTTGGATCTCAATTTCCTCTGATGCAATAACATGTGAAGGATCTAATTGATACTTTTTAAGCATCGACACATGAAAAACATTGTATACTTTGTCCAGCTCTAGAGGTAATGCTAACTGATAAGCCACCGATCCGACACGCTTTAAGACCTCATAAGGTCCAATGAATCTTGGACTTAGTTTCCCTTTGCACCCAAAACGCAAAATATTTTCCAAAGTGATACTTTAAGAAAAACTTTATCACTTTCATGAAATTCAATCTCTTTTCGTTTCAAGTCTGCATAAGACTTCTGCCGATCAAATGCCACCTTGAGATTATCTTGAATTATTTTTACTTTATCTTCAACCTCTTTCAATAAATCAGGGCCAACAAGATTTCAATCTTTTAACTCGAACCAATGTAATGGTGTTCGGCATTTTCTCCCATATTAAGCTTCATACGGAGCCATTTTGATGCTCGTTTGATAGCTATTATTGTAAGCAAATTCTGCTAAAGGCAAATATTTTTCCCATGATCCCTTGAACTCAATTGTACATGCTCTCAGCATATCTTCCAATATTTTGAATAGTACGCTCTAACTGACCATCCGTTTGTGGATGAAATGTCGTACTGAAATTCAATCGAGTACCCAATGCTTTATGCAAAGAATTCCAAAATCTTGAAGTGAACCTTGGATCCCTATCAGATATGGTTGATACTGGCACTCCATGTAACCGAACTATCTCCTTGATATACAACTCTGTATATTTATCCAAGTCATAGTCCATTCGCACCGGAATGAAATGTACCGATTTAGTTAACCGATCAACTATCACCCAAATGGAATCCTTCTTATTTGATGTCAATGGTAGCCCTGTAACAAAATCCATAGTAACTCTCTCTCATTTCCATTCTGGAATAAAAATTGGTTGTAATAATCCCGAAGGCACCTGATGTTCAGCTTTCACTCGTTGACAAGTCAAACATGTAGCAACAAACTCAGAAATGGCTCTTTTCATACCCGACCACCAAAATCGACTCTTTAAATCATGATACATTTTGCTCCCACCTGGATGCATAGTCAGTGGACTATAATTTTCCTCAGAAAGAATATCTTTCTTTAACTCATTATTATGTGGAATATATATTCTTCCTTGATAATACAAACATCCATCTAACTTGACTTCAAAGTCTTTAGTCTCACCTTTTTCTACTAGTGAAATCTTTTCCAAGCATCTGCCATCTTTCCTTTGTAGCTCTATTATCCGATCTAAAAGCATCAACTATATTTTTAATTCAGCCAATAGTGTGACATTTTCTTTCAACAATAGTCGCACATCCATAGCTCGTAATGCTGCAAAAGTTTTCCAACTAAATGCATCTGCTACAAAATTTGCTTTACCTGGATGATAATCAATGATCAAATCATATTCCTTTAAAAGTTATATCCATCTTCTTTGTCTCAAATTGAGTTCTTTTTGAGTCAACAAATATTTCAAACTCTTATGATCCGTGTAGATGTGGCATCTCTCACCATGCAAATAATGATGCCAAATCTTTAGAGCAAAAACTACCGCTGCTAACTCAATATCATGAGTAGGATAATTCGTTTCATGTGTCTTTAATTTTCGAGAAGCATAGGCTACCACCTTACCTTCTTGCATAAGTACACAACCCAAACCATTATGAGATGCATCACTATACACCATATATTCTTTGCCCGATTCTGGTTGTACCAACACTGGTGCTTCCGTTAAAATCTTCTTTAGAGATTCAAAATTCTCTTGAATTTCTCAATCCAAGTAAATGAAATATCCTTTCACAAAAGCTTGGTCAAAGGAGAAGCAATCATCGAAAAAAAATTCACAAACCTTCGATAATAACCAGCAAGTCCCAAAAAACTTCGGACCTTTGTAACATTTTTTGGAGGTTTCCACTCTAATATTCCTTTAAATTTATTTGGATCAACTCTTATGCCTTCTGTCGAGACAACATGACCAAGAAAATCAACTTCTGATAGCCAAAACTCACACTTTGACAGTTTAGCAAATAACTTTTTATCCTTACGTATTTTAAGTACAGTACGAAGATGAACATCATGTTCTATCTTTGTCTTTGAGTATACCAAAATATCATCAATAAAGACCACCACAAATTGATCTAAATAAGGTTGAAATTATCGATTCATCAAATCAATGAATGTTGCTGGAGCATTTGTCAACCCAAACAGTATTACTACAAACTCGTAGTGTCCATACCGTGTTCTGAAAGCAATCTTTGGAACATCTTCGTCTTTAATCTTTAATTGTGATATCCCAATCTAAGATCAATCTTAGAGAAAACATAATTTTTCTGCTGTTGGTCCTTATTGTGTTTGGGAAAGGGTGCAGAGTAAGATCTTCCAAACCTTTTGTTTGCTGAGCCTTCTTCGCCTCTATATCTTCAAGGTCAACGTTTTCCATAGCTTTAGCCTTGTTTACAGCTTCTTAAAAAGAAGTAAAATGATGAGAAACCAGAATTCTCTTATACTGAGAATCCAATCCAGAAATAAATCTATCAATTCTAGATTTCTCAGTCGGAATAAGCTCCGAAGAAAATCAACTCAGCTTATAAACCTCAAATTCATACTCGTAAATTATTCTGCCGGATTGCTTTAAGTTTAGGAATTGTTGCATCATCTCATTGACAAACACGTCGCCAATATACTTTTCCTTGAATTCTCTCAAAAATAATTCCCTTGTGATCTGCTCAGTGGAAACTCGTGTGGTGACTGTATTCCACCTCACACTGGCTTGCTCCATCAGTAGAGACACAACTCCTTCCAACTTTCCTTGATCATCACAAGGAATCTTGTTGAGCATATTCTTGACATCATTAAACCAGAAGTCAGCAACCATCAGATTAGTATCCGAATCACCTCAAAATTTAGGTGCTCTCATCTTCCTCATTTCTTTCAGAACTGACACTAGGGTTCCATGGTTAATAATGGTGTCTAGGGCTTGTAAGAACAACCCCCGATCTTGAACAAACATATCATGTTGATTCATATTAGACGGCTCTACAATCGGCTGAGCATTGGGGGGATTTTGATTCACCCATTACTCCCACTTTGTACAGGAGTAACATGCTCACCTACTCTACTCGATTCTTGATGATCTGGCATCTGAACACAGTCAAAATCATCGTACTTTAGTAAAGAGTAACTTTACTCCAAATAAGCATCATCACAATATATATACATTTTTAACTCAAAAAAAAACTCGGTTTAGTCTTAGAATCAACAAAACCTGTAGCTCTGATGCCAATAAATGCAACACCCATAACCCGTATAATTATACCTATACAGATTATAGGTGTCATCCGAATTTCAAAAAAACCATTTCCAATTCAAATTTATTTTCTTAATATGATAAATGATATTATCAAAATTATCATATCATATGAATTATGATTCATTATACCAAATTTAACGAAAAAGTTTTTTTATGAATAGTGAACAGTACCGTGAACAGTGAACTGTATAGCGATGCACTGCTAGAGTAAAATGAACAGTTTACCGATGCACCAAAATTTCGAATAAAAAATGTGTATCGATCCACTGCTGCAGTAACTACTACAGTAATTTCAACAAAATACATAAAACTCATAAAATTACCATTTTGTTTCCAAAATTATTCAACAAAGAAAATAAAACATTAATAATTACATGCCACAAATAAAGTCAACATTACATCTTAGGATGTCTTACTGATATTGAAATATACACTTCGATGTTTGATGTCGCTTTGAACTCTTTATTCCACTACTACTTTTTACCTACGCGTGAAAATCATCACACGCTAAGTATATACTTAGTGAGGCAATTAAAACAATAAACAATGCAATACAATTCATGCATGAATTTCCATGTCAAAAACAAATGCCATAAGATCATGTTACATATATGTCTAATATTTTACCATGATCAAAATAATATAAAATTTCATAACATTTATCCCATAAGCTCGTAAAATTATTTTTCCAATATACTTACCATTTACTCCCATAAGCTCTTAAGCTTATTTGCATGGTTACCATTTATTAACCAATAAACCATAATCCATAGCCAATAGCCCAATATAAAACCCTGAGGACCCTGGGTACACATGTCAAATATAAGCACCGTAGTGCTAACCCGTATGACACATAAGATCATGTCCACCATCTGTACTAGGTATCCTTAAGTACAGTCTCATACGACACATAAGTTCGTGCCCACCATATACACTAGGTATCCTTTAGTGTATCCCAATATGAAGTCTGTTGCTGGACTCTATGGCATGCTGACTATACCCTGTCCCTCAATGACTTACTTTGACATATAGTCTATTTTATTCAACCATCCATGACAAAATATATTATCAATATTTAACATTGGGCAGTTCATACCCGAAATAACATTCATGGTAAAATATCACATTATTCATGATCAATGCATTATAATTTCACATTATGACATATCAATGTCATGTCAATTTGTAAAAATATGACATAATATCTTGCTGGTATAACAAGGTCGACTTATCACAAGTCTTCCTGATGATGTATAAAACATCCATGTATAATTTCATGCATGTATTGCACTCACCTTTACACTTTATATAATCCACAATATGTGCCTCACTAATTGTCCACAATAAACCCTTTTCTATTTTACTTGCTTCGATCACAAATCAATCACAATCTGTATTAATCACAAATTAATAACGATGCATATGTTAGTATTGTACTAAGATAAATACATCCCATAACAACTCCATAATATACTTGGAACTCATTTTCTACCAAGTATTAAACATTTAATAATTCCTTTTAACATTGGCACCAACTTTTTCAATTACATAAATGGTTCTTCACCATTTTATCACTTAGATACATCATGATCGATTATTTTATCCTTTAAAACTATGTTTTCATGATTTCGATTCGATTCAAGCATGAAATCAACTTCCAATCAACCATTTAACATCTCTACAATCAAATCCATAATCAACTTTCATCAGAATACAAAGTTCTCCAACTTATAATATGGTCGAATTTTACATAATAATCTCTAGAAAGATTGAACATGTATTAACCACAAATCAAGCTTAAAAATGAATCTACAACCTCTAAATCATCAAGATTTATCATCAATTTCATGAATCCTATCATGAACATAAACCCTTAGATTTGGGATCTTTGAAATACAGCAAGATTAGAAAGAAATATTTGTACCAAATAATAGCGTTTTTCGCGTAGATCACTTTCCTATTTCACGACATAACCCGAATTCCAAATGAATCGACTCAAAAATGGAAAACAAATATTTTTCCCTTACCTTGGTATAGCTCACGTCCATGGAGAAGAGATGAACACTTTGGCATGATATTTTAGATTGATATCATGCTTATCATCCTTTAATTAATCATTTAATGAATATTAAATTGGGAAAATACCAATATACCCTTAATGAAAATTCATAATTACCATAAAATATGATAGTTATCCTTATCATATCCAAATCAAAGAAATATCAGCCTTATCATCTTTCAATAGTCAAAGATGCACAAAATAGTTTTCCACTTTACCGTTTTGCCCTTGTAATTGCTAAAAATTACAATTCAGTCACCTTAATCCAACGGTCCAAATTAAACATTTAATTAATCCATTAAATATTATTTTCCAACATCTTAAAAATGTGAAAATAATATTTTTATTTTCTTATTTTCGTGACCCATTTGTGATTTTTCCAAAATACTTTTTGGTCCCTGAACTTTTCAAAGTTTATATTTTGGTCATGAAATTTTACCAAATTTATAATTTGGTCACTAAATAAATCCATTTATGGAATAAAATTCTTTTTGGGAAAATTACCACTTAATTCCTTAAACTTTTTCCAAATTTTCTACTTTGACCATCTAACTTTCAAAATTTGCATTTTGGTGATTATCTAAATTTTTGGTGTATTACAAGTCAGTTCATCGAGTGTCCTAAAGATAGCCCTAAAAATATGCCTTAATGCCAGTATAAGGTCCCTAAAAAACATCACCTCATCTATCCTGACCTTCCTTAGGATGCCTAATTCCTCAATATTGGGGAAATCGTCGCTTATGTCTCCCACTAGATAGTAATGACTCTCACCACAACCATCCTGAATGTGG
Organism: Hibiscus syriacus; assembly: GCF_006381635.1. Classification (NCBI taxonomy): domain Eukaryota; kingdom Viridiplantae; phylum Streptophyta; class Magnoliopsida; order Malvales; family Malvaceae; genus Hibiscus; species Hibiscus syriacus. Next base: position 311,105 of record NW_024062180.1, read on the forward strand.
GCCTATCGTCTGCCATAACAAAAAAAAATCAAGAAAGGATAATACTTACCATTTCTATAATTTATACATTTAATTACGCTTTACACTCTATAGACATGTACTTCATCGACACCTATCGACTCTAACCAGCGGGTCCAATATACTTTTATACCTCTAAATGTAACACCTAATCAGATCTGACAAAAAACCCAGTGGATTATAATCATCTTTTTTAAACACTTTAACTCATTCATTCATTCAAGATAAAATAAGTTACTCAATTTAAATATGTTCACAAATAATGAGGGTGCTTCCGAAAATAGTCCCCAAAATACACAAAATAAAAAAAGAGTTTATGACTAAATATTACAATATGGTCTATGAAAATACATGCCTACAACAATTGAGACGTAATATGATAAGGATCAAGTCTAGAAGTCATGTGCCTGGTGATGTGCTCCTTGAACTAGCACCTAAGAATCTACACACAAAAACACATTTCATATGCTAAGCTCACAAGCTTGATGCCACAAAAATAACCCAACTGTACTACATGCATTCAACATATGAGTATGATACATTTACAATTATGAATCATTCGTACAATATTCACACAACAAAAGTAAGCATCATAGTGTGGTTCGGGGTCACCATAGCATCACAAACTCACACCACTATTTACTTACTCAGGGTACCTAAGGTAAGATCTGGGTCAAATAGCATCAGTATCTCACAATACCCTAGACTAGGTCTGGGTCACATATCGTCGACGCCTAGCCAAGTTAGTATATTCTTCTCGAGTACTCGGGACGTGTCTGGGTCACTCAGCATGAATACGACATCTAACCAACATTTTAAGTTCCTAAGAACTTGTTTAGATATATTCAGATAATCATCATTCAAACATACTAACGTCAACAAAGTAACTCGGGTTCCTCATCGTTTCCTGGCCATCAAACAAAGGCATAAATTGTATGGAATCTTACCTCATTAAGATCTTATGTTATCACACAACTATTAAGGTTCTCACTTGTATTATTATTGGTGAGTTTCCTCTCTTGAGGAAGTTCCAACTTTATTCTTCTACCTCAAACTAATCTTATAGCCCAAACAATCAATATGGTATTGATACTCCTCCTTGAGTTTCCTCTCTCGAGGAAATTACAACTTTGTTCTTCTACCTCAAGCTAATTTTATTGTCCAAACAATCTTATTGCTCAAACTAATCTTATTTCCCAAACAATCAATATGGTATCAATATGGTATTGATATTATTTATGTGGTATCGATACCCAGGATAAGAGAAGTATCGATACTCTCAAGGTAGTATCGATACTATTAGCATTGCTCAAATTCCAAAATGTAAAAAAGGTACCGATACCCAAAGGGGTACCAACACTACTTTACATAGTAGTATCAATACCATAGGCTTAGTATCGATACGTCAGTCCCAACGGCTAGTTTTATTTAAAAATAACAAAGGTAGTACTGGTACTCCCTATAGGAGTATCGATACCCTCTGTACTGGATAACTTTATTTTACAGAGTAAACATCCCCAAATGACTAGAAATCATCCCTGATGGCTATAAACGGCCACAAACTTATTCCAACATAAATACAAGTTCAAGACACTTGAAGAAGGGTTACAACACCAATCCAGGCAATCAAAAACAAGAGAAGAGTTTTTCATTCCTATTTCACTTTCTCTTGTAAATATTTTGTTCTTGTGAACTTTAATTTGTAAACACCCTACCTTGTAGAGGTTTTACTGTTTACTTCTTTTATCCTTTTGATAAGGGGTTTTGGTTCTATCTTAGCTAATTGAAAAGATAGGGATTTGTAAAGGTTACTCTTTATCCTTGAAAAATAAAGAACAAATTAGTGGATTTGTTAGAAAATCCTTAGTGAGGAGCTATGGTAGTGGAGGTAGAATTAGTTGAGAAGTCGAACCACTATAAATCGTTGTGCAAAATTATCTAACATTTCTTTCTCCTTACTCCCTAAACAATTTTTGTCAATTCACCCCTTGTACATTTTTTCGTTATTCTAATTGAGCTTCAACAAACCCAACAATTGGTATCAGAGCTTGACTCATTATAAGGCTTCACATCCTTGAGCAATCCTCAAAGAAGCTCTACTGATTTTTTACACAACCGAAAAGAAGATGGCTTAACTTTCGGTTCTTATTACATTGAAGATTCTCAACCAGTTAACAAGCCACCCTACTTCAATAGAGCAAATTATGCCTATTGGAAGAATAGGATGATGCTATTCATTCAAGCCAATGATCTAGGAGCTTGGAACTAAATCATGAAGGGATACTCTATTCCACTCGGTGAGATGGATGATTGGAGTGATGGAGATAAGAAGAAGTTCCAACTCAAGGCTAAGGCTATGCACGTCATCTTTTATGCATTAGGAGCAGATGAATATAGAAGAGTCTCCTCTTGTTCCGATACCAAGGAGATATGGGACAAGATCCAAGTCACTCATGAAGAAACAGATAAAGTGAGGGAAACCAAGATAAGTCTTCTCAACCATAACTATGAGAATTTCAAGAAGAAACCTGATGAAGACATCAAAGCTATAACAGATAGATTTTCTGTGATTATCAACAGTCTCAAGGGATTTAGAGAAGTAATCCCTAATGAGAAGCTTGTGAGGAAGATGATATACTTTATTCCAAAGTCTTGGCAATCAAATAAGACGACGATTATCGAAGCCAAAAACCTAAAGTCTCTCACTCTTGATGAGCTTATTGGCTCTCTTCTCACTCATGAGTTGATGGTGAAGGAAGATGAATATGATAAAGAAAATAAGGACAAGAACAAGGAGGTAGGCATTGCCTTCAAATCCACTAATGAGAGCAATCAATAATCAAATGAAGAGGTTGATGAATATGATGATGATGAAGAAGAGATGTCCAATCTCTTCAAAAGATTCAAGAGATTCATGACTTCCAAGGAAGAGAAGCATGAATCAAGCAAGAAGAAGATTCCCCCAGTGTGCTTTAATTTTCAAAGAACGGAGCATGTGAAGTATGAATATCCCCTCCTAAAGAAGATGGGATCAAGCAAGAAAAAGGCATTTATGGCAGCTTGGAGTGATGAAGATGACTCCAATGATGAAGATTAAGTATCCAACCTATGCTTCATGGCCATCGAAGAAGATTCAATGGTAACTTCTAACTATAGGGAATTAGACTCTTATTCTTTTGATGAGTTACAAGTTGCTTATAATGAGTTGTATTTGGAATTTGAGACCATGAATTCCAAATATAAGAAATTAATTTCAAAACTTAAAGTTGAAAATGATTTGGTTTTGAAAGCAAAAGTTGATTTTGAAAAACAAAATGAATCTTTTAAAAATGATTTAGAGCTTTCAAAAGTTAAAATCAATGATTTAGAAAAAGAAAATTTTGATTTAAAAGTTAAGCTATAGAGCTTAACAAAAGAAAAAGAATTAATTTCTTAAAACAACTCATTATGTTTAAAAATGGCAAAATGGTCACATTTTCATTTTCATGGTCATATGGAACATACTTGTCCCATAAAGAAAACAAATCTTTTAAAATTAGACAATTATGGGTTCCAAAGGGAACAAGGGGTATTGAAACTAAGGTTTAAGGATCCAAAGCAATCTGGATACCAAAATCTACCTAAATGTCTCTTGTAGGTGTGTGGGAGCAATGGTGATGAAAGTGAAGATATTCAAATGCTCTAGACACACTTGTAAAGGAATGGGTAACCTCTAATCTTAATGCTTTTATTTTGATTAATTGGTTACCTATTTGAGTTAAGCATGCATGAGTTTTGATCTTAAATTATTATGCATTGTTTTCTCATCTCATGTATGTTAAAAAAGTTTTAAATGAAAATTTTTAATTTTTAATTTTTTTCATAATTTTTTGTTCATCATAATGAATTTTGGTTTAATTTGGTTTTAAAATGAAAATGATATCTCTCTAACAATTGATATCAAATTTTTTAAAATGCTTTGATTTTACAAATTTTAATTTTTGACCTAAATTTAAATTTTTATGCATGTGGTTTAAACTGCAAATGATATCTCTCTAACAATTGATATCAAAAAATTTTAAATGCATAATATTTTTGGATAGTTTTATGCACATGCACTTGATTTCAATAATTGGTACTGCATAAATTTTATTAAACTTGGATATATTAAATTTCATATGCTACTAACATGTTTTTTTTTCTTTGTTGAAATTCAATTTTGTTTAAGTGTTAAAGCTTTTAAAGTCAAATTATTTGTTTGGAATGCTTTTATTGAGGGGGGCTTTTGATTTTTCAAATGATTTTATGATAAAATTTACCCCATACTCTCCATTGTTATTTTTAAACTTTAAAGTTAAATTATCTTTTATATAAGAAAAAAGGGGAGAAGTGTTGGTTTTAAAATTTCAATTTATTAAAGAAATAGGGGGAGCTGAACATTTTTCAACAATTGATAAATTTTGCATTAAATATTTTATTAAGGGGGAGTTTTGCCAAAAACAATTTTTCATATGTTTTATTATATCAAAAATGGGAGATTGTTGAACTATATTTTGATATAACAAATTAAGGCAAAATGTTTTTGAACATGAATTGAATTTTTTCAAAGTTTTCAAAGTTTTCAAAAATAATTCAAAGTCCATTAATAGTGAATTCGAGCACAAAACTGTTTTTCACGTACAATAAGTACCGATACTATATGATTAGTATCGATACTATTTATGTGGTATCGATACCCAAGATAAGATAAGTAACGATACTCTCAAGGTAGTGTTGATACTACCAACATTGCTCAAATTCCAGAATGCAAAAATAGTATCGATACCCAAAGGGGTACCAATACTACTTTCCATAGTAGTATCGATACCATAGCCTTAGTAACAAAACCGTCAGGCCCAACGGCTAGTAACGACTAATTTTATTTAAAAATAACAAAGGTAGTACTGATACTTCCTATAGGAGTGCAGATGCCCTCTGTACTGGGAAATTTTATTTTGCAGATAAAACATCCCCAAACGGCTAGAAATCATCCCCAATGGTTATAAATAGCCATAACTTTATTCCAACATATAAATACATGTTCAAGACACTTGAAGAAGGGTTACAACACCTATCCAAGCAATCAAACACAAGAGAAGATTTTTTCATTCCTATTTCACTTTATCTTATAAATATTTTGTTCTTGTGAGCTTTAATTTGTAAACACCCTACCATGTATTAGTTTTATTTTTTACTTCTTTTATCCTTTTGATAAGGGGTTTTGGTTCTATCTTAGCCAATTGAAAAGATAGGGAGTTGTAAAGGTTACTCTTAATCCTTGAAAAAAGTAAGAACAAATTAATGGATTTGTTGGAAAATCCTTATTGAGCAGGTAAGGTATTGGAGGTAGACTTAGTTGAGAAATCGAACCATTATAAATCGTTGTGCAAAATTATATATCCTTTCTTTCTACTTACTCCCTAAATATTTTTTCCAATTCACCCCCTTGTACATTTTTTTATTTTTCCAATTGAGCTTCAACAATCCCAATAGGTATCCATGCTCTCCTCAGAAACCCTTAAATTTTATTATCTCCTAACATACAGTATCGGTACTATTCTTATAGTACCGATACCCTCAACCTGTAAACTCTATTTTCTCTCCTAAAAGCCCTCTTAAATCACTCCTAAAGATATCTCAAGGCCCCCGAACGGTGTTTAAAGATTATTTACAGTTATATAATCATAAAAGGTCATACTTTAAGCATGAATTACATTAAATCCCTAATTTCATGATTTGAACCCCCAAGTTCACTCAAATGGCTTATACACACACACATACATTATTTATACACATGTTTTTCTATAAGAATTAAGAAGAGGTTAGAAGTGTGTTACCATGCATTAGGGGTTGAAAAAGAACCTCAAGCTTACCCAAGGGTCACTTTCTCCTTGTTCTTCACCATTGAGATTTCACCCACTTCTTTCACTAACCAAAAGCAAATGAAAGGGTTATTAACTTAAATGATGGCTTAAAAAAAAGTAAAACGTGATTCTAAACTCTATGAGATGGATTTGGAGCACTTAAGAGCTCTAGAATTCAAAACCCCTCTAAAATCCCCACCTTGGCCACAATAACCAAACCATGAGAAAGTGGGTTTGAATTGAATCTCTAGATTTAGAGTTTAGCTTTTTTACCTTAAGGAATTCAAACTAGGGTTGGAGAACAAGAATGCTTTTACCTTTTAGCTTCTTACTAAACCAAATAAAGAGAGAAAATGGAATAATAAAAAGAAGAAGATAAGGAATAATGAAGAAAAAGATGAGTCTCTACACGTTTACATCACCTTCTTTAATGGAAATTCAGCTTTCAAAATAATTTAAGGGATATTTTCTCTCCTAGTCCTCCTCATTTCTTACATAGTTTAAAAAACCCCTTTTATGCCTTAATGGCCTCAAATCCAAACTTTAACGAACAAAACTTAACCCAACACATCTTAATGGATTCTTGGCCTATAAAGAATTCACCCAGTTTACCCATAACCACCAACCAAAAATCGGGATGTTACATAGAGTGTGATGGTTTTGCGCGTATGTAAAAGGGAACAAGAAGAGTAAGGAACTAATCTTGGCATCAGTTACTAAAGAATAATTTCATGTATCAGTAATGACATCCTATTACATTTTGATTTTCTAGTTGGCATGTATACGAATAATAAATGTCTGTAAATTATTAATAAGGTAATATTTTTAAGTTTAATTAGAAAAGCTATGATATGATTAAAAGGTTTAAAAGATTTAAGTAAATTTATATACAAGGATTTTAGTGAGTAAAATATATATTTAAAATTATGAAATCTAATGTATGTTTTAATGAAGTTATGTCATTTTAAGCTGTGAAGCTCATCTTCAATGGTTTCTTGATTCGAATCTAGCTATCTCAACATAATTTGGGTGTTTTAAAATACCCCAATATTGATATCTTCATTAGCTCATTCTTAATACAGAAAATTTTAAACTTCAACTGGATCATCCTCGTGCCATTTATTAACAACCCTTACTCTTAACTTGTGTCAATATAAGTATCATCAAATATCTTTCTTCGTTCTTATTCAAATCTAATAGTTTGAGGGATTATTTTTATGAGGTCTCATAATCATATTGCCTCTCTAACAGAAATGTCTCAGATCCTTGTTACGAGTTGAAGTTTTAGAAAATCTCAAACCATGCCACTTTTTACCAAGGCTTTCATCTACTTCTGATTGATTTTTAATGAAGTCACTAAGGAGTTTGAGAAGTTTTATCTTCAAGTATTCTGATCTTTCAGGTATATTGTTTTCAAAATCGAGTATTGTCTTCATTGCTCTGGCATCACTTATTCTTCTTGCTTTGACTATTTTTTTTTCTTTCACTTCTAATTTGAGGCAGAATAAGACTCGCCAGCTTCAAGGACTTCCTTCATTCTCAAGAGATTGTCCTGTTTGAAAATGATTTTCTCCTTTCATTTGGTTTTTAAAATCCAAAAGAATAAAAGAATTTTTAACAAAATAATGGCAACCTTACGTCGGGCTCACAATTGATACAAATCAATAATTCAATAAATATCGAGTAAATCAAGAACTTTATTTTATTATTATTTTTAAAAAATATATATATCCATTTAACAAGTGTTAAAATCAATGGGTTGGCTTCTTGGTTGGCCTCTTATTTTTCTAAAGTTTCAAACATCGAAATGTCCTCTATTTCATGATCTTTGCGAATATTATGACATACCCCTTATCGCAGCTTAGGATTTCAAGGATGAGGAAAAAATGAAACAACTATTGTATTCAAATGCTAGACGTTTTAGAGAACTTCCATTTTGGTTCTCTAAAATATTCAATTTGATCAAGCTTCATAGACTCCTTTAGCAAAGGTAGTGCAGAAATATCGGTCTAAAAAATTCTTGAATGCTTGTGTGAGGTTGACTATAACAGGTGTTTCTCAAGTCTCTTAGTTCATCTTCCCCTGAACTCATTTTTTATCTAAACTTTAGGCATTGTCGCTTTTAATGAATTCACGTTGATGTTCTTTTCTTAACATATGAGAGTATGCTAAATTTACATTAATATTATGAGTTTTCAACTTCAAGATTTCTTAAGCTCATCGAGAAGAACCTGTTATAGTCTGGGTGTCATTAAAAGTAAAAAAATCATTTTTAAATTTCAATCCCCAAGAAATTGACCTAAACTAAATTCATCTACTGCAATATTCCTTTAGTGAAGATTATGATCATCATCGAACCCCCTCAATAGAAGTGGAGTCCAATCAGTTTCGCAGCTTTATACACGAAAGATACCCTACTTTGTCCACTGCTATATATACTTGGATATATTGACTTTGTATTCTTTGTCATGCAAGGGAAAGTTTAATCTTCCTTGAAGGAAGGTGTATCGTTCATGTATAATTTCTAAAAATGATCAGGGTTATTACTTTACAAGGGTTCAATCATGACACTTGTCAAAACCTATAAAAATATTTTATTATACTCATTGAACTTTAAAAATAAATTTTATTCATTTCCTATAACCTTATAAGGTAGTACATGTTTACTTAAACATCTTTGAAATATACAAGAAAACTAAGAAATGACGGAAAAAAATTCAAAAAAAAGAAAAAGTTTATATGCAAAGTTCAACCATGTTTAATGTGGATGAAATGACCTATTCTAGATTCACCTCAGGATGCCCCTTACTCATCGAAGGTTTATAACCAGAAGTCAATCAAATTTTATAACTTATGTCTCTGTCTAACAGTCCTCAGTAGTGTGCCCTGAGCTTCCTACGTGGTAGCTACACACTGTGTTAACATCATAACTTTTAGGAAACGAGGGTTCTTTTGGCTTGGACTGAAATGAAGTAACCAAGTCCTTCTTAATCAGGATTAAGAGTACTTCTTCATATGTCATCAAAATCATATCAATAGGTGCATTTTCTTGGATCACTCTTTGATATTGAGACCCTACGTATTAACTTCATTATCTTCCTTGACATTAGTGTTTTCAGTGCTCTTTATTATACCATTTTGGATAGCCATTTCAACCATCTCTCCAGATGTAACTACCTCACCAAAGTTTTTAGAGGCTTTTCCTATTAAATATTCTATGAAGGGAGCTCCCAAGGTATTAGAAAAAGCATTGACATCTCTTCTTCTACCGAGGAAGGGTGAACATGCACTGTTATGTCGCTCCATCTTCTAGCATGTCATTAGAAGCTTTCATCATACTCCTTCTCCATGCTTTACAATGTGAATATAGTAGGTCTCGTATTATTCATGTGTTTGTATTATTTTAAGAAAGACTTGTCTAAATCCTTTCATATTTTGATAAGAGTTCAGCTTAACTGATTGTACCATTTGGAAGAAGATTCAATCAAGCTATCTTGAAAATAGTTAATCAATATTTGATCATTGTCGGTATAATTAGACATCCTTTAGTAAAACATGATGAGATGATCGAAAGAACAACTGGCTCCACTATACTTCTCGAAATCAGCATTTTTAACTTAGGTGGAAGCATCAAGTCATGAACCAAACTTAGATCCCTTGAATCTATTCCAGGAAAATCATTAACACCTTTTAGCATTCAAATCATTTCATCCATCTTTCTCAATCATTCTTCCTACGGCCTTTTAACTGTAGTCTTTCCAACAAAGGGAGACATACTCTTGGCATAATCTAAACTCAAAGGGGTATGAATAGAGGTACTGGCCAGATGAATTGCCACTTTCAATTAAGTCAGGTCGGCTAGTGGCAAGTAGACAAGATTCTTAGTTAAACCGACAACGGGGTTAACATTTCTTTCCTCAATTAATTGAATCAACTTTTCTATCATCTCATTTGGGACATCAGATATTTATCCATAATCTCTTGTTGAACCTTGACCAATTGATCTTTCTAAATTTTCTCTAACTCAGCTAACTTTTCCTCCACAATCTTTTATAAGTGTTTTATTTAGTTGTTATTTCAACTTTAAATTGCTCCTTAATCGTTCATTTTTCTGGCTTATTTGTTCATTTTGATTCATTTTTTGTGCATGACACTACATTCTAAAAATTACTCTAAAAGGACAAAATTCTTCATTTTTTTAATTTTCGGAATCAAAGTTGGATTAGTGGGCATGACTTCGGGCATGACGCATCTGATATGGTGATGATGTCAGCACCTTCTAAAAGGTTTAGTCAGTTCTTCTAGAAGAACGAATGGATTATTTTCACGTTTCTACAATTCGAATTTCAATTAAAACTCATGTTTTAAGATATTATTTTAAATATTATATTTTAACTTATCTTGTTTTTGGTAATTTAGTTTAAATTGTTTTAAGTATTTTCATTATGATATATTTCTTTATTTTACAAATTATATATACCTTGTTTTTAAGATTTTGAAGGCTATAAATACCCTCTCAAGGTAAGCCTAAAAACACATCTCACTACAACTGAGAATTTACTCTTCCTCTTCTTTCTAGTTTTATAAAATTCTCTCTTCTTTTCTTTTCAAGTTTGCATTTTTTATTTTAATTTTTATTTTCAATATTTCAATGAAATAGGGGTAGCTGAACATTTTTCAACAATTGATATATTTTGCATTAAATATTTTATTAAGGGGGAGTTTTGCTAAAAACAATTTTTCAAATATTTTGTTATATCAAAAATGGGGAGTTTGTTGAACTATATTTTGATATAACAAATTAAGGCAAAATATTTTTGGGCATGAATTGAATTTTTTCAAAGTTTTCAAATTTTTCAAAAATAATTCAAAGTCCATTAAAAGTGAATTTGAGCACAAAACAATTTTTCACATACAAAAAGTACTTATATTATTCTTACAGCATTGATACTATATGAACAATATCGATACCATTTATGTGGTATCGATACCCAAGATAAGAGAAGTAATGATACTCTCAAGGTAGTATTGATACAACCAACATTGCTCAAATTCCAGAATGCAAAAATGGTATCGATACCCAAAGGGGTACCAATACTACTTTACATAGTAGTATCGATACCATAGGCTTAGTATCGAAACCGTCAGTCCCAACGGCTAGTAACGACTAATTTTATTTAAAAATAACAATGGTAGTATTGATACTTCCTATAGGAGTGCAGATGCCCTCTATACTGGGAAATTTTATTTTGCAGATAAAACATCCCCAAACGGCTAGAAATCATCCACAATGGAAAAAAACAGCCATAACTTTATTCCAACGTATAAATACAAGTTCAAGACAGTTGAAGAAGGATTACAACACCTATCCAAGCAATCAAACACAAGAGAAGATTTTTTCATTCCTATTTCACTGTCTTATAAATATTTTGTTATTGTGAGCTTTAATTTGTAAACACCCTACCATGTAGAAGTTTTATTGTTTACTTGTTTTATCCTTTTGATAAGGGGTTTTGGTTCTATCTTAGCAATTAAAAAATAGGGAGTTGTAAAGGTTACTCTTGATCCTTGAAAAAGTAAGAACAAATTAGTTGATTTGCTGGAAAATCCTTATTGAGTAGATACGTTACTGGAGGTAGACTTAGTTGAGAAGTCGAACCATTATAAACCATTGTGCAAAATTATATATCCTTTCTTTCTTCTTACTCCCTAAATAATTTTTCCCAATTCACCCCCTTATTGATTTTACGATTTTTCCAATTGTTCTTAAACAATCCCAATAGGTATCCATGCTCTCCTCTCAAACCCTTAAATTTTATTCTCTCCCAACATACAGTATCGGTACTATTCTTATAGTACCGATACCCTCAACCCGTAAACTTTATTTTGTATCCTAAAACCCATCTTAAATCACTCATAAAGTTATATCAAGGCCCTCGAATGGTGTTTAAAGCTTATTTATAGTTATATAATCATAAAAGGTCATACTTTAAGCATTCATTACAATAAATCCCTGATTTCATGATTTGAACCCCCCACGTTCACACAAATGTCTTATACACACATACATGCATCATTTATACGCATGTTGTTCTACAAGTATTAAGAACAGATTAGAAGTGTGTTACCTTGCACTAGGGGTTGGAAAAGAACCTCAAGCTAACCCAAGGGTCACTTTATCCTTGCTCTTCACCTTTGAGCTTTCACCACTTCTTTCACTAACCAAAAGCAAATGAAAGGATTATTAACTTACATGAAGGCTTAAAAAAATAAAAATGTGATTCTAAACTCTATGAGATGGATTTGGAGCACTTAAGAGCTCTAGAATTCAAAACTCCTCTAAAATCCCCACCTTGGCCACCATAACCAAACCACGAGAAAGTGGGTTTGAATTGAATCTCTAGATTTAAAGTTTACCTTTTTTACTTTAAGGAATTCACACTACGGTTAGAGAACAAGAAAGATTTTACCTTTAAGCTTCTTACTAAACCAAATAAAGAGAGAAAAGGGAAGAAGAAAAAGAAGAAAATAAGGAATAATAAAGAAAAATATGAGTCTCTGCACGTTTACATCACCTTCTTTAATGGAAATTGAGCTTTCAAAATAATTTAAGGGCTATTTTCTCACCTAATCCTCCTCATTTCTTACAAAGTTTAAATACCCCTTTTATCCCTTAATGGGCTCAAGCCCAAACTTTAACGTACAAAACTTAACCCAACACATCTTAATGGATTCTTGGCCTATATAGAATTCACCCGATTTACCCGTAACCAACAACCCAAAAATCAGGATGTTACATAGAGTGTGATGGTTTTTGCGCGTAGGTAAAAGGGAACAAGCAGAGTAAGGAACTAAGCTTGGCATCAGTTATTAAAGAGTAATTTCAGGTTTCAGTAATGACATCCTATTACATTTTGATTTTCTAGTTGGCATGTATACGAATAAGAAATGTCTGTAAATTATTAATATGGTAATATTTTTAAGTTTACTTAGAAAATCTATGATATGATTAAAAGGTTTTAAAGATTCATGGAAATTTATATACAAGTATTTTAGTGAGTAAAACATATATTTAAAATTATGAATTCTAATGTATGTTTTAATGAAGTTATGTCATTTTAAGCGGTGAAGCTCATCTTCAATGTTTTCTTGATTCGAATCTTACTATCTCATAATTTGGGATTTTGAAAATACCTTAATATTGATATCTTCATTGGCTCATTCTTAATGAAGAAAATTTTAAACTTCAAATGGTCTCATCCTCATGCCATTTATTAACAACCCTTACTCAACAAATGTATCATCAAATATCTTTCTTCATTCTTATTCAAATCTAATAGTTTGAGGGATTATTTTTATGAGGTTTCATAATCATATTTCCCCTCTAACAGAAATGTCTCAGATCCTTGTTACGAGTTGAGGTTCTAGAAAATCTCAAACCATGCCACTTCTTACCAAGGCTATCATCTACTTCTGATTGATTTTTAATGAAGTCACTAAGGAGTTTGAGAAGTTTTATCTTCAAGTATTTTGATCTTTCGGGTATTTAGTTTTCAAAATCGAATAATGTCTTCATTGCTCCGGCATCATTTATTCTTCTTGCTTTGACTATTTTTTGTTCTTTTACTTCTAATTTGAGGCAGAATAAGACTCACCAGCTTCAAGGACTTCCTTTATTCTCGAGAGAATGTCCTATTTGAAAATGTTTTTCTCTTTTCATTTGTTTTTTAAAATCCAAAAGAATGAAAGAATTTTTAACAAAATAGTGGCACCCTTAAGTCTGGCTCACAATTGAAACAAATCAATAATTCAATAAATATCGAATAAATAAAGAACTTTATTTTATTATTATTTTTTTTTTAAATATATCCATTTGACAAGTGTTAAAATCAATAGGTTGGCTTCTTGGTTGGACTCTTATTTTTCTAAAGTTTAAAACATCGAAATGTCCTCCATTTCTCGATCCTTACGAATATCATGACATGTCCCTTATCCCAGCTTAGCATTTCAAGGATGAAGATAAAATGAAACAACTATTGTATTCAATTGCTAGACCTTTTAGAGAACTTCCATTTTGGTTCTCTAAAATCTTCAATTTGATCAAGCTTCATAGACTTCTTTAGAAAAGGTAGTGCAGAAATATCGTTTAAAAAATTATTGAGTGCTTGTGTGAGGTAGACTATAACAGGTGTTTCTCAACTCTCTTAGTTCATATTCCCCATGAACTCATTTTTTATCTAAACCTTAGGCATTGTAGCTTTTAATGAATTCAAGTTGATGTTCTTTTCTTAACATATGAGAGTATGCTAAATTTACATTAACATTATGAGTTTTCAGCTTCAAGATTTCTTAAGCTCGTCGAGAAGAACTTGTTATAGTATGAGTGTCATTACAAGTAAAAAATCATTTTTAAATTTCAATCACCAAGAAATTTACCTAAACTAAATTCATCTACTGCACTATTCCATTTGTGAGATTATGATCATCATCGAACCCCCTTAATAGAAGTAGAGTCTAATCAGTTTCGTAGCTTTATACACGAAGATACCCTACTTTTCCACTGCTATATATACCTGAATATATTGAATTTGTATTCTTTTTCATGCAAGGAGAAAGTTTAATCTTCCTTGAAGGAGGGTGTATCGTTCAAGTATAATTTCTAAAACATGATCAGGGTTATTACATTACAAGAGTTCAATCGTTACACTTGTCAAAAGCTATAAAAATATTTTATTATACTCATTGAACTTTAGAAATAAATTTTCTTCATTTCCCATAACCTTATAAGGTAGTACATGTTTACTTAAACATCTTTGCAACATATAAGAAAACTAAGAAATGATGAAAAACAAATTCAAACAAAAGAAAAAGTTTATATGCAAAATTCAACCATGTTTGATGTGGATGAAATGACCTATTCTAGATTCACATCAGGATGCCCCTTAGTCATCGAAGGTTTATACCCCGGAGTCAATCAAATTTTATAACTTATGTCTCAATGTCTAACAGCCCTCAGTAGTGTGCCCTGAGCTTCCTACGTGGTAGCTACACACTGTGTTAACATCATAACTTTTAGGAAACGAGGGTTCTTTTGGCTTGGACTGAAATGAAGCCACCAGGTCCTTCTTAATCAAGATTAAGAGTACTTCTTCATATGTCATCAAAATCATATCATTGGGTGCATATTATTGGATCACCCTTTGATATCGAGACCCAACGTATTAACTTCATTATCTTCCTTGACATTAGTGCATTCAATGCTCTTTATTCTACCATTTTAGATAGCCATTTCAACCATCTCTCCAGATGTAACTACCTCACCAAACTTTTTAGAGGCTTTTCCTATTAAATATTCTATAAAGGGAGCTCCCAAGGTATTCAGAAAAAGCATTGACATCTCTTCTTCTGCCGAGGAAGGGTGAACATGCATTGTTATGTCGCTCCATCTTTGAGTATATCATTAAAAACTTTCATCAGTCTCCTTCTCCAAGCTTTACAATGAATATAGTAGGTCTTGTATTATTCACGTGTTGGTATTATTTTAAGAAAGTCTTGTCTAAATCCTTTCATATTTTGATATGAGTTCAGCTTAACTGATTGTACCATTTGGAAGCAGATTCAATCAAGATATCTTGAAAATAGTTAAACAATATTTTTTCATCATTGTCGGTATAATTAGACATCCTTTAGTAAAACATGATGAGTTGATCGAAAGGACAACTGGGTCCACTATACTTCTCGAAATCGGCATTTTTAACTTAGGTGGAAGCATTACGTCATGAACCAAACTTAGATCTCTTGAATCTATTCCAAGAAAATCATTACCTCCTTTTAGCATTCAAATCTTTCATCCATCTTTCTCAAGCGTTCTTCCTATAACCTTTTATCTGTAGTCTTTCCAAAAAAGGGAGAGGTACTCTTGGCATAATCTAAACTCAAGGGGCATGAATAGAGGTACTGGCCAGATGAATTCCCACTTTCAAATAATTCAGGTCGGCTAGTGGCAAGTACACAAGATTCTTAGTTGAACCGACAACAGGGTCAACATTTCTTTCCTCTATTAATTGAATCAACTTTTCTATCATCTCATTTGGGACATCAAGGATTTGTCCATAATTTCTTGTTAAACCTTGACCAATTGATCTTTCTGACTTTTCTCTAACTCAACTAACTTTTCCTCCACGATCTTTGATAGGTGTTTTATTTAGTTGTTCTTTTGACTTTAAATTGCTCCTTAATCGTTGGTTTTTTGGGCTTATTTGTTCGTTTTGATTCATTTTTGTGAAGGACACTAGATTTTAAAAATTACCCTAAAAGGACATAATTATGCATTTTTTTATTTTCGGAATCAAAGCTGGATTAGTGGGCATGACTTCGAGCATGACGCATCTTATATGGTGATGACGTCAGCACCTTCTAAAAGGTTTAGTCAGTTCTTCTAGAAGAACGAATGGATCATTTGCACGTTTCTACAATTCAAATTTCAATTAAAACTCATGTTCTATGATATTATTTTAAATATTATATTTTAACTTATCTTGTTTTTGGTAATATAGTTTAAATTGTTTTAAGTATTTTCATTATGATATATTTCTTTATTTTACAAATTAACTTTACCTTTTTTTAGGATTTTGAAGGCTATAAATACCCTCTCAGGGTAAGCCTAAAACACATCTCACTACAACTAAGAATTTACTCTTCCTCTTCTTTCTAGTTTTATAAAATTCTCTCTCTTCTTTTCTTTTCAAGTTTTCATTTTTTATTTTAAGTTTTATTTTCAAATATGTTAATTATGACTTTTTTCATGCTTAGCAAATTTTATTTAAAGCCAAAGGCTAAAGCGTTGGCTCAATTCCAAACGTGAGAATTGTAAGGCACTTAAATCGCTTCGGATATCTCTATCTATTTTCTCGGCTTATTTTCAAAACCAAAAAGTCGACGTTGGTTTGTATATTGTTATGGTTAACATGGGAAAGAAGGATCGACTTATGGATGCATATTCGACTTCCTAGGAACACACTTAGCCAAAATTGTTTGCTAAATGGAAACTGAGAACTGAACCAATTATTGTTGAAACAACATAATCCGAGTCGACAACTTTTCGAGCCTCAACGTTTTTAGATCTACAACATTGTTGTTGCTTAGATCAATTCACAAACTGATATTAAAGATTGTAATTGGGTATTCGGTATACAAAGCATAGTCACAAGGATTTGTCCTTGTAGACAAGTAACCGGCGTGAATCTTAAAATAAAGATCTATTTCAACGATCCGAGGAAATTGAGTCAAAGCTAAAAGCATGATGCTACTTTTTACAATAAGTCTTCTTTTCAAATTCTAATTTCTATTTTATTATATTTATTATTTTTTAATTATTTACCTTTATCTTATCTTCAAACAGTTTTTTTCAAAACCCCCTATTTATCTTTTTCATATCTCAGTATTTATTTTTTATATTTTTATTTATTTTTTAATCTTAAATTTCATCCTTATCCAAACTCTATCGTTCAGAAACAAAAAGATAACTAAATCAAAATTGCAATGTCTGTGGGATCGACCCTTACTTTCTACTTGCTATATTTTCTTTATATTTCTTTTGGGATTTTGACACGAAAATGACAAATGTCAAATTGGCGTCGTTAACGGGGACTAACGGCAAAAATTGATTTATTTTTCTTTGTTTTTGATTTATGACCAGAAGGAACCTGGTAGAATTTGTAGATCTTGACCCGAAGATAAATGCCCGAGCACAAGTTACGAATGAGCATTCTCTCCATTAAGTAAAAGATCGAAAATGTCTTTATGACTATTGGGAACGATTTAAAAAACTTTGTGCATGTTATCCACAACACGAATTAAGTCAACAAATGTTACTTCAATACTTTTATGAATGTCTTTTACCTATGGAACTGAAAATGGTAGATGCCGCTAGCGGAGGAGCATTAGTTAACATGACCCCAACAACAGCGAGAGAGTTGATTTCAACCATTGCCGCCAACTCTCAACAGTTTTCAAGTGAACTCAATCAACGGGTTCATGAGATAAGTACATTTTCCATTGAAAATAAATTAGATAAATTAACTGAAGTAGTTAATTCACTTGTTGCAGGAAAATCTTGGGTAACAAGAGCATGTGGGATATGCACGAAGCTGGACCATCCGACGGACTACAACCCGATGATACAAGAAGGATACAATGCAGAAATCAATGTTGTAGGAAACTTTCCAGGACCTCCATAGACACCATACAACCCATACAGTAATACTTATAATCCGAGATGGCGAGACCACCCAAATTTCAGCTATGCGCCGAATCAAAGGCTAGCTAATCAACCAATACCTCCTCCTCGACAACAAAAAAAATCATCATTGCATGAAATCATATAAAAGTTAGCAATTTCACAAGAAAAGCTGGTTGCATCCCAGAAAAAATTCCAAAGCCAAGCCGAAACACATTTTCGAGAGTTGGATAAAAAAGTGAGCTGACTAGCTCAAACTGTGGGGAAATTAGAATCAAAAGGAAGACTACCTTCTCAAATAGAGTTAAATCCAAAAGATAATTTTAGTTTCATCATAGTCCAAAGTAGAACAGTCATCTCACCCGAAGTTCCAGGAGAAAAAGCTGCACATTTTGAAGAACAAGAAGAAACGTCGCCTCTGTAAATACAAGGTACATCTGACACAAATCCTCCTTCTCCCTTCCCATCAATATTCTTAAAGTGTGATAAAAGAGCTAAAGAAAAGGATATCTTAGAGGTGCTCCAAAAAGTTCAAGTTAACATACCTCTTCTTTAAGTAATTCGAAAGTACCGAGGTATGCTCGATTTTTAAATGAGTTTTTCATTACAAAAAGGAAATTATGGGGCACAAAAAGGTAAATTTGGGAGAACATGTTTCTACATTTTTTCAACGAAAACTCCCACCAAAGATGAAGGATCAATGTATGCTCGTCATACCTTGTAAAATAGGTCATTTTAAAATTAAACGTGCAATGTGTGACTAAAGAGCTTCAATTAATGTTATGTCATTTTCTATTTATAAAATGATTACTAATGAGACTTTAAATGAAACGAGAGTAACCATACAGTTGGCTGATCGATCTGTGATCTATCCAGTGGGAATGATGGAAAACGTCTTAGTGAAGGTCGATGTATTATTTTTTTCCTGCAGATTTCTATGTCATTGACATGGAACATGGTAGGTCGGATACTTATTCTGAATTACTTTTAGGTCGACCCCTTCCTAAGCACCGCACATATAAAGATCGATGTTAAAAGTGGTATACTGACAATGAAATTTGATGGTGAGATCGTTGAATTTGATGTTTACAAAGCAATGAAATACCCGGATCGAGCTGAACGAATTAATTTTGTTGATATATTAGATCCTTTAATTGATATATATTCAATCTAATTTTTCTTATAATCTTTCCAGGGATCTTGAACTTTTCCACAAAGAGGAAAAAAGGGAGTGTGAAAATATTTATTCAATCAAATCTGATTTATTTTTGCCTTCCTCTAAAACTAAAATTGTACCTTTTATTTTGCAGGCACCTGAGGTATAATTAAAACATTTACTGGAACACTTGAAATAGGCCTTTTTTGGCAAAAATGGAACCTTACCAATAATCATCTCAAATAAACTATCCGAAGAAAAAGAGGAAGTTTTAGTAACGATGTTGTGTTCGCACAAAAAAGCCATAGGATGGACCATTTCCGACATTAAAGGATTAAATCCCTCGACTTGCTTGCACAAGATCAAAATTGAAGATGGAGCAAAGCCATCACGAGAAGGAAAACGCTAATTAAATCCACCAATAGTGGAAGTAGAAAAGAATGAAATTCAGAAACTCCTTGATGCTGACGTAATCTATCCGATATCGGATAGTAATTGGGTAAGTCTGATTCATGTGGTTCCCAAGAAAACGGGAGTTGCAGTGGTCAAAAATCAAGAAGGGGAATCAGTGCCAACAAGAGTTCAAAATGGATGGCGAGTCTGCATTGACTACAGGAAGTTGAACTCTCTTACTCGAAAAGAACATTTTCCTCTTCCCTTTATATACCAAATGATTGAAAGATTGACTAGGAAAACTCATTACTGTTGCCTTGATGGTTTTTCTAGTTTTTTTCAAAATCCTATCAGCACCAGAAGATCAAGAAGAAATGAGTTTTACTTGCCCCTTTGTTACATTTACATATAGACAAATTCCCTTTGGCCTTTGTAACGCACCGGCCACCTTCCAAAGATACATGTTGAGTATATTTTTTGACTATGTGGAGAATGGAATCTAAATCTTTATGGATAACTTCACGGTTTATGGTAATTCTTTTAGTGAATTCTTGATAATTTAACTAATGTGCTTAAATGATGCTTAGAATATAACCTTGTTTTCAACTATGAAAATGTCATTTTATGGTTGAGAAAGGGTTAGTTTTAGGTCATATTGTTTCCTCAAAAGGGATTGTGGTTGATAAAGCTAAAATAGATATTATACGCTCACTTCCTTACCCCACAATTGTGAGGGAAATTCGTTCTTTTCTTGGCCATACAGGATTTTACTGCAGGTTTATTAAAGATTTTTCGAAGATAGCACAAACTTTATGCAATCTTCTCCAAAAGGATCAAGACTTTGATTTTGATTCAAAATACAAGGCATCTTTCGATTCATTAAAGAAAAAGCTTATTTCAGCCCCAATTGTTCAGCCATCATATTGGAATTACCCCTTTGAACTTATGTGTGATGCATCGGATACTAGCGTTGGAGTCATTCTCGGCCAAAAAATAGGGAAAGAGCCACATGTCATAGCCTATACATCCCGAACTTTGGACTCAGCTAAGAAAAATTATTCAACTATGGAAAAATAAATTTTTGCTATAATTTTTGCTTTAGAAAAATTTAGATCTTATTTGCCTGGCACTAAAAATACTATTTTTTCTGGTTATGCAGCTTTAAGGTATTTGATGAGAAAAAAGGAAACAAAAAAAAGGCTTATCCGATGGATCTTGCTTTTACAGGAGTTTAACTTGGAAATCAAAGACAAAAAGGGATGTGAAAATCTAGTAGTGGCTTACTTGAGTCAAATTCCCCTTTCCAAAATTTACCCACCTCTTAGAGATGAATTTCCTGAAGAAAATCTTATGGTGACACAAATCATAACTCCATGGTTTGCGGATATGGTCAATTATTTGTCCATAGGTAAGTTACCATTATATTTTTCGAGAGCTTAAATCAATCAAATTAAACGAGAATCATGATATTATATTTGAGATGGTCTATATTTATGGAAGCACTACTCATATCAGGTAATTTGGTGATATATTGCCAAAAATGAGGTAAATTCAATTTTACAATTTTGTCACTCTTACTCTTGTGGTGGTCATTTTGGGCCAAAACGTACAGCTCATAAAATTCTTTAATGTAGTTTCTTTTGCCTCACATATTTCGGGATTCTTATTTTTTTTGTAAAACTTGTGATAGATGTCAACGTACATGTAATTTAAGTCGTATAAATGAGATGCCACTAAATTCGGTACAAATTTATGAGATTTTTTATGTTTGGTAAATCGATTACATGGGTTCTTTTGTTTCTTCATTTCGAAATACTTATATTATCTTAGTTGTATATTATGTTTCTAAATAGGTAGAAGCTAAGGCTACCTGGAATAATGATGTTAAAACTACAGTTAATTTTTGAAAAATTCTATTTTTTCCAGGTTTAGCACGCCACTGGCTATAATAAGTGATAGTGTAACACCCATTTCCTATATATGTTTCCGTACACAAGTCACAGGTGTCAATTGACTTTTTAAAAACATTTACTTATTTGTAAAACCCATAAAATTTTGTTTCGAAAATATAACAAAACATTTTAATAAAATAATAAAACAATTTTTGTAACATATTACAAAAGTTATAACTTTAATACATTCCAGAGCATTTTTTTATTCAAATACATACCAGCTAATTTTCAAAGTAGACATGATTGTCCTTCTGTTACTGATGAGTGAACCTTGGATTGATGATAGCTATTGATGCACTCCTTACTCGGCTAGTCTTTTCTCTTACCTACTCGTGAAATTAACACATGCTAAGTATTTACTTAGTGAGGCAATATATTGTAAATAAATGGCAATTCATACATAAGTATATCATGGCTATTGAAATACGAACTAAATTGTATACTCCATAAGAATCAATTAACCATCTCAGTTAAACAAAATTTCTTTCATATAGTCATCGAAACTATTCTTAGTATGCCCAACATACCTATTTTTCTGTATATTTTTCCCATTTATCCTTTATTTTGCCCAATGTATGTTAAATGATAATGTAGGGTACATGCATTACATCGAAGTGCCGAAATGGTCATTCACCTTTTATGAATACTATGAGTGGCACCTTTTATGTTGATAATGCACCATTATGCATTTAACTGTCATTAATGGCACCTTTTATGCCAGAATGCACTGTTATGCATTTATCTTTCATTAGTGACATCATTTATGCCAAAATGCACCGTTATGCATTTGATTTTCATTAGTGGAACCTTTTATGTCTAAATGCACTGTTATGCATTTAACTTTTATTAGTGGCACCTTTTATGTCGAAATGCACCGTTATGCATTCAACTTTCATTAATGGAACCTTTTATGCCGAAATGCACCGTTATGCATTCAACTTTCATTAATGGCACCTTTTATGCCGAAATGCACCATTATGCATTTATTTTGGCAACATCGATAACCATTGCACAACATCAACATTCATTCATTCATTTTAGAGCAGTTCATACTCTAAAACTTATTCATAATATCATTTTTATATATGTCACAAAAATATACCAAAATGTTGTAAAACATATATATTAAAAAAACATTCGAGGTTGACTCATCGTGAGTCTTGCAGTAAACCTTGGGTCTCGATCAGACACTATCGATATAGGCACTCCATACAGCCGAACTACCTCTTTTATATACAATTTCGCATATTTATCCATCGAGTAATCTACCTGAACTAAAAAAAGTGAGTTGTCTTGGTCAATCTGTCCACAATTACCCATATTGACAAAGGTAGACTCGAAACAAAATCCATTGTAACTCATTCCCACTTCCACTCAGGAATGGATATCTATTGTAGCAATCTGGAAGGCACTTGATGTTAAGCTTTCACTTGCTGACATTTCAAACATTTTGTAACAAACTGCGATACAGCTCTTTTCATGCCAGGCCACCAATAACGACTCTTTATATCCTGATACAATTTATTCCTGCCTGGATGCATAGTCAAAGGACTATAATGTGCCTTGAAAAAAATATCTTTCTTCAGTTCATCATTATCGGGAATATAAAGTCTTCCACTATAATATAAACATTATCAGCCTTTATTTCGAGGTCTTTGACCTTTTCTTTTTCTACTTGCGCCATTCTCGCCAAGTATTTCTCATCTTGACCTTACAGCTCTTTTACCCGATCCAAAAGCATTGACTTTAGCTTAATCTCAGTAATTAAGGCACCATATTCCTTTAAATACATACGCGCATCCAAAGCCTGTAGAGCAACAAAAGTCTTTAGGCTAAGTGCATCCGCTACCACATTAGCCTTCCCGGGATGATAATCGATGATCAAAACATAATCTTTCAAAAGCTTGATCCATCTTCTCTATCTCAAATTCAGTTCTTTTTGAGCCAGCAGGTACTTTAGACTCTTATGATCCGTATAAATATGGAATCGCTCAACGTACAGTTAATGGCGCCAAATTTTCAAAAAAAAGATGACCGCTGCCAATTCCAAGTCATGTGTCGGGTAATTTCTCTCGTGATTCTTCAGTTGTCTTAAGGCATAAGCCAAAAAATTTCATCTTGTATAAGCACACATCCCAACCCATTATGACAACTAGGACTTATGTTGCAATTCGTTTTAGCATTTCAAAACTTTCTTGACATTTCTCCAACCAAACAAAAGGAACATATTTTCGTAATAACTTAGTTAGCGGCAAAGCTAACATTGAGAAGTTCTTCATGAACCATCTATAATAACCAGCAAGTCTCAAGAAACTCTGAACTTCAAAAATATTCTTTGGGGGGTTTCCAATCCACTATAGCTTGAATCTTTTTTGGGATCTACTTTGATGCCTTATGCGGAGACTATATGACCAAGGAAAGCAATCTCAGATAACCAAAATTCACATTTGGATAATTTAGCATATAGCTTCTTTTCTCGAAGTGTCTGAAGAGCCACTCGAAGATGAGCATCATGTTCCTCTGTTGACTTCGAATACACCAAAATATCATCTATAAATACTACCATGAATTGATCCAAGTAAGGTTGGAATACTAGTTCATCAAGTCCATAAATGTTGTAGGAGCCTTAGTTAATCTAATGGCATCACCACAAATTCTTAAAGTCCATACCGAG
Organism: Hibiscus syriacus; assembly: GCF_006381635.1. Taxonomy (NCBI): domain Eukaryota; kingdom Viridiplantae; phylum Streptophyta; class Magnoliopsida; order Malvales; family Malvaceae; genus Hibiscus; species Hibiscus syriacus. The sequence goes on from NW_024062180.1 coordinate 335,418, forward strand.
CCCAAAAAGTTGTCTTTGAAATATCATCCTCTTTTATCTTTAATTAGTGGTACCCCGACCTCGGGTCTATCTTAAAGAATACTGTTGCGCCTTTCAATTGATCGAATAGATCAACAATCCTCAGAAGAGGATACTTATTCTTTATTGTTACTATGATTAACTGGCGGTAGTCGATGCATAATCACATATACACGTCCTTCTTTTTCAAAAAAAACACATGTGCTCCCCAAGGAAAACATTGGGTCTCACAAATCCCTTATCGAGTAGCTCTTGCAATTTGTCTTTTAGCTCTCTTAACTCCATTAGAGCCATTCGATATGGAGCCATAGAAACAGGTTCGGTACTCGGGTAAACCTCAATCTAGAATTCCACCTCGCGGTCTGGAGGTAAACTTAGGAACTCTTCTGAAAAAACATCCAAAACTCCCTAACCGTTGGAATATTATCTACTCTCACTTCCTATACTCGAGTTTCTATCACATTAGCTATAAAATCTATGCATCCCTTTGACATCATTTTCTTTGCAGTCATGGCTAATATCCATTGGATGGTGATTTCTCTTTTTCGTCGATCTACTATTTTAGAGCCTTCTGCATCCTTCAAAAATAATAGCTTTTTATGGAAATCAACCCATCCATGATGTGGAGACAACCAATCAATGCCCAAAATGACTTCAAACACATCAAAAGGCAACTCTATTAAGTTTTTTGGGAACAAAATCCCTTAATTCTTTATCAGGCATTTTCTACATACCCGCGTTACTCTCGAATTATGGCCCATAGGGTTTACCGCTATCATCTCATTAACAATTGGTTCTAAAGGAATTCCTCTAGCTCTAACCAACTTTGTACTAATGTATGAGTGTGTCGAACCAGGGTTAACTAAAATAAATACAGGTTCATCAAAAATATGGAATGTACCTGTTAAGATCTCTGGGTCATCCTGATCCTCATTGGTCTTAATATTGTAAATTATGGTGTCTCCCCGAGTCTCTTGTCGCGACATTGATTCAGATTGTCCTCTGGATCTACCTCTTCCTCTGCTTCTATTAGAAGCTGCCACTGATCTCTCAGATTACGCTGAATTGTCCTCAAATTTTTTAGGACAATTTTGGGCAAAGTGACAAGTTTCACCACACTGGAAACAAGCTCCACTAAGAAATTTTCATACTCGACGGTGTAATTTACCACATGTATGACATGGAGTTCTCTCTCCAAATTCTCTACCCGAGCTAGTAGCAAAAGATTAGGATTATTTAGTTTTCTACGAAGCTACAGTAGAACCATCTCTATCAGTATATCAAGAACTCAGGCCCTTACCTCTCTTAGCATTATGGGGAGTTGAAGGCGTTCCAACTCTTTTCCCCATCTGCTCCGCTGCTAGGATCTCCTCTTGAGCTCTTTCAATAGCCTTGGCTCTTGAGCTCTTTCAATAGCCTTGGCTCGATTTATTACTTCTTACAAACTAAGAAAGTTCAAATCCAACATTATCTCTTTCAACTTTGGCCTCAAACCTACAATAAACCAATCACATCGACCCTTGTCATTGGGAACTACCTTAGTAGCAAAACAGCTCATCTTATTGTATCAGCCTCATACTCATGTACTACTCAATCACCTTGTTTCAAATTAAGGAACTTTAGCAGCATTTCCCGTCTAAACTGCTCACCAACATACTTATTCTTAAATTCCTCTAGGAAGAATTGTCAGGTCACTTGTTCTGGTGGTGATTACATCATAGTATTTGACCACCATACTCGAGCTGATCCCCGAAGTAAAGACACAGCTCCACCCACCTTTTCAGAATTCGAGCATTGAAAACTTTCAAGCATTACCATAACATCATTTAACCATAAGTCATCCTCCAAAGGACCTTCATCCTCTTCTCCCCGAAACTCAGGAGTGCCTAAACTCTTCAGCTCTTTTGGGATCAACATCCTTGGTATTGGAGAAGGTTGGAACGGTGTCAAGATGGCATAAAGAGCTTGTATAAAAGCTCCAAACTCAGGCACCAGTATACCCAGATGTGCAGGTGCACTAGCATTTTCATATGGAATCGGCTGCTCACCATTAGCCTCATAACTTTTTCTACTCGTTCCTTCTTTAATTTTTGTTCCTCCGCTCTATGAAAGTTCGAGGATTCCGACATCTAATAGGACATACAGAATCATAATACTCAAGTAGTTATGAGTGACATCAATCACACTCTAATGACACCATATCAGTAACCTTGACAATCTTAGTGGCATGTAATCCTTTTTAAAGTCAAATAAACCCGGTTTTTGTCGAGAATCGGCTAAATCTATAGCTCTGATACCAATAAATGTAACACCCATTTCCTATATACTTTTCTATACACAAATCACATGTGTCACATGACTTTTTAAAAACATTTACTTATTTGTAAAACCCATAAATATTTGTTTCAAAAATATAACAAAACATTTTAATAAAATAATAAAACAATCTTTGTAACATATTACAAAAGTTATAACTTTAATACATTTCAGAGCATTTTTTAATTCAAAGACATGCTAGATAATTTTCAAAATAGACAAGATTGTCCTACTTTTACTAATGAGTCACCCTTTGATTGATGATAGTTGCTTCTACACTCCTTGCTCGGCTAGTTTTTACTCCTACCTACACGTGAAATTAACAAACGCTAAGTATTTACTTAGTGAGGCAATATATTTGTAAATAAAGAGCAAATCAAACATAAGTATATCATGTCTATTGAAATATGAACTAAATCGTATACTCTATAAGAATCAGTTAACCATCTCAGTTAAACCAAATTTCTTTCATATAGTCATCGAAACTATTCTTAGTATGCCCAGCATACCTGTTATTATGTATATTTTTTTCCAATTATCCTTTATTTTGCCCAATGTATTTGAAATGAGAATGTAGGGTACATGCATTGCACCCACCTTTTTTGAATACCATGAGTGGCACCTTTTATGTCAATAATGCACCGTTATGCATTTAACTATCATTAATGGCACCTTTTATGCCGAAATGCACTATTATGCATTTAAGTTTCATTAGTGGCACCTTTTATGTGAAATGCACCATTATGCATTTAATTTTCATTAGTGGTACCTTTTATGCCGAAATGCACTGTTATATATTTAACTTTCATTAGTGGCACCTTTTATGCCAAAATGTACCATTATGCATTCAACTTTCATTAGTGGCACCTTTTATGCCGAAATATACCATTATGCATTTATTTTGGCAACATCGATAACCATTGCACAACATCAACATTCATCCATTCATTTTAGAGTAGTTCATACTCTAAAACTTATTCATAATATCATTTCTATATATGTTACGAAAATATACCAAAATGTTGTAAAATATACATTTAACAAAGCATTCGTGGTTGACTCATTGTGAGTCTTCCTCCTTTTATACAAGTTCACTAAATGCACTCACCTGATATGCCTCGCTAGTATATTGTAATGATTTCAGGCTATTCAGCAACTTTATCTTTTTCCCTTTTTATTGTTTGACTCAGGAGCTTTGTTATGATCTATACAAGCATCCATTAAGTACACATACGATACCAATGTTAGTATACTCTCTAACATTTATACTTTTAATAATACTCAAAAGTACTATTATATTCATTTTTTAGCAAAATTAATCCTATCTTAAATTTTCCATACTCAATAGTATCGGTGCCCTACCATGGTATCGATACTTCTGTACTATGGTACCGATACTCCCTTTCAATATCGATACCATTTTTGTATTCTGTAAATCATGGTATCGATACCTTCCTCTTAGTATCGATACCCAGATCAGTATCGATACTAATTGCATCAGTATCGATATTGTTCATTCTATTTCGCCAATTTTAAACCTATAGTATCATTACTATTCTTCCAGTACCGATACCCTTACCCAAATTTTCCATTTTTCATCTCGATTTTTACCCATATTTCATTTAAAACTCTTACTTTTACCTCAAACAATACCCTTAAACTTAATATCACTTAACCCAACTAACTTTCCTCCATTTAGCTTCTTATAACATCTAAATTTTCCAAAGAACATCCCAAACCAAGAATCATACTACTTTCTCATACATATTTTTAATCACATCCAATGCTTCTAATCTCTTATTTACTTATTTGACAAGTCAAATATACTTGTAAACCTCAATAAAAACTCATATTTCAACATAACATTCAAAAACCCATTTTCTTCAATCTCAAATAAATCATCCATCTCTTAGTTTCAAGCTTCCACATCACTTAAGGTTTCAAGACCAAACCAAAAACTAAAGGAAAAACTAGTTGGATGAAGTTTTACATTTAGTTGTGGAGGAGAGCACGGGCAACAGGGAAGAAGGAGAGAAGAAAAGAAGATGACTTAGTTATTTTTCAACTTTCCCCTTTCTTCTTTTCTTAAATACCCTAATTAAAATGAATTTTAAAATCCATTTCCCTTTAAAGGACCAAAATTCCCTTTCATTCTTCCATTCTTGATAATTGGTATTAAACACAATTTTTAAACCATTTATTATACTTTATCATTTATTCAATTTAATCCTTCAAAATTTTAAATCGTTTTAATATAGTCATTAACCCGATATTTAGGGTATTATAAATAGAGGAACTCACTTCATTAACTGAGTAATTGAGTCGCTGATGAAGAAATTTGGAGTAACTCAAAGAATTGATATCGCTTACCATCCACAAACAAATGGACATGCAGAAGTATCGAATCAGGAAATTAAAATAATTCTTGAAATAATTGTTAAACCGAACCAAAAGGATTGGAGTTTAAAATTAATTGATGCTCTTTGGGCATGTCGAATCACTTATAAAGGTCTCATTGGGATGTCACCATATCGGCTTGTTTTCGGTAAACCATACCATTTACCGGTTGAGTTAGAACATCAGGCTTATTGGGATGTTAAACAGTGTAACATGGAAATGGATACGGTTGTTGAAGCTCAAAAATTACATATTCAAGAACTTTAGGAAATCTGAAAAAATGCCTATGACAGTGCTCGAATATTTAAAGAAAAAACAAAAGAATTCCATGATAATCGAATTTCTTTTAAAACATTTTTTGTCGGTCAAAAGGTTTTACTATTTAACTCTAAATTTAAGCTTTTTGCTTTAAAACACATATCAAAATGGCTTGGACCATTGATAGTGACACAAATATTTCCTCACAGTGTTGTTGTTGAAGATAATGTAGCAGTTCGGTTTAAAGTTAACAGTCAAAGGTTGAAGCCGTATTATGAAAATGCTTTATTTGGTCTAATTGAAGAAATCAATTTAGAGGAACCCGCAGTCTAAAAAAATCAAGTCATCGAGCTAACGACGTTAAACAAAGGCCTTGATGGGAGGCAACCCATTTCGTTTTACTTTCGTTTTTTAACAAACTTTATTTCATTTTAATTTATTTCATTCCATTTATTTTATTTTATCAGATGCTTAAATTTATTTTATATTTTCTGAATAAATTCGAATTTTGATCGAATATATAATGGAGTAGTGTCTCACATCTGGAGATAAGAAAAAGTGAACGTTAGCATAGCCCAACCCCATATGGCACACCATAGCATTCCCCAGGTCAAAAAAAATTCCTCTTCTACCGAAATTATTAATTTGGGGGGTTTAAATGTTTTTCAATTTTGATGGGACCCACCATAACTATCATTATCTACATCTTTCTACAATTTTAAACCAATCCCAACACATCCATCTCCTTCTATTCTACCTTTTTAGTTTGACACAATGACAAACTCTCTCTTTTTATTTTTATACTACACCTGACCTATCCTCTCCATTAAATAAGAAACATCTCCCCTCTTTCATTTTTTAATCCCCTAGCTGCGCGATAAAACCATGTTCAAAACATTTTGATGTTTGGATATAACAAATTAAGTGTTATTGAATTTTAAGATTTTTATTCAATTTTGAATTAGATATTCAAATAAATTATTTGAAATATCAAAATATTACTCCAAGTTTTTCAAGGTCAATTTTAATCCTTACTAAAGTGTAAAATTTTGTTTGAGTCTTAAAATATTTTTGAAACAATTTTACAAAGTATTTCGAACCTTACTCGAGCTAAAAATAATTTTTATTTAGGGATGTACCGATACACTCTTGGATGTATCGATACACACCAAACATCGAAAGCATTTTTTGTATTGATACACAGCTAATGCATCGATAAACTCCTGCCTCTGAGAAACATCAAATGTAATTAGTGTACCGATACACCCCAAGTGTACCGATACACTAGGTCAACCAACGGTCGAAATATTTGAATTTTACACGCATTATACCGATACTTTCATGCTCCCAACAGATTTTTAAATGATAATTACACCATAACGGCTATATTGACTTCACGAATGATCCCCAACGTTCAGAATCAATTGCATGTGTATTTAAACAAGCTCACGAACCATTGATCAAAAATTAGAAACAAGAATTGAGAGATAATCAAAGAGAAAGCCTTGAACTTATCGTTTGAGCATTTTCAAGCCTATTTTCATTCAATATTCATTTTTCTTTCAAGAATACCATTTTATGTTCAATTGTATTCATTCTTGAGTGTTTTTTCTTTGTTCTAGAATTGTGCAAACATCTTGCCTTGTGAGGTTTTCTGTAAGTTTGTGAAATTTGTAATTTTCTCTTTGGGAGAGAGTGTTCTCAAGAATTTGGGGTATAATTCTTGAGGGAGTTGTAAGGATACTCTTTGTCCTTAAAAGAAAGACAAATTAGTGAATTTATGGAAAATCCTTAGTGCATAGCTAAGGTAGTGGACGTAGACTTTGGTTGAGAAAGTCAAACCACTCTAAACCGTTGTGCAAATATTTTCAATTTTCTACAAAAGCTTCCACCGAAATTTTTATTACCAATTCACCCACTCTTGGCCAATTCATCGATCAATTAACTCAACAATTGGTATTATAGCTACACTCATTGGAAGGTTTAACCACCTTTTGAGTCAATTCGGGAAGAGTTATATCGATATTCAAGTCATCAATGGCCTCCACTTCAAACTTCGACTTCGTTCTTGATTCAATGCTCGTCAACAAGCTTGCTTTCTTCATTGGAACTAATTATTCTTATTGGAAGAATAGAATGAGGTATTTCATTCAAGCAAGTGACATGGGAGCATGGAATATCGTGGAAGACAGATACATCATACCTTCCACTCATTCAAGATCGTGGAGTGAAGAAGAGACATGAATGTTCCAGTTTAACTCAAAGGCTATCCATATAATATTTTGTGCTCTTGGACTAGATGAATATGGAAGATTTTCATCTTGTAAAATCGCCAAGGAAATATGGGATAAAATACAAGTTACTCATGAAGGCACAGACGAGGTAAAAGAATCTAAAATTAGTCTTCTAACTCATAGCTATGAAAATTTCATGATGAAACCGGATGAAGATATCAAAGCTATGACAGATAGATTTTCTGTGATTGTCAATGGTCTCAAATCATATGGAGAGATCATTCCAAATGTGAAGCTTGTAAGGAAGTTGATATATTCTCTTCCTCGAGCTTGGCAATCGAAGAAGAAGGAGATCATCAAAGCTAAAAACTTAAAGTCTCTAACTCTCGATGAACTCATCGGCTCTCTCCTCACACATGAAATAATGATTCAAGATGAGGTAGACCTCGAGAAGAAGGATGAGACAAAGAATGAGATGGGGAAGAAAAAAAATGCTGGAATTGCTCTCAAATCCACAAAAGATGAGAATGATTCGGATGAAGATGACGATGACGAGGAAATGACATTATTTACCAAACGGTTCAGAAAATTAATGAAGCCCAACAGAGGAAGAAAATTCTAAAGAAATGAAGGCTTCAAAAATGAACCAAAGAAGAAGGACCCTATCATTTTCTATGAATACAAAAAGCTCGGGCATGTCAAATATGATTGCCCGCAATTAAAGAAAAATGGTCAATCCAAGAAGAAACACAAGGCACACATGGCTACTTGGAGTGATAATGATGAATCATCAAATGAAGAGGAACAAGAAGTACTAAACCTGTGCTTGATGGCCACCGAGGAAGCTTCTCAGGTAAACTCTAACTCATTTGATTTTGAAGATTATTCTTTTGATGAGTCAGTAGAGGAGTATACTGGGTTGGCTTCGGATTTTGAGAAATTATTTTTGAAACACAAAAATGATATTTCAAAATTGAAAAATGAAAATGATCTCATATCCAAGACCAACAATTATCTTGAAAGTAAAATTAAAAAATTACAAATCAAAATCGAAGATTTTGAAAAGAAAATTACTAATTTGCATAACTTACTTTCAAGAGTTCATGACGATCATCAAAAAGAAATTGATGATCTTAAAGCTTCTTTCAATAAAGTTGGAACAAAACATTTTGAAAATGGAGAAAGCTCAAAATCCAACTTTGTTAGAAAAAGTTTTAAAAACTACAATCATAGAGGTCCCCAAAAAACCTCTAATGGTAAAATTGTTAGAAGTATATAGGTTCCTAAAGAACTCATTACTACTAAAGATAAGAATATCCTACACAAATGGATACCCAAGGGGACTAGAATTTTAAAGACTAAGGAATACGGACCCAAAAGAAATTGGGTAACAAAAATTATAAATTAATATATGTTTGTAGGAAAAGGAGCATGACTACAAGGCACAAAATACAAGTTCAAATTCATGGTTCATTGATAGTGGATGCTCAAGACACATGTCCGAAGACAAGAGCCGATTTATAGAGTTTAACAACAAAAATGGAGGAGTGGTAACCTTTGGTGACAATTCAAAAGGTTACATTGAAGGTATAGGTACTATAGGTAATACCTCTTCCATACAAATAGAAAAAGTATTATATGTGAATGAGTTAAAGCATAATCTATTGAGTATTAGTCAATTATGCGATAAAGGATACAATGTCTTATTTGAAATAAATGGTTGTAAAATTATTGACATTGCATCTAATCGGATTATACTTGTTGTTCATAGAATAGGAAACAGTTACATGGTGCATCTAGATTCAATAAATATGACTAATTTGTGCCTAGTTGCTAAGAATGAACATAATAGTTGGTTATGGCATAGGAGACTATGACATACTAGCATGAGTGTTTTACAAAGACTAATTCAAGGAGATTTAGTAAGAGGATTACCAAAGCTAAAATTTGATAATGATAAAATCTGTGATGCATGAGCTAAAGGAAAACACAAAAGAGCCTCCTTTAAATCCATTAATGACGTATCAACTAATAGAGAATTACAATTGATCCATGTAGATCTTTTTAGGCCAATTAGGACTATTAGCTTGGGTGGAAAACAATATTGCTTTGTATTGGTAGATGACTATTCTAGATATACTTGGGTTCTATTCTTAAGTACTAAAGATGAAGCATTAGAAAAATTCATCACGTTTTCAAAAGTAATCCAAAACGAAAAAGGTTACTCCATAACTAGTGTTAGGAGTGATCATGGAACTGAATTTGAAAATCTTGGATTTACTGATTTTTTTAATTCTAATGGTATTAGCTATAATTTTCAGCACCTAGAACCCCTCAACAAAATGGAGTTGTTGAGAGGAAAAATCAAACTTTAGAAGAAATGGTTAGAATCATGCTTTGTGAAAACAATTTACCAAAATATTTTTGGGCGGAAGCTACAAATACCGCTTGTTATATTATAAATCAAGTAATGATTAAGCCTATTTTAAAGAAAACTCCATATGAATTTTTCAAAAATAAAAAGCCTAACATTAGTTATTTTCATCCTTTTGGATGTAAATGTTTTGTTTTAAACAACGGTAAAGATAATCTTGGCAAATTTGATGCTAAAAGTGATGAAGGAATTTTTATGGGTTATTCCTTAAATTCTAAAGCTTATCGAGTATTTAATAAAAGAAATTTAGTGGTATAAGAGTCTATACATGTTGTTTTCGATGATAATCTCATTCCTATGAAGGATTCTTGTGTTGATGATGACGTAGGTATTACAAGTGACGTTAGACATGACGTTGGAGAACCATCATCAAAGGAAGAATTGAAAGATGAGGAAACTCAAGATGTTCTCAAGAATCCAACCATTAAAGAAAGGGAAATCTCTTGCCCAAGAGAATACAACTATGTCAAGGATGGTGAAATTATAGGTGATCCATCCAAAGGGGTAACAACTCGATCTTCTCTTAGAAATATATGTAATTATGTTGCATTTATCTCATGCATAGAGCCTAAGAATATCCAAGAAGCATTAAAATATGAAAATTGGATTATGGTTGTGCAAGAAGAGTTAAATCAATTTGAGAGAAGTAAAGTGTGGACATTAGTTAAAAGGCCTAGTAATAAATCTACTATAGGTACTAAATGGGTATTTAGGAATAAGCTCGATGAAAGTGGTAATATAGTGAGGAACAAGGCTAGACTTGTTGTTCAAGGCTATACTCAAGAAGAAGGCATATACTATGATGTAACATACGCTCCCATAGCTAGGATAGAAGCAATAAGAACGCTATTATCATTTGCATGTTTCAATGAATTTAAATTATATCAAATGGATGTTAAAAGTACATTTTTAAATGGTTTATAAAAGAAGAAGTGTATGTGGAACAACCTCCTGGTTTTCAAGATTCAAAATTACCATATCATATTTTTAAATTGACAAAAGCTTTATATGGTTTAAAACAAGCTCCTAGAGCTTGGTATGAAAGATTGTCAAATTTTTAATGGAAAAAGGTTTTTCAAAAGGGAAGGTTGACACTACATTGTTTTTAAAGCAAAAAGGTAAAGATTTATTAGTAGTTCAAATTTATGTTGATGATATAATATTTGATTCTACTAATGATGCTCTTTGCTAAGATTTTTCTAAGCTAATGCATAGTGAATTTGAGATGAGCATGATGGGGGAGCTCTCATTTTTCTTGGGACTCCAAATCAAGCAAAGAAAAGATGGCATCTTCATAAATCAAGCAAAATATGTCAAGGATATGCTCACAAAGTTTGGATTGGAAAATGGAAAACCCCAAGCCACTCCAATGAGCTCATTTACAAAGCTTGATAAAGATGAAGAAGGTAAATGTGTAGATGTTAAACTTTATAGGTCTATGATTGGCTCTTTACTTTATCTAACCGCAAGTAGACCAGACATTATGTTTAGTGTTTGCTTATGTTCTAGATTTCAATCATGTCCTAAAGAATCACATCTAAAAGCCATTAAGAGAATCTTTAGATACCTTAAAGACACTCCTAGTTTAGGACTTTGGTATCCTAGAGACTCTAGCTTTAGCTTGTATGCCTTCTCCGATGCAGGTTATGGAGGATAAAAAATAGATAGGAAAAGCACCTCTGGTACTTGTCAATTCCTAGGAAATATGTTTATTTCATGGTTTTCAAAGAAACAAAATTGTGTTGCATTATCTACCACTGAAGCGGAATACATTTCAGCCGGTATTTGTTGCGCATAAGTTTTATGGATGAAACAACAAATTTTAGATTATGGAATTGAAGTTGGTACTATTCCTATCAAGTGTGACAATACTAGTGCTATTTGTCTCACTAAAAATCTCATCCAACACTTTAGAACTAAGCACATTGAAATTAGACATCATTTCATTAGAGATCATGTCACTAAAGGAGATGTAGTTCTAGAATATGTTGATACTTTGCATCAATTGCTGATATTTTTATAAAACCTTTAGATAAAGAAAGATTTTGGACACTTAGAAGAGAAATAGGTTTAACAAACGTACCTTAACTTAGTGTTTAAAATAATTTTAGCACTTTTAATTAGTTTTGAAAATGCTTATAAAAATAATATTTTGATTGCATTCTTTGCTAAAAGTTAGGGGAGTTTATGATCTTTTGTGAAAATTAATATTATGTTCAAATAAAATTTAAGGATAGATTTGATTGATTGAACATAGTTAATTTCTGATAGATGAATTGCCAATACCACTAGAGCTAATTAATTTAGCATACTAAGTGTTAAAAAATCAGATTTTAACATTTTTGTACACTGTGTATCGATACATATATATCGATACACCCTCGCTATGTATCGATACACTATGATAGTGTACCGATGCATTCCTTGAATGTGTATCGATACACTCTGCAATGTACCGATACACTCGTCTAGTTTTAGGCTTATAATCCCTAAAATTTCATTTTTATCAAAACCCCAAAAACTAAACACTCAACACCATTAGTCCCTCTCTTTCACCCTACTCTCTAAATTGCTCAAATCAACGATTTTACGTCAGAATCTCTTTGTTCTTACACTTATAATCTTGCTAGCAACCATTAAATCGTGCAAACAACATCGAATCTCTCTCAATCCAAATTCTCAAGGTTAGTATTCCTAAAACCACTATTTTATTATTTTAAACATAGAACTTGTTTTTATTAGTTCTAGGTTGAATTATATATCGGGCATTTGTTAGATTGTAGTTTAGAACTATAATCTACAACTAATTTCATCAATAACACACAATTTTTCAAAAAAAATTGGAATTTTTAAAATAAAAAATGTTTTTGATTTTAAAAGTATTGTTTTTTATTTAATTTTATTGCTTTGAAATGTACATATTGATTGACAAACATTGTTTTCAAAAATAGTTTTCAAAAATTGCCCATTAAGATTTATTTAGAGAACCTTGAATATTACGGACTCATATTGAGTTTTGGGATTGATTATATTGCATACATGTGTTTCAAATTTACAGATAACTTTACCCATTTCGATCCTTAATCATGTATAAACACGCTACGTCATCCTCTAGTCGGTCGTCAAACCGACCTCCTATTCCTCCTCCCAATCCAAATCCAAACCCGAACGAACTGGATATGACTATTCTAAACTCCTGTTTTAATGTGCCTAGTCGTAGACAATATCTCTACCATAGGTATGTTAATTTATTCCAATCGTATAAAATCTGGGAAGAGCGTATCCCCTCTATCCAAGTTATGGTTGATATGAATTTCGAATATCTTCCTACCCTCTGTTCTTGGAAATTTGATAAACTGTTTCAGCTCCAGTCCATCGTTTATAACCAACTGGTCCGCATTTTCTATTCCAATGTGGTGTGTGTCCAAAACGAGTCTCGTACTCAAACCGTAGGTATTCGGTCTTATCTTTTAGGCCAATTTGTTTACATTGACTCCGACACAATAGCTACCACTTTTGGGTTAGATAACGTGGGATTAGATAATGAAAAAGAGATTACGGCAACACCCTATAAATCTAAGGCTAGTGCAAGTACCTTACGGACCTTTCATGAGCGTTTTCTTCACTTGATCATCTCTTGGTGGTTTAGACCATCTAGAGGTAGATTTTCTACGCTTAGAGTGCTAGACCTTTGGTGGATACATTGTATCCAAAAGAAAAAGAAAATAAATCTTCCACAAATTATCTTTGGTGAGCTTGTAGAAACCGTGAACAATGTTCCTTCCAAATATGTCGAAACTTTAGTTTACGGTTGTCTTTTTTGATAAAGTCTTTTTGATTTAACAAAAAGGGGATAGAATAAAGTAAGGGGGAGTAATTCTCATAATTTTCAAAATTGATTTCAAAAATGATTTTCCAAAGAAAAATCTTAAAATTACTTAAATGTTTTGTTATATCAAAAAGGAGGAGATTGTTGAAAACATTTTGATGTTTCGATATAAAAAATTAAGTGTTATTGAATTTTAAGATTTTTATTCAATTTTGAATAATATATTCAAATAAATTATTTGAAATATCAAAATATTACTCCATGTTTTTCAAAGGTCGATTTTAATCCTTACTAAAGTGTAAAATTGTGTTTGAGTCTTAAAATATTTTTGAAACAATTTTACAAAGTATTTCGAACCTTACTCGAGCCAAAAAATAATTTTTATTTAGGGATGTATTGATACACACTTGGATGTATCGATACACACCAAACATCGAATGCATTTTGTGTATCGATACACAGCTAATGCATCGATGCACTCTTGGCTTCGAGAAACATTGAATGTAATTAGTGTACTGATACTCCCCAAGTGTACTGATACACTAGGTCAACCAACGGTCGAAATATTTGAATTTTACACGCAGTGTACCGATACACCCTTGAGAGTGTACCGATATACCCACGCTCCCAATAGATTTTAAAATGATAATTACACCATAATGGCTCTATTGACTTCACCAATGATCCCCAATGTTTAAAATCAATTGAAGGTGTATTTAAACAAGCTCAGGAGCCATTGATCAAAAATAAGAAACAATAATTGAGAATGAATCAAAGAGAAAGCCTTGAACTTATCGTTTGAGCATTTTCAAGCCTATTTTCATTCAATATTCATTTTTCTTTCAAGAAAACCATTTGTGCTCAATTATATTCATTCTTGAGTTTTCTTTCTTTGTTTTAGAATTTCAGAGAGAGTGTTCTCAAGAATTTGGGGTATAATTCTTGAAGGAGTTGTAAGGTTACTCTTTGCCCTTAAAAGAAAGACAAATTAGTGAATTTGTGGAAAATTCTTAGTGTGGATAGCTAAGGTAGTGGACATAGACTTTGGTTGAGAAAGTCGAACCACTCTAAATCGATGTGCAAATATTTTCAATTTTATGCAAAAGCTTCCACCGAAATTTTTATTGCCAATTTACCCCCTCTTGGATGATTCGTTTATCGATTAACTCAACAAACCAACATCCATCTTCTTCACTTCTTCTAAGCGATCGACCTCCAAGCTCACGCTATCGACTACACCAACGAACGCTGGTTCTCGTTGCTCATCCATCATCCTCTTTCCCTAACTCTACCGCCTCTCCTTTTTCCATAATAGTACGAACACGCAACCAAAAAAATCAGGGAGTTCCGTCGTAGCTCAAACTTGAAGAACGCCGCCACCACGCCGCTTCGACTATCATCGTCGTTCCAAGTGATTCTGACTCGCTACCCACTCCAACTCCTCCTTGACGTGGTGGATGCCGACCGTAAGTCTCTCCATCAAAAATCCTTATATTACACATTTAGTATCTCGTTTGTTTCCATTGACCTTTGACACTATGAATTTTACTTATATTTTTGTTATGGATCCACTTACTGCTAGGTGTTTGGACTCGATGGGACTCCTCACAGGCAGTTCCGTTGCCCCTCACATTTACCTCCCGGTACCATTACACCTCATAATGGGAGCATTTACATGAGGAGGACGAGACCACCTCCAGCAGCCAGCTCTCAACCTGATATGCGAGCCGAGATGCAAGGCATGTCTAGTCGCCTTGACACCATTGAAGCTAAACTTACCGAGGTTTTTTCTTACCTTCGCCCGAGCTCATCTCGATGTGGTCGTGGCCTCAGTCGCCACTAGATCAGGGAGTATTCCTTTTCCCTCTCTTTATTTCTAAATTGAAATTGAAGATGGAAACTTGTGATTTTGATGTGTTAATTAAGGAATTCTTGAGGATAAACATTGAATAAGTGAGGGGAATTTGATAGGTGCTTTATTTAGTTGTTATTTCGACTTTAAATTGCTCCTTAATCGTTGGTTTTTGTGGCTTATTTGTTCGTTTTGATTCATTTTCTGTGCAAGACACTAGATTCTAGAAATTACACTAAAATGACAGAATTCTACAGTTTTTTATTTTAGGAATCAAAGATGGATTAGTGGGCATGACGCATCTAACATGGTGATGACATCAACACCTTCTAGAAGGTGCAGTCGATGCTTCTAGAAGAACGAATGGATCAGCCGCACGTTTTTGCAATTCGAATTTGAATTAAAACTCATGTTTTAGGATATTATTTTAAATATTATTTCTTATCTTTGTTTTAGGTATTTTAGTTTAATAAGTATTTTCATTAGGATTTATTTCTTTATTTTAGGAATCATTTTTACCTTTTTTTAGGATTTTGAAGACTATAAATACCCTCACATGGTAAGCCTAAAAATACATCTCTCTACAACTGAAAATTTACTCTTCTTCTTCTTTCTAGTTTTATAAAATGCTCTCTCTTCTTTTCTTTTCAACTTTTCATTTTTTATTTTATTTTAAGTTTTATTTTAAAATATGCTAAGTATGACTTTTTTCATGCTTAGCTAATTTTCTTTTAAGTCGAAGGCTAAAGCGATGGTTCAATTTCAAATGGTAGAAATGTAAGGCACTTAAATTGCTTCGGATATCTCTCTCTGTTTTCTGGGCTTATTTTCAAATCAAAAAAAAATCAAAACCAAAAAGTCGACATTGGTCTAGATGTTGTTATGTTTAACGTGGAAGGAAGGATCGGCTTATTGAAGCACATTCGACTTCCTGGGAACACACTTAGCAAAATTGTTTGCTAAGAGGAAACTGAGATCGAAACTATTTATTGTTGAAATAACATAATCCGAATCATTGTTGTTACTTAGATCAATTCACAACACGATATTAAAGATTGCACTTGGGTATTTGGTATACAAAGCATAGTCACAAAGATTTGACCTTGTAGACAAGTAACCGGCGTGAATCCTGAAGTAAATATCTATTGCGATGATCCGAAGAAATTGAGTCCAAGCTGAAACCCTGAGGCTACTTTTTACAATAAGTCTTCCTTTCAAACTATAATTACTATTTTATTATATTGTTTTTATTATTTACCTCTATCTTATCTTCAAACAGTTTTTTCAAAACCCCCTATTTATCTTTTTCTTATCTCACCTTTTATTTTTATATTTTTAATTATTTTTTTAATCTTAAATTTCATCCCTATCCAAACTTTTTCATTCAGAAACAAAAAGATAACTAAATTAAAAATTACAGAGTCTCTGTGGGATCAACCCTTACTTTCCACTTGCTATATTTTCTTTATTTTTATTTTGGGGTTAAGGAATTATTTTGATAAGAAAATGATGCGTGTCAATCTTCTTCATCCTTGAGGTATAACAGGATATCTCCATAGAACCCTTCACATATCATTCTCAAGCTTTCTCTATTAATGTATGTAAAAAAAGTTCAAATATGTGCAATGCAAATGCAAAATACAAAGATGCTAATGCGAATGCAATGCAAAAAGTATTAATCCTAAAATAAATGTCCCTTGAATAATTCTTGAAGAAATGACAATTTCTTGGTACCATGGGAAAGCGAAAATCAAAGATTACAAATAAAATCTAGCTTTATCTTCAAACTGTTCACTTCTACTAGTAGCTGGACAATGCATCGTTCTTCATCTAACTCTGGTACTTTGAATATCTTTAGAGCTTCTACTTCTTCTCCCATAGCAAAGATTTGTCGAGTCAATTTGTGACCTTTAGCTATTGGCTTCAACGTTGAATCTTCTTGAGTCCATCTTGTCTCCTTAGCACATAGAGAGTTTTCTTACTTAAAGTTGTTTTCACTTTGACTGCAGATGAATCCCTGAGATTCTATCTAACCTAACGAAAGACATTGTCATTTCAAGAACCTTCTAAAATGATCAGCCACTTTAGAGATCAATACATTTGAATTATATGTCATGTTTATGCAACAAATACAAACACAGCAAGCAAAGGAATAATTGAATAAAACTCATATATGATATTGGAAATAAAATACGCAAAGGAAATTAAGTCATAATCGCATGCGTTCTAATTCTCTTAGGGCTTCAAAATTCCTCTAGTGGGGTGGGCTTACTAAATTCTCTACATAAAGTTTGTTCTAGAAAAGGTTCCTAAATTTTCCTTACAACCTGCTAAGGTAAATAAGGACTTCGATTCTGTCATGTAAGACAGTATCCAGACAAACATAAAGAATGCTTTCAAAAGGTACTTTGCCAGACCTACCCAAGGAAAACAAGTATTCCATGATTATTTGATGTTTCCCCTTCGCTTAGGTGAATCGGGATAAAGCTCATGTATAAATCTATGAGATACAACACTTCTATTTTATGTTCAATCAAGTCAAAGCATTAACTAGAGAGAAATCTATTTTCAAATTTAAAAACAAGCATAATGAATCATAAATTAAATAAATTTGAACTCAAAATTTATAAATCTAGAATATATGGTAATCAACTCAAGGTTAGACTATCTATTTGTTTTAGAAAATATAATGTCCCCAATGTAGTCGCTAAGTTGTCGTAATCGACTTTTGAGTGAAAAATTGATTATCGACGTTTTTTGAAAATGGTTTATAAAAAATTGGGAGTCACCACCAATCATTTTTAAGGTAAGATTGGAACACCTAAAATATGTTAATTTTAATAAAATATTTTTATTTCATCAAAAATACCCATTTTTGGTTTGCAAAATCAAAAATCAGGTTCGTGAGTCGATTACGCATGGGGGAGGATTAGCACCCTCATAGCTCCCAAAATTAGTATACCCTATATTTTAAAATTGGAATTTTCGAGTTTGGAATTTTATTAAATTTAAAATCCATTATATTTGCAAAATTCAAAAAGGATGTTTATTTACCATGACAAATAACAAACACCCCAGGACACAAGCGGAAGCTTCGTTATCAATCCCAACAAGTCAACATTGCCTTAATTATTTAAAAAAACATGATGTATGGTTTAAAAAGGATGTCAACTTACTCAGGGGATTAATAGTGGTCACCCTCAAGCAATGGTGGAGGATAAATTATCAATCACCTAATAAATTAACATTGCCTTGATTTTAAAATTGAAATGCAATCAGAGAATTAATTATGAACCTAATTATATTAGGTGAGTTAATTAAGGCAAATCTCTAACTTATAGTGTCAAATTATGAAATTAAAATAACTTAGAGGACTAAACCTAAAAATATAGGCTTTAATATTAATCTTAATTAATTTTAGCTAATTATTAAATTGAATAATTGAAATGCACCCTCGGGCATTAATGCAAAGGCCAAATCAAGATTCTTCTAAATTAAAGTGCTAAAAAGTGAAATTAATCGAAAGTGGAGGCTCTAATGTTAAACCTAGTTGATTTTTAAAAATTATTGATTCGAATAATCAATGAGAACCCTCGGGCATTTAATGCAAGCACCAAATCAAATTACTTACCTAATTAAAAGTATATGGATTAAAATGTGAAGAAACTAAATCTAAGGACTAAACATAAAGTATAAGCATTCTAGTTAAGGACTAAATTAAAAGAATTCTAAGCCTAAGGTGTCAATCTAAACAAAAACTCTAGGACTAAATTGAAAACATGCAAAATAAGAGGCAAACATTAAAATAATTACAAAAAATATAAATACAATAATTTAAAGGACTAAATTATAAAGTGCAAGAAATTATAATGCATAAATCTAAAACTTGAAAAACTAAAGGATATAAGTGTAAAAAATAACAATCAATGAATTGAATATAATTAAAATTAACAATTAATAAATAAGATATTAGTGACTTAGTAATTAAAGATGATATTAAGACTAAGGCTAAAACGCAATGAAGTGAAAAAAGAAGAAGAATAAAACAAATAGAGGTTAATTCAAAATACATAGAA
Organism: Hibiscus syriacus; assembly: GCF_006381635.1. Taxonomy (NCBI): domain Eukaryota; kingdom Viridiplantae; phylum Streptophyta; class Magnoliopsida; order Malvales; family Malvaceae; genus Hibiscus; species Hibiscus syriacus. The sequence goes on from NW_024062180.1 coordinate 354,832, forward strand.
AATAAAAAAATGACTAAATCGTAACTACACATAAATGTTAGATCAAATTCGAATCAATTAAAAAAATTAGTGACCGAAGTAAAATAAATGTAAATATGTAGAACAAAATCGAAGAAAATAAAAAAGGTCTAGTGACCAAACTGTGAAAACACGCCTAAGACATGAGGACTTAAACAAAAATAACCCTTACATTTAATTCAAGATACTTAATGAATCGCAAAAATCTAAAATTGCATGCTAGGGACACCCACTTAGAATTAAAATAAAAAATGACAAATAAGTGATCATTTTCTAAAATGCGACAGCTTTTGGAGGGTTTAAACGCAACTTTCCCTTGAGCTCTTCACTATATAAACCCTTTTTTTATTTTGCTCCTTTTGTACCACAACAAAAAAAAAAGTTCTTCTCTCAACACACCTCTTCTCCCTAACTAGCATTGCCAGTAACAACTCTAAAAGTCAAGGAAAACCCATAAGTCGTCTTAATCAAACCCAAAAGCTTCGTGTTTTTCTCCTCACTTCAGATCTAGGGTTAAAAATGGCCAAAACTACTGTGAATTCCTTCTAAACTCCCAAAATCCTTCATATTTCTAAGCTCCGACGACCTTTAGGCTACCCATGATCGAAACTAACGAAACTCGAAACCCTCAGTACTTGTAATTAACACTCTTTTTGACTCCTAAGTCTTGATTTCCTTCCCTCTACCGAGGCAAATTCCTCTAACTAAGGTAAACCCTTTCTCTACCCTCTTTGTCTCTGCTTGGTTCTCGAAAGGAAAGAAAAAAATTGTTTCGTTCTTATAAAATACCTCTAAATGCTCGGTAATTCTTGTTTTCTTTCTTAGTTGATTCGAACTGGAACACATACGTGCTTTTTTTTATTGTTTTGTTTGAATGCAAGAAGAACTATGAAAAAAATGTTTTTGTATATGTTATTGCTTCTCTGTGAATCGTGGAATATTTTTTACAACTTTTTTTGGGTAAACTATAGAGTTGGTCACTATTGCTTCAGTTTTATAACCATATAGTCACTCGATTCAAAAAATATAATATATATTCACTTTTTTTGTAAACTACTAAATTGTTAGTTGCCGTGAGCTAGATAATGTGGCACGTTAGTAAAAAGGTTTAATCTTTGTTTGAACCCTTAAACTTTAGATTAATTATTAATCATGAGTTGTTGTTGTTTTTTTGTAAATCTAAAATGGTTTAAAGATAAAATATCGATTTATCCCTTTTTCTCTCTCAAATCTATTTTTTCGCCGCCGCTACTTCATCTCTAAACCAGTGCTTCTCCTCGATAGCGGCCCGTCGTTTGATCCTCATCCAATGTCAAAACACAACCAAGTAAGTTGAAATCATTTTAGAATAACGACATCCATTTTTAATCTTATCTGGAACAACCAACTAGGAGCATGGATTAACAAAACCCATATGAGTTTTTCTATTCCATTATCGCTACCAAAAAGAAAAGAAAGTGCATCCATTTCGTATCTTATCTGACACATGGGATTTAAGAACAACAACAAGGATAAGTTCAATGAACGTACCCGAACCCATGATCTATGTAGTAGGGTCAACAATGTCTCGTCGATATCGAAGATCCATGTGTCTTTCCCGTCGGGAGCCATCTCGACGGTGGAAGCAAAGACGATGGAGAAATTAGCAACGACCTAGCAGTCAGACTCGTAGAGTTTACTAGTCATGTAATATTTGACGTAGGAATGGTAGCGGGAGGGTATATGGGTCCAATTACCGGCGTTATTGGTCTCGACGGCTAGATGCCAACTTGCACAGTAAACACCATCATCGTAGCAGTGTGATCGGCTGTCGACCTTCGTTGCTCTCGTCGTCGGGTGTCAGATAATGGGTTTCAAAGTAGCCGAGGAATTGATAACAGAGCCGACGAGGAGGACGAGGAAAATAGAGATTAGGGGCCAAGAAGCCATTGAAGTGGCTAGTTTAACATACCACAATTAAAATATGGAAAAAAGGGTAAATTGATATTTTATCCCTAAACCATTTTAGATTTACAAAAAGATCCATGATTAATAATTAATCTAAAGTTTAAGGGTTTAAATAAAAATTAAACATTTTTATTAACGTGTCATGTCATCCAACTCACGGAAATTAACGGTTCAGTGACTACATCTTAATTAAAACGAAACAAAAGTGATCATATATTATGTTCTTTGAATCGAGTGATCATACGTTTATAAAATTGAAACAAAAGTGACCAATTCTGAATTTTACCTTTTTTTTAATCGGAAGCCCTTTTACAAATTTCCTTGTGGTCTTCAGTTTTGGACTGTTGGATTGCACGGCTTGATCCAACGGTGATGGAGTGAGCGGCGCTGGGACATTGCAAAGAGAAAACCTAATTGCTTGTCTTGCATGTGTGAGCCTCCATTGATATGCATTGTACTTGGGCCAAAACTGATATTGGGTATTTTATATGTAATGGGTTTTGGTAAAAACGGCCAGTTGGTTTTGCCTTGTAATGTTGTAAATTGAGCCTGCAAATTAAAATAATAATAATTAGTTTAGTCTATATATATATATAATACATTTATATTATTTACCCATATAATATATATATGAACCCCACACAATCGTAATATATTTACATATATTATATACTATATTATATATATATATAGAAAATCAATTAACCTAAATCAAAAATAAATTAAAAATAATATATATATATATATAAACTTAGTTAAAAACCCTGGACGAAAATGATATCTACAATTGTTACACCAGAAACCATTAAATCCTATGACCTTCATTAGTCCAACCGTCGTAAAAACAACTGGAAAAATAACTTTGATACCATGTTGTGATTCATAGAAAACTCAAAGAAGAAGTAGAGAGGAGAGCTTGAAGAAGAGAACTCAGCAAAGCACAGAAAGAGAGAAATAAAAAAAAATATGAATCTATATTTTCGGAAAATAACTAAATGGACAAAACTAATCATATTGATCAAATCCAGTAGTGAGCCCAAGGACTCTACAAGCCTATTTATAGCAAACTAATACATAGCAAAAGCCCAAGGTTGTTTAACTCTGAACCTGCTGATAGTTATACGGTTACAGCTGTAACTATATCAATGAAGTCATAAAATTCAATATTTTACAATTGCAAGCTTATGGTTGAAAAGGGTTTTACTTTACATCTTCATTTGTACCATAATTTAGATTCAAATACCACAAACTATTCCTTTTATTTATGTTCTTTTTTTTTAATAAATTGTTGTTAACAGTTGGACAGGCTCCCTTGCTTGTAGTAAACATGTTTCATCAGAAAATGCTTTCTGCAACCTCAGTTCTCACAGATATCGGACTTCTTACAACATGAACACCGTCTGTCCACGTCAGGCTTCCGAAGTAGTACCCGGCATTGACGTTGAGGGTCGATGTAATCATCACAGAGAAGGAGATAATCTTTGTCTTGGAGTTGAAGATCAACGTTTCTGGTTTCACTGCTATGTTTATGCCTGATGTGGACTCAATGTTGGCCTTGTACTTGGAGTTGATAGGTCCGACATTTGTGACTGTTCTGGTAAGAATGGTTGGTTTTTTAAGACTTGGGATGGTTATGGATGGAAGGTTTACGTCCAAAATAGAGGGTTGTTTAGAAGGACAAGTTATTGGATGTTCAGTGACCTGGGATATATCAGAGTTACTATAGCCCATGGCACAAAGATATTGCACATAATCCTCTGTATTCATGTCGTAAACAAGGCCAGGATCTGCTGCGTTGTTCGGGTTTACAATTCCACCTCCGAAATCGAAGGGATCGGCGAGTTTTGGTGGTTCTCCCTCGGCAAAAATCGGTCCTCCAGATTGTTGAGCAGTCAATGCTGTAGTCAAAGATATCAAAACAGTTCAAGAAGATAAACTAAGTGAATACAGTTTAATGAATATACCAGTGGTGATAATTGCTGATTTAATAGCAGCAGGTGACCAATCCTGGTACAATGATTTCAGCAGGGCAACAATTCCTGACACGTGTGGAGTTGCCATTGATGTTCCTGAGAGAAAAGCAAATGCACCATTCGTTGTTTCATCGAAAGTAGGGATTGCTGCTAATATCTGCACGCCGGGAGCCGCTATATCCGGCTGTGTTGCGTAAAGATCAGATGAGTTTTTAGCATATTCATATAGTTGTGAAAGAACCATTTTGGACAATGTGAGCTAAATAACCTTAAGTATAGCAGGAGCATTTGAACTCGGACCTCGAGATGAGAAGTATGCCACATTGGTCGAAATAGGCTTGCCAATATAGGTCCTTGAGGGGCTCAACCTTACTTGGGGATTACTGCAAAATTAACAAGTATTTGAAAAAAAACTGGGTGATCTATGATGTTGATGATTAAGGATATCAACTGTACCTTGCGGATCGAATGTAATATAGTATTTGAGTTCCGATTTCATAAGTTACTTGAACACAGGGGAAGTTGGTAACAGATGAATAAAAGTAGTTACTTGCACTCCTAGAAACAATTACTCCCAAACCACCAGCCTTTTTGACAGATGATATACCATCATCTAACAAGCTCTGATTGTAGTCTGAAGCAAAGCAAAGCACCACTTTTCCTACCATCCAATCATCGCCCGACGAGAAGGACTCGCAAAAACTGTATAGCCACTCGGTTTGGATAGGCACTAAGAAAAACAAGGCTAAAGAACTGAACAAGGGTATTAAGTTATTACCGTGTAACCATGAGATCTGAGACTTCAGGGTACACCAATGTTGCGGACACTGTATCCTTTCCTGTGAACATTGCTTGACCCTGAAATTAGTATTTGTTATTTCAAATCCAATCAAGCTATTTTGGTGTTCTGTATAGTGTTTTATGGCTTACAATGATGGTATGGTTATTCCCTAATGTTATTGGTGTGGGAAAGGACCGATCCACAGTGCTTGCTGCAACAGTAAAAATCCAGGGTGCCGTGTTCTGCACGGTTTCGGCACTTGGACCCGCGTTCCCTGCCGCACAAACAACGGTGACCCCTCTCTCTACGGCGTGAAACGAACCGATTGAAATGGAACCGCGATGGTCCACTTCAGAATACAAGGGCATATCAGCTGCAAGAGACACAGACAACACATCCACACCATCATTGATTGCTTCATCAAAGCCTTTCAACACATCAGCATCGGCACAAACACCACCATACAAACGCCAACACACTTTGTACATAGCTAAACGAGCTCCGGGTGCACCGCCTCTCACCGTGCCAAGACCTAATCCATCGCAGCTAGCATTAGCCACGAACGAACCACCCGCAATCGAAGATGTGTGCGTTCCATGTCCACTCGGATCTCTCGGGGACATGTAATCATCATTTTCACTGGCGTTGTATAGTTGTCCATACTCAGCTTCAAGTCCTCTGACGAAATAACGAGCACCTATCAATTTTCTGTTGCAAGCTTTGGCACCATCGAAGTGCTCTCCGGATTCACAAACTCCCTTCCATCTGGATGGGATTTGTCCCAGAGTTTCATCATTGAAAACTTGTAATTCTGGCCATATACCTGCTGATTACTAAAAGACTAGTTTAAACCGAACTGCTTGACATGCTAACACAGTGAAAGAGATGAGAAGCAGACCTGTATCAAGGAGACCGATGATAACACCATTTCCCATTTTACTTTTGTTAAGAAGATTAGATAGTGAAATGGAGGAGAGGCCAAGGTAATCCCAGCTTCTGGTTGTTTTCAGCTTGTAAAATCGATTGCGTGTGACATGAACCACGTCAGGTAATTCTGCCACCAAAATAAAACAAGGGATAAAATGCTTTCCCCTCCATTTGTTTCGAGATTATCATCGTCTTATGTTTTTCTTTCTTAGTAATTTGAGGTAGTAAATTGAGGTGATTATAAAATATTTTTTTATTATCTTTTAATCTTTTGAAAACCTACATACACTCCTATAAATGCAAGTGTTTTAAATAGTGGTACGCAACCGTAGTAGCGATCATTATATAGCGGTAGTAATGCCATCCGCAACCGTTATTACATGACAGCGATATCCGTAATCACCGTAATACTAGTAGGGATGGCAATTTAACCGGGAAACTGATGGATTCTGACCCGATTCAATCTGATAGGGTTGGATTTTTTCTAAAAAAATTCAGGTTTAGATTCAGGTAAGGTCGGGGCAGATTTTTTAAGGGGTGAGTTCAGGTTTGGGTGGAGGGTGAAAAAACTCCAAACTGACCCAACCTGGGTATAATAATGTAATTTCTTTAAAAAAAATTATTATTTTTTTAATTAAGTCATTATTTTATACTAGGTTGGGTAGGGTCAAGTCAGATTTATACTCTAAAAATTTGGATCGGATCAAAGTCGGATAGAGGATATATATTTTTCGGGTCGAGTCAGGTCGGATGGAGGATATATAATTTTCTGGTAGAGTCGGTTCGGGTGGAGGATACATATTTTCGGGTTGGGTCGAGTTAAACAAAAATCCGACCTAAATGGACCCGTTGCCATCACTATGTAATAGCGTTTGTTATGCACGTAATCACGATAAACGCTACACAACTGAAATCACAAACACAACCGATATCTAAATTATTGGGTGCAATGTTCGAATCCAAAACTTCTAAAAAAATTATTTTTAACGTAAGAAAATAGAAAGATGCTTCTATATGTATATATATATATATATATATATTCAAGTTGAGCTTAACATAGATTTGTTTATTTTATTATTCATGCATATTATTTCTGTTTGTTAATTATTTCATATGGTAGGATTTTTTAAAATTATAATTTTTAGTGTAAATAGAAGGATTGTTGTATTGAATTTGAAATTGATGTCAATTGAAATTTATGAGTTTTCTTTTCATCTTATTACATACATTCGATCTATTAATAGACATTTTTAAGACCATTATAATTATCTACTTGCCATATTGATAAGATACAAAAATTTTATCTTTCATTCGGGATTGACTTTAAATTAGTACAACTCTATTACGTAATATTTTAGATAATCATTCATTTTAAATTTCGTGTTTCATACAACGTAAACTAGTTTTTTGATATAGTAGGGCAAAATTACTAATCATAAGAGTATTTAGTCAAATTAGGAGTAAGCAAAACTTGAAGCAGCACGGAAAATGATTTATTCGACTAAACTTGAAAAAATTCAATTTGAATTGACTCTATTTTTAATTTTATAAACTCAATTCAACTCGAAAAAATTTCAAATTCAAGTTGAACTATAAAATATAACTTGAATAACTTTAAATTTTAGTAATTAGTAGATTGATTTTCAAGTTAGAGTCGAGTCCCACAACTCTACATGATATATATTGCATATGAAAATATATACGTATTGGATATAGTTATAGAAAACTGTTTAAATTGGAATCAAATAGTATTGTGATATTATAAATGTTTAAAATTAAATTTAAACAAAAACTCAAACAATTCGACTTGAATTTTATAAACTAAGCTCAACTCATATTTTATAAATTCAACTTGGTTAAAAAAAATTAAAAAAATTAAATTATAAAATAAAAATCTTCAACTCGAATTAGGATAAAAAAACCTATGTAAAGACCCAAATAGCCTAATACTAAATTCACGCACAACACAATTAGTATGTGTGCATGCATGCATGGCATGCCACCGCTTTATTATTATCACATAGTTTTTATTTTCATATAACACATTTTGCCCACAATATTATTATTATTATTATTATTATTATTATTATTATTATTATTATTATTATTATTATTATTATTATTATTATTATTATTATTATTATTATTATTATTATTATTGAGATGATGCTACCTAAAAGTGATGTTATGATACGAATGTAATAATAGTTTTACGTGAATTAAGAGAATTTTTATTTATCTATTTGACGGTTTAATTAAATGTTAATTTCATTGAATATGGTCGAAGAATAAATATATTTCATTAAATATTTATAATAATATTTTAAATTTATCCAAATAATAAGTTTTTTTAACGAGCAGAAATGAGCTACTTGATACTCGACTCAAAAAGCTCACAAACAACTCGAAAAAAATTATATATTGAAATTTTATATTTTAAACAAATAAATTATTAATAATATTAACATTTATGTGTTTTTTTTAAATGTAGTAGAAGGTTTTCATGTACTTAAGGTTAATGTTCAAGTTTGAGTTTCACCTTAAACATTGAGTTTCACCTTAAACCCAGATATGTTCAAGATTTTTTTATTTCAAGCTTGACAAGCTTTTTCGAGTTTGAATCGAGTTTAAAAAATTTAGGATCACGAATTTTTGAATCGAGTTAAACTTTATTTTAAGAGTTCTTAAATCGAGCTCAGCAATATTTGAGTTCGACTTAACTCATTTACAGCCGTAGATTATACCAAAAAGTGAAGGAAAGGGGAAACGGAAGAGAGTTAAAAGCACATACCAGAGAGCTTTTGAGCTTGATCCTTCGTCATCTTTGCCGCGAAGCCAGAGAAACCATATTTATAGCTGTATATCATGAAATCTTTGGGTGTTTCTTCGCTGCCATATTTAACAAAATTAAGCCTCTTCTTATAAAAATCCATGAATCTATATTTTAATTTCAACAACATATCTAAAAGAATATCAGTTGATTTATATAAGTATTTGTTTTCCTTTATAACCTTCCAAGAACAGATGCGAGCATGTCATGATGAGTTTCTGTAAGAAGCTCAACATCATGGTGCTGCCTTTTTCCCATGTAAACGATGTAGACCTGTCCAGTTTTATGTATAAATTTTACCTCTATCTTTGAATATAATCAACATAAAAATTCAAGACCTAATATAAAAAACTGAATTGATGGATCACTCGTGGTTATGAATTTACTAACATTTCGATTGGAATCTGCAACTGCTGCAAGAGCCGGCAACACATGATAATGCATGCGTAGAATCTGCAGTAATGCAACTAAAACAAACGACATAATCATGGTGTTCATGAAGAAGAAAGGCCTTTTCTTTTTCTTCTTCTTTCTTTTGTTGCAATGAGAGAGAAACTAAGAAGAAGAGGTGGGTTGTCGTGCTTAGAAGTTGGAACCAATCATCCTTTAAATAGAGAGGAAAAAGGTGGAGTGATGGACAGCAGCATGATTTTTATTTTAGGAGATGATTTTATAAAATTTGAAATAAGGGGGACAAAAATAAATTTTTAATTAAAAATATAAAAAATATATCTAAAAATTTAAATTTTTTAGGGGTGACTATCCATAATTGGTTGACCTATTCCTTCACGCCAAATCTACTTTCTAAAAAAACAAGGGTAAACTACAAGGATGGTCACTAATGTTTGAGATAGTTTTTCAATTTTTCCACTGATGTTTCAAAAGTTATAAATCAATCACTAACGTTATTGATTGGTTACAAAATAGTCACTCAATGTTAACAGCCGTTAACAGGCGTGATGGAAAACACAGTTGGCGCATTAACTGATGACATTGATGGGTTGACTGCCACGTTAAAAAAAGGTAAACTACACAAATGGTCACTAATGTTTGAGTAAGTTTTTTGTTTTTACCACTAAAGTTTCAAAAGTAACAAATTGGTCACTAACGTTATCAATTTGTAACAAAACAATTACTCGTCGTTAACCTCCGTTAACGTGGGTGACCGAAAACTTATGTGGCTCGTTGAGTGCTAACCTGTCAACCTTTTTGTCCTCTTTCTTCGTCACACTTTCTCTTTCCTTAAGCTCATATTCTACTTTTTATGCTATAAAAATATCACTTTAAAATCACTCTTCCTTGGTCGATCAAACCCTCTATTTAAAAATAATTTTGCTTATTTTAAGGGGGTCAAAGTTATCAAAAACATGTATCTAAATCTTGAGATAAAAAAACTTTTCTACGCTGACATCATTATAAACAAGCTGAGCAAGAGTTGTTTTACTCATTCCCCCATGCCAAAGATAGAGATGACGCAAACTCCATTGTTTCAACAGTCAACATCAATGGATGGAAGATACCATAAATTGTTTCTTATTCTACTCAAATTTATTTACATTCTCACAACAATGAATACCTTCAATTTCTTATTCTTTATTATGGTACACACTAGTCCTCTGATTCATGTTACCCACACAGCTTGAACAAGATGACTAGACAATTAGACCTCAAGTTTGTATACTTGGAACAACATGATGGACGGGAACTAGTAGTTAAACCCCTCCTTTTTTATTTTTTGAATAATATTGTCCCCTCCTGGTTTATTTGCACCTATAACTTTCTTTTTCTTTGACTTTAAGTTTCACCAATAGAGTTGACATTTTATTGTTTGGGATGGGATCATGGGAGGTTCATTTTCAATAATATTTGCAGTTAATCCCGCTATAGGTTGCACCAATCATAAATTTCAATTTCCTCTTCGAATTAATTTGTGTTGTTTTTAAATCCTCAAACAACCCAATTGGTTTCTAATAAAACTATTTTTGACTTGTTTAACTTATGATCATCAGGAGGGTGACCCTGCTTATGTGCGAGCAACTTGTGAAGGAAGCTTGAAACATCTTGGTGTTGAATGGCCTTCCATTACTTCTGTGGTGGATGGAGCTATAGAGTATGTTGGTAGAGACAACAAGAAGGAATGAATAATTTATTTGCTCAAAACTAATAACTCTAATGGAGTTTACGTCCTTTTCGTCACCCAGGTTAATGGAGATTAACGGTGAGTGATTGTTTTGTTACAAATCGATAACATTAGTGGCCAATTTGTTACTTTTGAAACTCCAGTGGGGAAAATGAAAACTTAAACATTAGTGACCATCTATGTAGTTTACCCAAAAAAACAAATAAAGTTTAATGATATTGATGGATTCGGAAATTTTTAAGGTAGACATATGTATTAATAAAACAAAATCTTTATGGGTAAATTACGCATTTAGTACCTAAACTATCAGTTTTTGTCCGTTTTAATACCTTAACTTTATTTTTTTTTAAATCATACCTAAAATTTAGTTTTTATTTCATTTTATTACCCACCATTAAAAACTTTTGTTTTTATTTCATTTTAGTATCCCGTTCAAATTTAATGTTAAGTTTTGAAATAAAAAATGAAAGTTTAGGTACTAAAACAGACCAAAATTGATAGTTTAGTACTATACATGTTAAGTTTTTAACGTGAGGTACTAAAATGAAATAAAAACTAAACATTAAGTATGGTTTTAAAAATTGAAAGTTTAGATATTAAAACAAATCAAAATTGATAGTTTACGTCTAAATGTGTAGTTTACCCGATTTTTATACACAAATAAAATTTCTAACTGGATGCAATCAATAAAATAAATAACAAATAGTAAAAATTTAAATTTTAAGATGAACAAGTGCTGACTCTGAATTACGAGTGGATTCAGCTTCTTAGTGGGAGATAAATAATTGCTTTAACCCCTCAACTAATGGAAGATCGATTATCCCTCTCACTCCATATATATGTCTATTATGGAATTGATATGCAGGTATGAGTGTATAAATGAATGCTACCACTAGTGGAAGCAAATTACTGTCGTGTTTTCTTTAAGCAGGGGGCATTCAGTGCCCCATCCATACTGTTCTTTTCATATAGGAATTAGGAATAGTCCCTGTTAAAGATAAAAGCATCCACTTTGGTCCTTATTTTACTCACCAATTTCCATGAAATTATATTTTTTTAATAAAAAATGTGTGTGGTTCTTTCAATTTGTCTTTGCTGCTATCATTGGCTGCTGCAATTATTTATGATCCCCCACCCTTCCCTTCCATTCAAACCCTGAATCAATTATTGTTCCAAATTGAGTGGCTATGATGTTTCCTCATGAAACAGCCAACTGGAAAATTTTATTTTGGTGCAGCCACGACGCATAGCATTCTGCCCCCGACAAAAGGAACCTTCTTTTAGTCCCTCAAAGACATATTGGTGTCGTATATTTTTGTTTCTAGTGATGATCATTTTGCAGAAATCCCAGTTACACTTTCTTTTCCATTATTCACACGCCACTTCCATCATGCATCCTCAATGATTTCTCCACCTTTTTTTATTACAAAACTTTAGTTTCTAATGTGATCATTTTAGTTATTCCAGGAGCAAAACTCAGAGCTGCTTAGGGAGAATTTGTTTGTAAAAGTATGCGTGAGCTTAGCTAAATGGCCAGTAAGAATTTGATCTGAGGGTTTTGATTTGAGGATTAAACGACGGAGATAGCTCAGTTGGCGAGCCTGTGTATAGGGAATCAGGATTTAAATTGCGATTATAATGTATTTTTAGTAGCGTAACATTTATCATAATTATAAACATAGCATATGATATTGTAGTTATTACGGGTGTCACAAAGTACAACAACAATGGTTATTTCAATAACGTATCACTATTTATTACAGACCAGAACGGAATGTTATATTTCCACTTTCAAACACAAGAAATGTATGAAAAGCACATGGCTCCGCCCAACCAAGGCCATATTGGGCCGGGGTAAAAAAAAACCCTACCCAAGTCCCATAATTTTTATAATGTATTATATTTATAAAAAAATAGTTTTATATCATTTATAAAATCCAATTATTTTTAATAGTTGTTATGCGGGATCAATTTTTTTCCTAATATTTATTATTAGACTTAGTTTTTTTTTCTAATTTTTATTATTAGGGGACTATTTTTATAATTTACTTTGTTTTCTAATATTTGTTATAAATGTTTAAATTTTCAATACTTATTTTCCGAGTCCAATTTTTTTAATATTTGTTATTAGAGGCATGCTTTTAAAATTTATTTTTTAAAATATTTATTTGTTGTTATGAGTGCAATTTTTTCAGTACTTTTTATTAGAGATCCAATTTTTAATATTTATTATTATGAGCATGCTTTTGACATTTATTTTTTTTAAATTTTGATATTATAGATTCATTTTTTTCAATACTTTTTATTATGGAGCTACCCTTGAAATTTATTTTCTTAACACTTGTCATTATGAAGAATTACTTGAACAACGATTTATAATTGCAACAATGATTGTTATGTAGTGGTAACGACATCGTCCAAAACTACAATATTCATAATCGTTATCTCCACAATTATATATGTTATTAAAAATCAATAACTACGCTACTTGCAATGACTACAATATCATATGTTATGTCCGCAATAGCGATAAACACAATAAGATCGAAGACACAAATACAAATTATAATTTAAATCTTTGATTAGAGATCTATTTTTTTTATTTACCTAGGGCGACCAAAACATCATAAACTGACCTGCCACCAACAAATACCTATCTTTATGTTAGGCATATAAGCAAGAAAAAGAAGCTGACATTTGTCAAATGAGTTGTTAACTTTGTAATGCTTAATGGAATAAAAGCACTTAATTAAAAAGAATTTTGTTCTTTGCCATATAATATAATTGTTCAAGGACAAATCAGATCAGTTCACTAGGTTTGTCTCTTTTTAAAATTAGGGTAAATTGCACGGGTGACCACTCAACTATGCTCAAAATTCATTTGACCGTCAACGTTTTGATTTGATCAATCAAATCACCCAACTATTTAAATACGTCAATCAAGCCACTGAGTGTTAATTTTTAACGGAGGTAGTGATGTGTAAGTTAATAAAATTGGCATATTTATACATTTGGTCCTCAGTATTTATATATTATATAAATTTAGTCATAATTTAATTCAATTAGAATAAATTTAATCTCCAATTAGATGGTGACACATGCCAATATCTAATTAGAGGATTTTTTTAATTTTTATTTATTTAATCCACTAATTTTTATCCAATAAGGTGATAACACGTGTCACCTAGTAAAGGGGACACAAAATGTGTTGGAGTGGTCTCGAAAACCTATCTTTATGTTAGGCAGAGAAGCAAGAAAAAGAAGTTGACCACCAAAATCTCAGAAACGAACCTACCACCAAAAAAATCTATCTTTATGTTAGGCAGAGAAGCAAGAAAAAAAAAACTCACATTCGTCAAATGAGTTGATAACTTTGTAATGCTTAATGGAATAAAAAGCACTTAAATCAAAAAGAAATTTATTCTTTGCCATTATAATATAATTGTTCAAGGACAAATCAGATTAGTTCACTAGGTTTTCCTCTTTTAAAAATCAGAGTAAACTGCACGGGTAACGGCTTAACTATGGTAAAAAATCATTTTGACCATCAATGTTTTAATTTGGTCAATCAGACCACTCAACTATTTAAATGCGTCAATCAAGCCACTGGTTGTTAATTTTTAACGGAGGTGGTGATGTGTTAGTTAATAAAATTTGCATATTTATACATTTGGTCCTCAGTATTTATATATTCTATAAATTTAATCATAATTTAATTCAATTAAAATAAATTTAATCTCTAATTAGATGGTGACACATGTCAATATCTAATTAGAGATTTTTTTTTGATTTTTTTTATTTAATCTACTATTTTTTATCCAATAAGGTGGTGACACATGTCACCTAGCAAAGAGGAAAATAAAGGGGACAACAAAATGTGTTGGAGTGGTTTTAAACTTGGAACATCCTAATTACTAAGGCCACATTTGAACCACTCAAATAAGCCTCACATCTAGAGATGGGCATGGGACCTGAACTTGACAGATTCCGACACGACTCGACCAGATCGGGTCGGGTTTTTTTTATAAAAAAATGGGTTCGGGTTGGGTATTTTAAACGTGATGTTCGGATCAAGTCGGGTTCAGGTTTAGGGTGAAAAATACCCTACTCGACCCGACCCAAAAAATAATAATTTTACCTTATATATTTAGGAATAATTATAATAATACCCCTCTATATATTATTTTTTTCAATTAAGTCTTGTTTTTATTGAATAAAAATAATATTTTTATTATTTCGGGTCGGGTTAGGTCGGATTTTTAAGTTATATATTGGGCCGGGGCCGGGTCAGGTGAAATCTTGTTTCGGTCGAGTCGGGTGGACCAAAAACCGACCCAACCCGAACGATGCCCATCCCTACTCACATTTGGTTTTAATTTACAACAATTTTTATATAACTTAATTCAGTTAATAACACAAAAAAAAATAAAAAATAAAAAAATCAGTGAGATTTGAACTTGGGATTGATGACATAGTTAAAACCACCACAACCACTAAGCAAAATAGCATACCTGAAAAAAATTTAATATGTTTAATATATTCGTAAATTTTATTATATATCATTCTATTGAATTATAGTTTATTATATATATATATATATATATATATATATAAATGTATAGTAAACATATTAACTGAAATTTTTGTTAATATATTCGTAAATTTTGATATATATTATTTATTAATATATTTCTTAATTTCTTTGACTATGTAATTTATTATTATATATCTTTATTAATATGTATATATATAATAAATTATAATTTAATGGAATAATATATAATAAAATTTACGAGTATATTAAACATATTAAAGTGTTTTCCAAGTATGTATTTTGCTTAGTGGTTTTGGTGGTTTTAACTCTGTCATCAATCTCAAGTTCGAATTTCAGTGATACAATTTTTTTTCTTTTTTTCTGTTATTAACTGAAACAAGTTGTATAAAAACTCTTGTAAAATAATACTAAATGTGACGTCTAGCTGAGTGGTTTAATTGTTGGCTTAGTAAGTGGTCCCACGTCCAAAACCATTCCAATGCATTTTGGGTCCTTTATTTCTTTTTAATAGAGTGGTGGCACATGTCACTATTTTTTTGTCGAAAAAATAGTAGATTAAATAAATAAAAAATAAAAAAAATATCTAATTAAATATTGATATGTGTCACAATTTAATTGAATATTAAATTTATTTTAATTAAATTAAATTATGATTAAATTTATAGAACATATAAGTACTGAGGATTAAATATAAATATACCAATTTTATTAACTCCATTAAAAAATTAATGGTCATTAGCTTGATTGATGCATTTGAATACTAAGATAGTCTAATTGATCAAATTAAAACATCGTTGGTCAAAATAATTTTTTACTATAGTTGAATAGTCACCCATATAGTTTACCATAAAAATTATAAAGTAGAAGCTTCCAATCAATGACTTGACCTAGTTTCTTCCAAGACCGCAACTGTGCATAAGCTTCATCTGCAGCTTTAAACCGAGACTACAGTTTGTTTAAATTTTCGGATTCATCATGGTATTTTCTCTTAGCAGCCTGCCTCAGCCTTTAGGAAATTGGCTTTCACGAGTTTGTTTTAATTGCTTGAAATGAGATGAGTTAATGAAGTCTGTGCTCAGTCATGGTCGGCCGAGCAAAGACAAGGTGCCTAATATGCAAGACCAGCAGCTGACGGACCAAACAGGAGAAGAAGCCCAACATCAGAATCTAGTAATGACGAAAGAAGAGAGAGCAGCAAAAGCAGTTACGGTTTGCATTATGGTAGGTTAAATGGTTGAGGCTATTGGGAGACTATCATCATTCAACTCGTATTGGTTTCGTTGAGCTCAAAAATGAGGAGTCTCTGGCCATAAGTTTAGCTGAAGTTTGCTGTGAAGTACAATAAATTAATTCTAGAACAACACTGAATAATATAAATCAGTCTTCTACTAAGATTAATTCGTTCTCCAAATTCGGCTCATCAAAGGAGAGTTCAGCAAACTCTAAATATTTTACATCTCCAAAAGCATCAGATGCATCCCTACTAGCATTCCAAATCTTGGTTTTCTCATTTTCATATTAATAAGAATTTTTTGATAAAAGACAGACTATAGTGGATCTAAAAACTAAAATTATATGCTAATTCATATACATCTTCCTTTTTATCATTTAAATATAAAAAATAATCTTGAATAAACGTGTGCAGATTAAATGTTATCTCCAATACGTATCCAGAAATCTCTTCGATGTTTCCAATTATTTCAACAGTACTCATAAACATGAGTCATCTCTTGCGCATACTAAAATTGTATTCATCTGGTACTCATCTCGGAGACATATCAAGTATTTGGTACACACTAAATTACCGCTCACGTGTTACGTAGGTTGCAAATATATAGGTCACAAGCTAAGCAACAAATAGTCTACTTGATTCAGGATGCATCAGCTACCTCCTCTGTTATTCAAAGTCCTGGGCTCTTTTTATTTCACATAAACAAAAGAATATATCTAAATACCAAAGCTAAAAATGGCTTAAACTGTCTACATTCTATCATTATGTCCTGAATGGTCCTCATATTAAAAGTATGATTTTCTTGTAAATAAAAAAAATTAAAATGTAAATCCCTTCCCTGCTTCTTTTTCTTTTTTCTTTTTTGGCTTCTAGAGAGTAATTTGAAGTCACCGGGATTATACTGATGAACTTTGTGCAGAGGTCGGTCCGGTAACTTCTTCAACTGTTGTACCTGCATTGCATTTGTGAACCGAGTTTTTACTATCAGACGACATTATATCTCCCTCTGTAACCACTGTGTCAAGTAATGCAATATAGATAACTCAACCGGTGGCCGCGACGTATTCAGAAGGGTGCCGGCGGAAGCATTAAGGTCACAAATGCTCGGTGTTTGGGATACTGGGGAAGAGGATACATCGGGAAGTAACTTAGGTAGACTCCAAATGTCCCAGTTGTGTAATGTGATGGAAACTGTTGCCCTCCATATACACTGTAATAGTTCTGCAAGATGACTAATTAAACCCCACAGATTTCGTATAGATTTCAATTGAACCCTACAGATTCTGGATTGCAGATTTGAATGAAACTCGAGTGGACTTTAGACAAAAATATGGTTTAGATAGTGTAGACAACCATTTTTATCCGGGTATAAAAAATATTATTATTATTATTATTTTAACAATTATATTATTATATTTTGTAGGTCCGAAAATGGAGCCCAAACAACAAAAACTCGAGGTCCAATTACAACTCAACCAGCAGCCCAAATACAAATTTGTTCAGGCCCAGCATCCAGGACCCGACCCAGGATCCGACCCAAGTCCAATCAGTAACCCTAAACCCGATTAGGGTTTCATCTCAACAAGTCAGCCGCCGCCAGTGAAGATCAAGCGTCTATCACCGGCGCATGTGACACGCGCCCAACGTTCCAGCTCCCCATTGGCGCGTGGACTCCACCTCTCGTTCCCCCCACCGCGTGAGCCGCGGCCAAGCACACCCGAGTCACCGTCGTCAACAATCTGGCCGAACAATACCCAAAACAATGTAAAATCAATCAAAACATTTACCAAGTCAGAAACTCATACCTAAATCCCTAAAAATCATGATTTTTCACCTACCAAGTCAGATAACCCATACCAAAATCAGAGATATCATTACCCATACCCTAAAAAACCATCATTGAAAATCCAACATGCAACCATAAAGAAAGGCAAGGAAGGATTCAGAGGCATTCGGTGGGGTGAGATAAAAAAAGAAACCTATTCGAAAAACCAGAAAAGAAAAATAGAAAAAAAATAAAACCAAACAAACAAG
This sequence comes from Hibiscus syriacus, assembly GCF_006381635.1. Classification (NCBI taxonomy): domain Eukaryota; kingdom Viridiplantae; phylum Streptophyta; class Magnoliopsida; order Malvales; family Malvaceae; genus Hibiscus; species Hibiscus syriacus. The sequence goes on from NW_024062180.1 coordinate 373,268, forward strand.
AAATTAGAAAAGGTTACCTTTCGGAGCCACCACCGTCGTCGCCATTGCTTCACTGAACCAAGAACCCCTTTGTTTCAAATGTAAGGCTTTAGTTTTTAATCGGGTTGTGGATGGGGGCTCGGGTTTAGGTTTGTTTTAGGAGGAGTAGAGGAGAAAGAGTAAAGAGAGAGGCTATGGGTGTTTGAATCCCCGTGGCCACCTTTCCATGGTGGCTAGGGTTGTAGTTTTTCTCTTCGACCGTGGGGAAAAGGGAAAGATAGAGAGGAAATATAATGAACGACTAAGAAAGGGGTGAGGGAATGAAAGAATAGGGTTTCATGAAACACTTAAAGGGGTTATATTTTAACCATCAAACGACATCGTTTATGCGGGATGGTTTCAGCGTGTTTTGAGAAAGGGGGTAATTACAGTTTAGATCCTTCCTCGTTTGTATTATTTTATTCCAATCATTAATGAAAGTTTTATTTCTTTTTATTTGGAGCTCGTGTTTTTGTTAATGTTGCAATTTAGCCCTTATTAGCCTTTAATTACTTGTATGCATATATTTAAGTTGAGGTCATTGTACTTTAACATTATTTATAACTGTGCAATATATGTTTTCATTAGTTCAGTTTAGTCCCTGTTTTCTGTTATCTTATCTTTGGTTAAATTTCTGTTAGAGTCATGGCATTTTATTTTCTTCAATTTTAGTCCTGCCTGCTATTGTGGTTTTATTATTCTTTCAGTACTTTTGTATCATAATATTTAGAAATTGATCATATTATTTTACTTTAATCATGAGTAATGGTTCTTTTATTATTTGATTCTATATGGTTTTATTCCAATGTATATATATATATATATATATATATATAATGATTCATTTATGTTGAATGTACCCAATGTATGTGGATAGATTATGTGTATTTTATATTGTTAAATATTCATGACTTATTATGTATCTGGATTGTGAATTGAAATATGTCTATTATTATTAAATCATGTTAATTTATTTTGTATATGTATGCAACAATAGATGTTATATCTATTTACTTTCTTTTATATTTGCATTTTGTACCTATTTTATAAATATATTAATTTATATGATTTGTATATTTAATATTTAAATATTATTTGCTCTTTGGAATTGGTTTTGAATGATTGTACAAAATATTATTTCTGTTCATTTTAATGTTTTTTATTTGAATATTTTCAAGAACAACAATTTGTATAATGGGTATGGAAAGCATTACTTGATCGAAGTAGTGAGATCCAATACGACATTCGAACAAAATGTGAACTTGAAATAAACCAATCTTATTTTGCTAATTAATTCATTTTTATTTTAAGTTGAACAATGCAATGCATGTTTCTAAATAACAATTTATTTTATGCAAAATGCCAATTTTTTTAATTTATATTCGAGTTGCATTTTTTAATAACATTGATGAGAGGGGAAATATTTATTGTATAAGGGAGAAATAGACAAGATAGCCTTCCCGTTGGAGGATGTGCAAATCTCGTGATTTCTTCTCGAATTAGGGAATATTCCCTCATAAATAATTTAAAGCAAATTAATTAAATTTTATAAATGGATCTTACTTTAATTATCGATGTGAATTCATGATTTCCACCATTACGACAACGTGTAAGCGATTGAGTACCGATTTTGGGCGCTGTGGGATCCTTCCCCATTCGTAACCGACTCCCAGACCCGTTAAAATGAATCTTTGATAACGGAAACCAATTTTTTTCTTAAAAAATGGTTTTTCCTTAAAATTGTTTTAAAAGACGTTTTTATGTATTCGACCTACCTAACTGAAAGGTCGATGATGACTCCTTTCAATTTAATTCAAATTATTCCAAAATCGACAATTTTTCAAAATAAAATGTCATAATTTTAAAATAATATTAATTGATTTTACAAAAAAAATGGTTATGCCAGCTTGGCGACTCCGTTGGGGACTTTTTTTTAGAGAGTCAGGCTGTAAGTCGTTTACACATTATCGTAGTGGTGGAAATTATAAGTACGAGTATATAGTTAACTTATGATTCATTTATTGAGGTTTTTTTCAATTTTTTTCATTTTTAATTGTGATACTAATTTTTTAAATATTTGTTTTTAGCAGTGTTCAAGTCTCTCTTGAGAGTTTTTTTTCTTTAGAGTCAAAGGTTTGTATGTTCCTCCTCACACACTTCACGTGTATTTGCATAACATAAGCTCTAGACATGAGCTTCGATCCAAATAAGTCAGGGTGAATACTTTACTCTCGTAAGAATTTGATCTTTATATGAGTTTTAGCAAATAACCCATGGGATACATACCTTATACCTTCGTAGGGATTTATTCCTTGTATGGGTATAAGAAAGTGAATCCCCTCGAATTGAACTCGTTCCATTTGAAACCTGTAATGGTTCAGGATCGAGAATTTGGCAGCCCAAGGGGCACCGATATCAAGGACAATTCGAGTACCCTTTCCTCATAAAGCTGAAACCATGCGTATAGTGAATCGTAGAATGGTCACCCTAGGTATAGTCATACCGAACCTCTGTATGTCAATAGGTACCCAAAATAGGTGTACACGAATGAGGAACGACTATAAACTTTTACCTGTTATTTTAAATTCATAGAATATATTTGTTATTTTCAAATAAAAGCATGTGAACTAGATACCATGCAGTTAGGATCAATTTCTTGGAAAACAAATCATTTTAGGTAGAAAGCATGTCCGGGTAGGATTACTATCTAATGAAAGCATGCTCTGGTAGATATCATGATTGGATAGGTGTTGTATTTATTTTTATATAGCATCTTTTAATGTTATAGAATATATTTCTTGTACTAACTTATTTCTTTTGTTTTGTTGTGTTATTTTTCATCATTCTTTGCATTGCATTTCATTGACATAACATAATGCGAAAGTGTTTATTCGCAAGGGAATATTGGAGAGAAAATTTTCACAAGAAGTGATAATTTTTTTCAATCAAGCATGCACCAAGGGTTAAAAGAAGTTCAGAGTATAAGAATGAGACTTGTTCGAAGATCGTGCATCATTCGAGACTGAAATGATGATCAACTGATCCATGGAGTAATCCGGCAGTAAAGCCTTATTTACGATCATTTTATAGCTAGTCATCAAGGGGCGACGCACTGACTTCAGCACCGTCGAGCATTAATGGAGTTAGGTTATAGAACGCTTGAGGGGCATCATTTTCAAGGACAAAGATCCAAGACGAAGCAGTGATCCACTTTCGACTCAACATCTAAGCGAAAGCATGTCTATAAAATGGACTATCTTGCAATATGAAGGCTTTTATCTCTGGTGGAAATTGTTCTATGATATTCATCATTGGGATTAATCTTTTCATTTTAAGCATTTTCACATACATTATTCATGAACAAACGGGAAATAATTCATAGAGAATTCGATAACTATGGTCCTAATTACGTGACACCATATGGAAGCAAGATTTGAACAATTAAAGAAAGAAGCTGAAATCAGTACAGTGAAAGCCTATTCAGCTAGTCGTAGGGCTTAGCCTTCTAGGATGATCCGAGAAAAGAGTCCCCATACTCAGAAGCTGAAATCAATACAGTGGAAGCCTATTCAGTTTTTCATAGGGCTGAGCCTTCTAGGATGGTCCAATAAAAGAGTCCCCATACTCTGAAGGCTACGATGTTGATGTTGTGTGCAGTTACCATATAGAAAGCTCCAGACATTCCCCTGAGAACTGTGGGGCATTAAATCTAGGTTCAGAATCTGAATGATTCTGGGGTATGGACAGTCGAAGAATGATGGGGCATTCTAATGATGATCAAGATGTCTTTGTATATACCACTTGCATCGAGAGCATTGTTTTGTTTGAACTCGTTTTTGTTCTGTCTTTAATATTTGATTGAATATTTTAAATCTTTTAATGATTGGATTTATGCTACCTTCTAAGGTTGAATAACTGAGTGAGTTTTAATTTTGTAGTTCCTCGAATATCGAATGAATTACATATTCTTTTAATTCTTCAAGTATTATAGATTTTTGACATATGACAAGATTAGACCCTTTTTATCCCATCCAAAACCAAAAAAATAAAACCTCCTGATTCTTTACCCGAAATAATTCATGGTCATTACCAAAAGACCAAATTTTGACATTTCCTCTGTTTGAGACTTTGAAGTATTACCTTTATCTTTTTTGAGACACAATTTCATACCATTACCTTTCGTTGAGCCAATAAAGTCACAACATCGTCTTCTTAGACGCAAAACCAACATTTTTTCTACCAATAAAACCTGAAGGCATTGAGTACAAGATGTCCACATGAACGTGAACCTTCCTACAAAAAGACACAAGATGAAGCATCTCGAATCACTACAGCAAAACATAGTTTTAGCGGCGGTTTTTTAGTCCTACAGCGGCGTTTTTAAGCGCCGATAAAAGCACTTGCGGCGATAGGAAAAACGACGCAAGAAGCGTCGGCCATACCAGCACCGCTAAAGTTAGCGGCGTTTGAGAACAAAAAATGCCGCAAAAGGTCGAGATCTATAGCGGCGTTTGTTCCTTGGAAAAAACGCCGTAAAAGGTTGACATCTATAGCGACGTTTTGAGAACAAACGCCACAAAAGGTTGACATCTACAGTGGCATTTTTGGAACAAACGCCGCAGAAGGTCAGATCTATAGCGGCGTTTTTGGAACAAACCCCGCAAAAGGTCAGATCTATTGCAGCGTTTTTGGAACAAACGCCGTAAAAGATCAAGATCTATAATGACGTTTTGGAACAAACGCCATAAAAGGTCAAATCTATAGCGGCGTTTTTTGATACAAACGCCGCAAAAGGTTAGATCTATAGCGGCGTTTCTGGAACAAACACCGCAAAAGGTCAAATCTATAACGGCGTTTTTTGATATAAACGCCGCTAATTACCTTTCTTTAGCTAAGATGATTTTGCATATTTCATTTTTGCTCTACATCACCTAAATTTAATATCATCTAGCTTTATCTAATTAACAACAATCATACATTTTAATAAAGACACGAGTTATGCAGAAAAATACTTAACAACAAAATAAAATAAAATTTATAAACATTAAAATTAAATGTAATGTAGTTTAACATTGTTCTTTAGAATTTAGTCTACTTTCTTTCACTTTCAATTAAAAAAATATTGTTTACTAGAATTTAGTCTTCATTGCTCCTTCGTGGGGAAAGGAAGTAAAAAATCCCCTAGCTCCAGTTCACTCCTTGCGCGGACTTTTGCTTCAACCAAATGCAAACAAGGAGTCTGGAAGATACAAAAATATAAGAAATACTAATAAGAATCAACATGAAGCTTAATATAGAGAAAAAAGGAAACATTTGACATATAATCAACCAGCACAAATCCATAACTCTGAAGAAAATTTTCACTTTTCACTAGATACAATAAATATTGATGGAACAAAAATAGACAGCCCACCCAGACCACAGAACATGCTTCATTAACAGATGACTATCGACATTCAACAAGTTATTTTACTAAGAAAAAATGTAAATACAAAAGGTATCATGTTTAAACCACAAAACGAGAGAACCATAGGTTAAAAAGGAGAGTTTGAGTGTTCATTTTTTTAATCAAGATCACAATTAGGTTAGCCTTCAAAGTAAAATACTAATAAAAGTGGAGTTACCTGAAGGCTTTGACAACACTTTTCAGCTCAAGATCTTCCAGGATATTTCTTGCACTTAAAGGAATATTGCATCAGCCAGAAATTTGATAAGAACAAAAATCGGCTAATTGCATTTGTTAACAAAAATACATCAAGTTAAACGGACATGCATGGAGCATTCATCAAAGAAAGAGAAGGCGTAAATCCTTTTGATCATGTAATTTTATTCTAAAGACAAAATATGGGTCATATCAGAGAGATGCATAAGCAAGGTAAAACAAATGCAGAATCATCCATGAACATATTAATTACCAATCAAAAGCCGAAGAGGGATGCGAGGAAAATATTCTTGTCAGGTACCCCTTTCATGTAAAATATACTTACTGTGGTGCTTTAACAGTCTAACTGCCAAAGAGCTGAATCCACATTGAGGAAAATCAGGCACCCCTTTCATGTAAATCATCACAAGGTTTTCCTTGACATCCTAGAATAACGGTTAATCACAATCATCAATACCATAGCTTATGCAATAAAGAAAACTTTATTTTCCTCAAGGAAGAGAAAATGCCTATAAACCTCAACAATGATGTCCCAACCAAATTTCAAATTCAAGAAAGGATCTATCCATGTTCCATGCTACCAATAACATAATAAATCAACAAAATGATCCTAAGACAAATTCTCAACAATCACCCTAAATCCATTTAGTTTTAATGATATCACACCTTATAGTTCTTTGATTGCTCATCTAATGTGGGCTAGAAAAACTCAAGAAGCATTTGTCATTAAACTTGTTCTAGTCTCTCTAATGGCCAGAAAATTCATGAAGCATCCAAAAAATCCATGAATTTGATAAATAAATACGAATGTTGTATGAGACTATGAGTACTAATACTATAAAGTATAAACAAATGAACTGTTTAAGTTCTCCATTACAAACCACATTATTTTATAATGAAATGTTTCTTAGAGTAGAGAACTTCAGAAAATTAGACAGTAACTTCTTAGAGTAAAGATACTCGCAACCATTGCTCAAATAAATGAAATCAGAAACCTACTCAAGCTTTAACATTAAGCAACGCTGCCAAAACACATCTTGTAGGTTTATGAGTGAAAAAGGAGTAATAAGCAACCAAATTAATGGTTAACTAATCCAAACTATTAGCATCTTAACCACAAGGATAATATCCTGAAAAGATAACACTAAATTTCATCAAATGGCATACCAATCTCCTCAACTTCGTGAGCAGCAATTTCAGAAGGAACGTGAACAAAAACCATTTGGCTCTTTTGAGTGGAATTCTGCAACAATACTGGCATATTAGTTAAAATGCTCCTCCAGTACGACCAAAGGTGGCAGCTTCTTTAAAAAATTATCGTCAGTTGCAGTTATTCTCAACATCCAAAGGGGTGCATGTCTGCCTCAACAGGTAAGCCCCTTGGTTCCATAAGATAAAAAGAAAAAGATGCACTCAGATTGTTCATACCTCCTTAACCTCCTCAACATCATAGTACGCCTTAGTGGGTATCCCCAACTCCTTAGGTTGGACATCAATAATCACCATGACAAGATTTGGGACATAGCTGAACACCAGAAGAACTTGATTAATCGAATGAAGTAAAAAATAAAATAAAATAAAGAACATAATAATAAGTGAAAACTAATAATCGTACTTGTGGAATAATCTGTGAATGTCTATATCATTCTCCCGTAATTTTGGGCCTGTACTATACCAACCAACAACATGCTCCTTCGCTGCAACAAATATCAGAGGTTCACATATCATATAATGAAGGATGACACTTGCCCCTCCCCTTCCTAGACAAAACAAGAAATGAGAGAAATAACAAATTAAAATTGGCACCATTATTTACTCTGAGTTGAGAAAAGAGTTACCATTAATCCTCTTAAACATTGATTCATGGTAGTTGTGGTCAAGGAACCATATGCTCGTGTCCTTCTCATCTTCCTCAAAAGGCACTGATAACAATAATAATAATGGTGAAAAAGCCTTAATACAAGCTCAATCTTAAGAAACTAAAGCATCAATGCATGAGGTTGGCCAGAGAGCTTAATCAAATGTTTCTCTAATGAAAGCACCTTCAATTACATACATTTCCACATCCGTTTAAAAAAAGAAACTATAAATGGAAATTTAGGTCAAGGAATCTAACAAATTACCTTCAATTCAAATTAAACATTTTAAAGGTAAAAACCCTAAAACCCAAAATTTACTCTCAGCAACCAGCAATCTCGCAAGGTATGAATATAAGATTTCAACAACAACAAAATAACGACATTATGTAATCCAAAATCAAAACAAATAAGATCTAGAATGAAATTCGAAGGAACAAACATAAAGAAAAGAAGGGAGAAGAACATGCGTAGCTGTTGTTGACGTCAACGGTGCCTTTGAAGGAGGTGCCAAGAAGGACTCCGACGCGCTTGCGGGTGCCAACCTGCGACACGATTGTAGTTGTCGACGATGCTAAGAAGAACCAAAGGATGAACTGTCACCTTCTCGATTGGCCGAGATGATATTTGCTGGGTTTTGATCACATCTATTTCTATTTACCATTTTTTTCTTCTTTTTTTTCCTCTTTGATTTATCTCTACGAAAGTGTAAGCTTTTTCTGCTTGATTTGCTTTGGCTTCTTTGCCTCTCTTTCTAGTCTCTACTGTGAGTATTTCTTACCACACAGGAAACTCCCAAGTAATTTCAACCAAAATTATTCTAAAATCAGTGAACAAACGCCACTAAAGTACTGATAAATTGCCACGTTTGTATAAAAAACCCACTAAAGTATGAGTCTTTAGCGGCGTTTGTATAGAAACGCCGCTAAAGTACTATTATGTTGTGGCGTTTATTGAAAAACGCCACTATAGGTAAATACTATTGCGGCGTTTGTTTAAAAACGCCGCTAAAGTTCTAATCTGTTGCGGCATTTATTAAAAAAATGCCACTATAAGTGAATCCTATTGCGGCGTTTGTATAAAAACGACGCTAAATACTAATCTATTGCGGCGTTTGTCAAAAAAACGCCACTATAGATGAACCCTATTACGGCATTTATAAATAAACGCCGCTAAAGTTACCATTTTGTGGCGTTTGGAATGTAAACGCCACTATATGTTTAAAGTTAGTGGCGTTTACTCTCAAAACGCAAAAAACGCCGCTAAAGAACAATTTTGTTGTAGTGAATCAACTTTATGAAGTTGTCCTGAACAATTGAGACATGCTAGAATCAAAAAGAAAGAAGAAAAAGGAAATTAATTCAAAATAATTCTATCATGCATTAATTACATTGTTTTCATGTGAATAAAAATTAATCCTGAAAATCTATCCCCCTGAGGATACCTCTTTTGCAAAGACTTCTGTGTATGAAAGGATGAACGACTTTCTTTCATTATCCCTTCACAAAAGGAGAAAATATATATCCCTTGTGTCCCCATTTGAGCCTGAATTATGTTTTCTTCTGATTCAACCTTAAACAAGGATCACCCTCCACACTGGGGGCAAAGTGAAGGAAATATGCTTGCATGAGCAAATATCATCAATCGAGATAGGATACTGAAAGGTGAACCAAATGAAAAGTGCAAAGATCACATCAAAGCAAAGAAAAAAGCAAAGAAAAAGTAAAGAAAAAGAAAAAAAGCAAAGAAAAAAACAAAAGAAAAAAAAAACACAGAGAAAAAGAGAACAAGAAGCACATGCAAAGAGTCCCTCAAGTTAAATGGCACATCGAGATTCAAACCACAAGATTGAGCAATTACAATCGGTACAATCATTCCAAAATCAGTTCACCAGAAGTTCATGGAACAATCAGAAGAAAATAAAGAACACATATGAGAATATTCAAATCAAGCTAGACAAGATTGAAGACATCATAATAAATTGATCCTTGGTTCAATTATCCTTAAACACTTGTTTGGGCCTATTTATCCATTTCTTTTATAACAATGAACCATGGCCTACATTACATGCCTTAAAAGTCCCTTGTAATCATACATGGATTTCTAAACATAATAGACTATCTTCAGATCTCATCCCACCCATCAAGATTAATCTTTTATTTACAAAAGGTTTTCTAAAATCTTTAATGCATGATAGAAAAAATAACAAAGCGGGTTCAAGATTTAAATTATGAATAATGTCTTGAAACCAAAGGAGGATTCGAGTTGAAAACCTAAAAAGGCGGCTTGAATATAAAGATTATGCAGCTGTTGTATAGAAAGTGATATCACAAATCCCTTGATAAGGGTATCGCACAACCCGAATGTGATCAGGGAAGCTGAGAACTGGAGAACACCCCAATAAATGAGCATAGAATCTACTCCATCAGAGCAGTGAACATCAGAGAAATGAGAATACCAAACCTTTGACCAAAGACAATAACCTGAGACATTTTATCCTTTACTTACTTAACCCTACCTAAAAAATAACATTAATCTTGACACTTGTCAAATAGTAATATTTTTTTGAAGGATTAAAAGTGTAATTAATTCTTTGATATCCAATGAACTCTTGTTTTATGATTTGTCTCAATTGTGAAACCTATAAAGGAGGATTATTTTTTAAACTTTTGATTAAACATTTTTTAAAATTCTTTTAATTGATATTTTTCAAATTTTTGAATATAAAAGAAGAATAAAAACATTTTCAAACAAGACAATCTCTCTGTAGTTGCTCTTGGTAGTTGACACGTGGCTTTCAGATACAAAGTTCATGCTTAGAATCGGTGCTGAAGTAAGAAATGATGAATGTTGGGGCATTTTTGGAGGCTCATATCATCCATGAGTGCAACATCATTAAATTGAACGGACATCAATGAGTCAGAATAATGTGAGAAAAATGAAAATGGTGAAGCAGAGACAGTGGAACTTACCATATATGATTGTTTTGTCCAGTATCACAACATACAATTACATTGTTTTGGTAATCACACATGCATTAATGTTCGACATCCAACAACGCCATCCACAGATTCAACATCCTAAAGGGAATGATCAGACCTTCTGAAGGCATTTCCTCAACACGCAAGAACAAGAATAATGTCTGTCGCCTCTGAGATTATTTCTCTCGAAAGGGTCATCTCACTAGAGACAATTTTTCTTAAAAACAAATTTTGTCTCGGTTGAGACAATTTCTCTCAAAACAAATTTCGTCTCGCTTAAGACATTTTCCTCAAAACACTAAATTTAAAAATTAATTCATTTAAAACAAACCCTAAAATCTTTGAGATTGTTTCCCTTGAAACGAATTTCATCTCTCTTGAGACAGTTTCTCTTGAAATATCATCTTTGAGATCGTTTCCCTTGAAATGAATTTTGTCTCTCTTAAGATATTTCTCTTGAAACATCATCTTTGATATCGTTTCCCTTGAAACGAATTTTGTCTCTCTTGAGACAGTTTATCTTAAAACAACATCTTTGAGATCGTTTCCCTTGAAACGAATTTTGTCTCTCTTGAGACAGTTTCTCTTGAAACATCATCTTTGAGATCGTTTCCCTTGAAATGAATTTTCTCTCTTAAGACAGTTTCTCTTGAAACAAATCCTTAAAGATGGCCAGCCGTCCTCATCACGTAGGAACTGTGTTATCCACCGACCAGACCTCCTCATCACTTAGGAGTTGTGTCACCTTAGATAACTAGCCGTCCTTATCACGTAGGAACTGTGTTATCATCCCTAAAGATGGTCTGCCATCCTCATCATGTAGGAACCATGTCATCCACTCACCAGACCTACTCATCACGTAAGAGCCGTGTCACCCCTAGATAACTAGTCGTCCTCATCACGTAGTAATAGTGTTGTCACTATTCTTAAATATGGTCAGCCGTCCTCATTGCGTAAGAACCGTGTCATCCACCGACTAGATCTCCTCATCACGTATGAGCAGCGTCATCATAAAAATGACCAGAACTCTTCATCACGTATGAGCAGTGTCATCCCCAACAACAAACATATCAAATTTCTAGGAAAAAGGATAATCAGACAAAAACTTGACTTTTTCGTCTTTGCACTATTCTTCTGTTAAGGGGCAGCTATAGACACCCGTTTTTTTCTTGGCTAAAAATATTATTAATACTATTATTATTATTATTATTATTATTATTTTAACAATTATGTTATTACATTTTGTAGGCCCAAAAATAGATCCCAAAAAACAAAAACCAAGGCCCAATTACAACTAAACCAATAGCCTAAATACAAACCATGTTCAGGCCCAACATCCAGGTCTCGACCCAGGATTCGACCCAAGCCCAATCAGTAACCTTAAACCATGTTAGGGTTTCATCTCAACAAGTTAGTCGTCGCCAATGAAGATCAAGCAATTATCACCGGCGCCTGTGACACACGCACCCAACATTCCAGCTCCCCATTAGCGCGTGGACTCCACCGCTCGTTCCCCCGCCGCGTGAGCCACTGCCAAGCATGCCCGAGTCACCGTCGTAATAATGTGGTCGAACAATACCCAAAACAGTGTAAAATCAATCAAAACATTTACCAAGTCATAAAACCATACCTAAATCCCTAAAAACTAGGATTTTCACCTACCAAGCCCATACCAAAATCAGAGATATCATTACCCATTGAAAATCCACATGCAACCATAAAGAAAGGCAAGGAAGGATTCAGAGGCATTCGGTGGGGTGAGATAACAAAAGAAACCTATTCAAAAAACCAGAAAAGAAAAATAGAAAAAAAATAAAACCAAACAAACAAGAAATTAGAAAATGTTACCTTTCGGAGCCACCACTGTCGTCGCCATTGCTTCACTGAACCAAGAACCCCTTTGTTTCAAATGTAAGGGTTTAGTTTTTAATCGGGTTGTGGATGGGGGCTCGGGTTTAGGTTTGTTTTAGGAGGAGTAGAGGAGAAAGAGTAAAGAGAGAGGCTATGGGTGTTGAATCCCCGTGGCCACCGTTCCATGGTGGCTAGGGTTGTAGTTTTTCTCTTCGACCGTGGGGAAAAGGGGAAGATAGAGAGGAAATATAATGAACGACTGAGAAAGAGGTGAGGGAATGAAAGAATAGGGTTTCATGAAACACTTAAAGGGGTTATATTTTAACCATCAAACGACATCGTTTATGCGGGATGGTTTCAGCGTGTTTTGAGAAAGGGGGTAATTACAGTTTAGATCCTTCCTCGTTTGTATTATTTTATTCCAATCATTAATGAAAGTTTTATTTCTTTTTATTTGGAGCTCGTGTTTTGTTAATGTTGCAATTTAGCCCTTATTAGCCTTTAATTACTTGTATGCATATATTTAAGTTGAGGTCATTGTACTTTAACATTATTTATAATTGTGCAATATATGTTTTCATTAGTTCATTTTAGTCCCCTGTTTTCTGTTATCTTATCTTTGGTTAAATTTCTGTTAGAGTCATGGCATTTTATTTTCTTCAATTTTAGTCCTGCCTACTATTGTGGTTTTATTATTCTTTCAGTACTTTTGTATCATAATATTTACATATTGATCATATTATTTTACTTAAATAATGAGTAATGGTTCTTTTATTATTTGATTCTATGTGGTTTTATTCCAATGTATATGTATATATATATGTAACGATTCATTTGTGTTGAATGTACCCAATGTATGTGGATAGATTATGTGTATTTTATTTTGTTAAATATCCATGACTTATATATGGATTATGATTTCAAATATGTATATTATTATTAAATCATGTTCATTTATTTTGTATATGTATGCAACAATAGATGTTATATCCATTTACTTCCTTCTATTTTTGCATTTTGTACGTATTTTATACGATTTGTATATTTAATATTTAAATATGATTTGCTCTTTGGAATTGGTTTTGAATGATTGTACAAAATATTATTTCCATTCATTATAATGTTTTTTATTTGAATATTTTCAAGAACAACGATTTGTAGAATGGGCGTGGAAAGCATTACTTGATCGAAGTAGTGCGATCCGAAACGATATTCGAACAAAATGTGAACTTGAAATAAATCAATCTTATTTTGCTAATTAATTCATTTTTATTTTAAGTTGAACAATGAAATGCATGTTTCTAAATAACAATTTATTTTATGCAAAATACCGATTTTTTTAATTTATATTCGAGTTGCGTTTTTTAATAACATTGACGAGAGGGGAAATATTTTTTGTATAAGGGAGAAATAGACGAGATAACCTTCTCATTGGAGGATGTGCAAATCTCGTGATTTCTTCTCGAATTAAGAAATGTTCCTTAATAAATAATTTAAAGCAAATTAATTAAATTTGATAAATGGATCATACTTTAATTATCGATGTGAATTCATGATTTCCACCATTCTGACAATGTGTAAGCGATTGAGTACCAATTTTGGCGTTGTGGGGTATTTATCCTTCCCCACGCATAACCGACTCCCGGACCCGTTAAAATGAATCTTTGATAACACAGGCCAATTTTTGTCTTAAAAAACGGTTTTTCCTTAAAATTGTTTTAAAAGACGTTTTTAGGTATTCAACCTACCTAACTCAAAGGTCGATGTCGACTCCTTTCAATATAATTCAAATTAATCCAAAATCGATAATTTTTCAAAATAAAAAGTCATAATTGTTTTTTTAAATAATATAAATTGTTTTAAAAAAATGATTATGACAGATTGAATAAGAGAGACCAACTAGTGGATAGATGTTGTGCGAGTAACCAGGATACCTGAATGTTTTAAAGGAAAAGCACTTAGAGAATCAAAATTCTAGTAAATCATGCATGCTTTGCCTGAGGTTTTGAACTGGATCTAACCCGTAAGGAAATGCGTATTGCGGGATGAATTGACGGTAAAATGCAGGAGTACCGGTCGTTGAAGGGGGCATCACCTGAGCTGGTGGAGGGCTAAATTTGTCCATCTCTGTGACATCTTTTTAGCAATCAAATGATATGTATGTAAGTATGCATAAGCAATCATCTGTTATATCAAAGTAAGGGTTGGAATTTGAAATGAATACCATCTTGAGAGTGGGAGGCTGAAGTAGGACGATTCTTGTGAGCGCCAAAAGCTGCGAGATTACAGTTTGCTCTTCTTCCATCAATCACAGGAAACGGATTATAACAAGCCCTGGTCGCTGAATCAGCCTCTTTATACGTTACCTACACCATGCCATAAGTTGAAAATTTTAAAACAAAAACCAAACAGAGGAGAAAAAAGATAGAGAAGACAAAGCCACAGCCTTTAGATTTTCCAGTGACTTTGTCGTTGATAACAACAGCTTCAATGATCTCTCCGAACTGCTCAAAGTAAGGTTTCAAGGCATCTCTTTTAGTTTCCCAAGTCAAACCTCCGGCAAAGATCTTGGTGTAAGTTGTGTCTCCACCATGACCAAACCTAACGGCATTGGTGTTGGTTTCGAATGCCATCTTCTTCAACCCTCATTCAGACGAGTGAACAGGCCAAGACACACTGGAAAAAAAAGAGGAGACAAAGTGAGAAAGGAGCCGTTGGATGACAAAAATATGTTTATGGACTGTATCCAATCACATCAAACAACTTGAAGCTTTTTCTTCTTATCATCCATGAATTTAGATTAAGTTTTAATTACTACTACTACGTATTACAATTACTCTTGTTTTTAAGAAGTATGTATTATATTTAATTAGTCACACTGTACTTAAACATTATTTAATTAGTCAATACAATATATATTATACGTAAAAAAATATTTTAAGTTTATTGATTAGAAAAAGAATTTTAAATCAATAAATTATTAATTTACCGATTACTTAATACCTCTTTAAATTATTGAAATTATGTATTCGTGATATTATTAATTTATAAAGACTTTATTATATTTAATAAGAGAAAGTTGATGACAAAATACTCGTTTGTCAATTTTTTTTGAAGTATACTTTTTCCTGATAGAATTACCCCTTAATTGTGTTTCATTGACATCACCAAAACCAAAGCATGATGTAGTAATGCAAGTAGAAATTTGTTATAATTATAATAAATTGTAGGGGTAGTAGAATATGCAGGTGCATAAAAATAATAGCTCTTGCCTTTTTATTAAAAAGAAAAATTCTGACTAAGTGGAGGATAATTAGATTATGTAGACTGGGTAATCCAATACACCTTTGGAATCCAACTGTCGGTCTTTATTTTATTCTATCTAAATGTTTATATAATTAATAATAATTTTAATTGTAATGAGAATATTACATTACAGCGGGTTTTAACATAATTATGTTATTTGTCTATTTTAAAGAATTATGCAATTAATAATAATTTTAGTTATAATCATAAATGTCTCGACCAGTGACGAACTCAAAAAAAATATTATTGACTGGGCCAAAATAAATATAATAGAAAATAATCTAATATGAGTATAACTCACATATATAATCTTACTGTTTAAAATTTTAATAACACTAATTTAAGTGTCTCTTAGAAAAAAAACTTAGTTTTCTCTCATTGGTATGTCACTCGTCTCTTTTCTTTTTCGTCTTTGTTGCTCGCGGTAATACCAACTTTAATATTGGTTGCCGACCACCAATATTCTTTATTATCTTTTTCTTCTATATATCATATCTTTATTTTTCTTTTGTCTTTTGATTTTCAATAAGTTTCTTTGTGTTGCACGTTTTAATATGCTTTTAAGGCATATTTTCTTACGTTTTTTGGCATGTTTTCGGTTCTTTGATAGTTTTTTATTTTATCTTTTTCTAATGGTTGATTTGACATATCTACGACTGGTCAAAAGATGACGCTTATCTGATATCTTGTTGATCTTCTCTATTTTAGACCCTCAGATTTGATTTGGATATCTGATTTGCGTTCGTGAATAGCTTTTCACTCTGCTTGAATCTGATTTGCGATATACCATAGTCTTTCAATAGTTTGATCCCTTTTTGTGGTTCGTTTGCCGATACAATCAGATCTGTTTGTATTTATATTTGTTCGAGTTTCTTGGTTAGATTTAATCTTCATTGTATGATTCTTAAGTGATCTTAAGTTACTAATTTTGTTTCAATAATTATAGGAAATTTTCCTAATTATGTGCTTAGATTATTATTGTAAAATTTTATTGTAATTTGAGATATTTCTTATTTTGAATAAAATTAGTTACTTCTATAAAAAAAATAATAACAACTAAAACTAGCATAACTAAATGTTCCAAAAAAACTTTCAAATTTATGTAAAAAATATGTAGTCTGAGATATAATATTTTTATCAATTAAGATGAACTCTTATTTTCAAAGAACCAAATTCATCTATGATCGAAACAAAAAATATTAAATAATGAAAAATTGTTGAACAAACGGCTAATAACATCATAAGTAATTAAAGAATACAATAAAAACAAAGCATAAAAATTCAAAAAAATGTAATAAAAAAACTTGCAGAAGAAGATTAAAAACTCAAAATCTCAATTAAGATATTCGCTTACCTTTAGGCTTTAAAAATAATTCTTTGAATTTAAATATATATTTAAAAGTTAGAAGAAGATATATCCTAATTTAAGATTTATTTTAAAGAGGTAAAATTATAGTTAAACTTGAAATTAAATAGGACTTTATTTAATTTATTTTTTATTAAATAAGATTATAATTAAAACTAAATGTAATAAAATTTACATATATTTGTTATAGAGAACGGAATATTTTTGGTATCAATCTAAATGTTATCTAACTTATTCTAAAAAATTACGCTCTTGATAATTTTTTCGATTTTTATTTTTTTTAGCTTTATACTATTAACCGTTTGTATTTTAGATTCATAAATGTGACATGGTCCTAAAGAACAAGCAGTATCAAAGGAGACCAGTAGCTGATCTAGAAATTAAAAAATGAGAGTCCAAAATTTTAATATTTTATTCTAAAAATTTTGTTTATGCAAATTTTCTTATTTTCTTCTATTCCCATTAGCGAATTAAATTAAATTTAATATTTTTCTCAAACTAATGGGTGTGTAATGGCTCCTCTATGGAGCCATGTACATCCGCCCCTAAGACCAATAGAAGCAAGGATGATCAAAGGGGGAGCGGGTGGTAGTAGTCGTTGAAGCTGGTCAACTAAGACCTTGCAGGCATTTATTTGGAATTACCCCGTGCATGGCAGCTATCGTAGTGTATTCTGTATGGCTGGTAGGACCAGCAAGGCAAAATGCAAATCCAAGTAAAGGTAAAATGTTTCATACAGTGCCATAACCACCATAAATTTTCTGAACAAACCAAAATTGAATTCTATTGCAGTCCAACTGAACTCAAAGGTTTTGACTTGTCTATCCAATGACATCGCCAACTCATACAATACAAAACTCCATTACTGTTATACTTCAACACTCGACTACAAAACACCATACCTTTTAGCATAATTATAGCGTTTCACAGCTTAATAAGTATTAATATGCCCATGGTGACCGTTCCCAAATGCAAGGACTAGCTATGACCTTGTCAGTTTGCAGACAAACCCCATATTTTGTTCCTTTCCTTCCATTTATATCTCTCTAGCCTCTTACACATTAAAGATACTCCAATGCTCCTATCACTATGAGTTCATTATTACATGTACGTAAATCACCATTAGTCTTCATTTAAATTTTGTAGCTGTTTTAGTTTAAGCTTTGCTTATGGTGCCAACTCATATTTTCATGGGGGAAGATTGGAGGAAAGTCTTAGTTGACTGCAGTGAAGATGGCTTTTAGGTGGAAAGAAGATAAGGTTACTAATTTCTCTACCTTTTTGCTTTTGTGTTACTGTTTCATACCATCAACTTTAAACCTATGTTGCTTTTTCCACCCTTGATTTTGAGCAGAAAATAGGAAAACGGAGATGGAGTTTTAAGAAACCTTCACATCGTGAAACTGTAATACATCACCGTGAAGCAAGGACTATAACTACTACAAGAAGTACTGCTAAAGCGGCCACCATACCTGACGGTGATGAAGCTGAGCAAAGACATGCCATTGCGGCGGCCATTGTCACAACAGCGGCTGCTCAAACAGTAATAGCGACGGCCCAAGCAGCTGTCCAAGTTGTTTGCCTCACTACGCCTTCCATTTTCGACAGACAACATCTTTCTGCCATTGTTATACAGAGCTTTCAGAGGACATCTGGTAACTAAATATTTGTTTCTTGCTGTCACCAAGTAAATATATTTCATATTTGGGATAACAAGTAGTACTCGTTGTTTTGAAGGCAAGGAGAGCTCTTCGGCCACTAAAGGGGCTGGTGAAGATTCAAGCCTTGGTGAGAGGTCACAATGTTCGTAAGCGAGCAAATCACACTTCGATGCATGGAGGCCATGGTTCGAGTTCAAGCTCACATGTGCAATCAACGCAAAATCTTTCTGCTCATGAAGGGAGCACAGAATCCGTATTTAATGACCCCAACAGCATGTTGAGCTCGCATCTTGTCGACAAAATGTCCATCGTAAGAAATACTACTTTCATAAAGATGACTTGCACATTAACCGGAAACAACTTGTGTTTTGTTTTGCTAAATGGTCTTGTAAGTTGTGGTGCAGTGTAGAGAAGAGAGCTGCAATGTCAATGAATGGGTACAATGGGACGAGCACCCAAAAACACAGGAGGAGATTCAAGCCATTTGGCAGAAAACAAAGGAAGCTACCTCGAAACGTGAAAAGGATCTTGCTCTTGCCTTATTCCACCAGGTTGAATGACTCTGATATGTGTTGTTTACTAGATTTACAAAATAACTGATGAAAACATTTTATGCATCTGTTTCATCAAGAAAAGAATTGGAGAACAGAGGGAGAGACAGTCGAAAGTGAGGAAGAAGTGGAGTGAGAAACCTCTAGACCCGTAAAAATGGTGGACAATGATGCAGCGGGACAGTAGTAGAGGACAGATGTCGTGTGACCAAATAGATCCCGTAAAAATGGTTGAAATAGATACCTCTAGACCCATAAAAACGGTTGAATTTGATACCTCTAGACCGTACTCCAACCAACAACAGAGGCCTATTTCATTTTCTGAGGTTTCCCCTCTCCACAAAGCCAACAAGGGTCTCCCCATTCGCTCAATCACGCCATCAAAACCAAACCTCTCCAAATGTACCCAGCTAGCCCTCGCAACCTTAAAGAAGAGAAGAGCCCATCCCCAGCTCATACGCCCAACTCAAGAGTATACACCCATGGAATGAGTGGTAATAAATGCTGGTGTTTGCGCAGGATTTCCAAACTATATGGCATCTACATTATCTGCTAAGGCTCGATTTCGGTCCCAAAGTGCACCAAAGCAGAGGCCTTCGAGTTCAACCATCGTAAAGGACAAAGTTGGATGTGTCAAAAAAACGTCCGTCATTTCCAGTTTCAAGGCAACATGGTGATCGAGTTTATGATTATAATAATTTGGAGCACACAACCAGCTCGTCAACTTGTTATGCGGATCGCCTTGGGGAAGAAATCTTTCCACCTTCAAGGTGATAATAGGGAGTGGTTAAGGTGAAAAAGAATGAAGGTAATATGCTGGTGAGAATTG
Organism: Hibiscus syriacus; assembly: GCF_006381635.1. Classification (NCBI taxonomy): domain Eukaryota; kingdom Viridiplantae; phylum Streptophyta; class Magnoliopsida; order Malvales; family Malvaceae; genus Hibiscus; species Hibiscus syriacus. Next base: position 393,349 of record NW_024062180.1, read on the forward strand.
CTTCTAATCTTTATTTAATTGAAAAGTCTAGCCCTAGAACTGAATGCAGATGAAACATTTTGGAACAATGCTAGAGAAGTCTAGAACTGGGGCACTTCAGAAAAATAAAATAAACTATCAATGTCAGAGTAATCCAACATAAACATTTTGGAACATTAAGTCCATTGAACTTAACACTTCTCTCAATTATTTACTAATAAGGAATGTATTATTCAAATCCTTTACAATTAATTTTCATAAGCAAAATTGTAAATCAATAACATGCTGCAGATCCGAATTATTTTTCCAGCACCACAGTCGGTAGGTTCTCATGTTTTTCAATGGGGCTCTTTTGGAATAGCTAAACAAGCAATTTTTGAGGAAATAGAACATAGAATGAGCAAACTATTTAAGCAACAGCCCTCTTTGTTGTGCTATTAAAATGTATATATAGAAACAACGGTAATATTTCCATAATCATGGTACAATTAATCAGTTAACAACTAAATAACTGGCAAGATATAACACAGCAATTCATCAAGTTAACCACAGACTGAATTCACTCAATTTCAAAATGCAACCACTGTTCCACCCATTATAGAAAAACCGAATAAATGAGGGAAATCATGTCATCTGGCGAAGGTATTCCCATAAAGAAGTACACAAACTTCAGCTACAAATATCTGTTTATCATAAGAGGTCCGAAAGGAAAAACGAAGGAAAGGAACCAATTTCATTGTTAGGAAACATTATACTCTTATGCTTCCGCGTGTTGCGAAGTTTCACCTTGTTTCAAACTTTCCAGAGCAGATATTCGCCGATCCAGGGGCTCATGAAGACTTTTCAGCTTGAAACAAAGGGGGAAACATGGAATATAAGCACACAACATAGTTAAAGAAACTGAACCAATTCAACAACAAACAGGAAACTATTCATTTTCTTAGTATCCTGTTCAGTAAAACATTCTCCATAAATCACTTGTCTAATGAACATCCTGTTAATCTATTTCAGGTCACAAGAGGAAGTTGTGACTCATTGGAATGAGTCTAAATGGGAGTATCAAGTAATAGGATCATTTGATATAAATCATGCATTAGGTGTTAACATTGTTTCTCATACCATACTATCCTTTATGATATCTACATTTTAAGGCTTCATTCTCGTTATGGATTTTTAAGGCACAATAAAGAACAGATATTAGATAAAAAGATTACTAAAAACAGGTAGGAACAACATAAACAAAGCCAGAGTCCATAAGAAAGGCAAAAAGGAGCAATAATCTGGAAATAGGAATTAATACAAGAGTCCGTCCGGCGTTATTATATAGAAAAGCCTCCATTAATTATTTTTTTATTATATAGAAAAACCTCCATTAATTATTTTTTTGAGAAATCATCCCAAATCAGATTTGTTAGAAAAATAACTCTCAAACTAGCAAAAAAGTGAAGTAAAATCTCGCATTTTACGAAAAACGAGTTTAATGCATTTATTAAGCAAAGAATCAAGATGAAACATAGAGACCTGAAAATAAATCCCATTCAAACTAAAAGGCTTCAAAAAACATTTCACTGATTGCAATGTTAGCTAAGCAGAGCGGCATTTTACTAGGATTTGCCTTGTCAAACCCCTTATGCATGAAACTCGAACCTTCAAATGCAAGATATCATTTTTCTCTTCCCTTACCAAACAACATAACCCTGCTACGATTGGGTAGATTCAGACCATGAATTTCAATCTAAGAGAGATCTGAACAACCGACATATTCTTTTACAAAGGAAATCAGTTTCCCAAGCTTTCGCATGCCTTCAAAAACTTTTACAAAAGAGCATAAATCCGAATACCCAGAAATTAGTCCATGATTTCCAAAAGAAATCGAAAGGTAGGGCATTTGCTACGAAAGAAAAAGGGGAAGGGAGAGTACGGAGTACCTGTTGGGTGATGGATTCATGGGCAACCTTGTAATCCTTGTAGAGATGTAGAAACCCAGAAACGACTCCGTTGCTGGCCCCGTGAAGAATGAAGCCAATCTCACCCTCAATACGTACCTCATCTTTGATCTTCCCCCTTCCTTTTTCTTCTCCTTCTTTCTCCTTGTTATGCTATATTTTTTTAAATAAAATAAAATTGATAATCCAATGTTTAGAGAACTATAAGAAACTTTAAAGGACACCTGACGTTGTCGTTTTCGTTTTTGCTCTTGTGGGTTAAATATTATAATTAATGATGTAAAAATTAGTCCGTGTGCTGTTGAGCAGAGGCAAAGCCATTATATATAAAAGAGAGTGCAAAATTTACACGTTTCAGTGTAGAGCAAAACAGCCCACTTTGCCCCCACTTTTTCCGTTTCAAAGAAAACTTAGGGTTTGGATTTCTTTCCTTTCTTCTTCTTTTTCCTGTTTGTGAGTGATTTTGAAGAGGAAAATATGCAGCAGCCACCACAGTTGATGAACATCACCACTGAGCAGATTCAAAAGGTTTTTTTTTTTAATCTTTACAGCATATATATATTTGCATTTTGGTTAACTTGATATTTAATGTGTTTTTTATTGATGGGTTTTGCATGCGTTGTTTTTTCTATTTACCATCTTTAATCAAATTAAAATTCTGTTGGATTCTTGGCGTTCTTGATCATATTTACGAAAGTTTCACAATCATGTCATTTGTTTGCTTAGTTTCACTGGTTAAAATAACTGAAATTTTCTATGTTCTCTTTTTGTTTGTTGAAAAAAAAAATTGTATACATTTTCTTGGAATATTGATACGATAATGGATCATGTTTCTTGTAGTACCTGGACGAGAATAAGGAGTTGATTATGGCCATAATGGAGAACCAAAACCAGGGAAAAATGGCTGAGAGTGCCTCGTGAGTGACCGTTTTTAAACATCGTTCCTCTTATACTTTTCTCAGCATTATGCCAATTGTTATAGGCTCTTTGCCGTCCGGTTTTTGTTTGGCTAGCAGAATATTTAGACCAATTTCATTCATCCATTACTAGCAGCATTATACCAATTGTTATAAGCCCTTTTTCGATCTTCCTGTATGTTTAGACCAATTTCATTCATCATTACTTACAACATTATACCGATTGTATAGACCCTTTTTCGATCTTCCTGTATGTTTAGTCCAATTTCATTCATCATTACTTACAGCATTATGCCTATTGTTATAGGCTTTTTTTTTTATCTTCCTGTGTGTTTCTTTCATTTCACATTTAACTGCTAGAGAAAGTTTGTGAATTTACTAGGCCTCCTATTGGTTGGCTAATCTTTGAGATTGAGTTCTTCACCCGAAACATTATTCTTTGGTAATTAAGTTTTTAAGTTGAATGTGCAATTCAGTGCTAGTTTAGCACTTAACTTGTAGGCTTTTTTTGTGCTATCAAAGATGCATATAAAAGTTGATGGGGCAAAAACTTGAAAACGACATATACATGGCCACTAACACTTGGTCATCTATATTTTAAAGATTAGATGAATTATTGTTTATCATTGGTTTGCCTATAATTTAAGAAACTGAAGAACAGTAACCACCATGGTGGAAGAACTAGGGTAGATCTGTGTATTTAAGTCTTTGTGAGTAATGCAGTCAGTTAATCAGTACCGTAAATTATGTTATCTGCTCTCATTTTGAAAAAAATGATTCAGGTATCAAACAAAACTGCAGCAGAACCTAATGTACAGCCACAGTTGCTGATGCACAGCCACAGGGATCAGTATCTTCCCAGGTTGTGTCTTGGAGCTTTCTTTGGTTTAATATCTTTGGATGAGCCGATATGCATTTTATTTGAACTCATTTGTGGAACATTGTACACGCCTCAGCAGCCAGCAATGCAGCAAGAGCAACATGTTCAGTCTACACAAGCTGCAATGGCTAAGCAGCATTCAGGTTTCTTAGCTCCAAAGTTGCCTTTCCATTTGAATGATCAGCAGCAGCAGCAACCTGAGCAGCCGATGTATCTCCAACAGCAGCAACTTAACCAGCCGCAAGTGGGGTTACGATCTGCTGCACCCGGTGGCACATATCATGGGGTGCAAGCTGGGATCGGTAACAATTTCATGAACATTCAAGAAACAGAAAATATAGCTCAGAACACGGTGCGGGCGAAGGCTTCAGAAACTCTGCTTACGGCCAACGCTAGATAGAGTGAAAGCATGAGAGCATAAATGATGTAAACATGGCTAATGCTAATTCCCTGGTTTTCATATTTTGTAGAGCCGTTCCAGTACTTCTCTGCCTCTAATGATTTGTTTTTATTTTGGTAGGCGCATACATGTGTAGGGGCTTTGGTTCTTTTGTCATCTCTTTGGTTGAATCTCGGCAATATATTTGCTATTAGTGATTAAGATAATCGTTTCAAAGTTCCATTATAATCTTATACAGGATAATGCTGCTGCAGTTGTCCTACAATGGTACACCTCCATTAAGTTCGGATAAAATTAAGGCACAAAACACCACTGATAAATGATCTTCAGCTCTCTGCTGGAATTTAAGTCATATACCTGACCTGCTGTTTCTCAACAAATTTTGAGTTAGACTTTCCATGAACAGAAGCTAATTTTCAGGACTTGCAGCATTTGATCTATCAAAGTTCCAGTAGGACCTTACATTTGTGAATGATAATGAGCTGCATTTTTAGATATGGCTACATACTCTGCGAAAATTGTTCTCATTCTTCACAAGGTTGAGGTAAATTGACGGCAGGACCTTCTTTGGTCACTTAGGCTGCTTCATTGGAGTTGTCTCAACGGTGATACAGTCGTTGGATTTATTGGTGAAAAATTATTTGGGACATGGAATGGGCCATGGCTACGCCCACCCTAGATACGCTCTTCGACTCATGGGAGGACTCAATTGATGATATTCTTATTTCATTCGAGAACAAGCACAATAGGAAACTGTTCTATAGTATCTCTTTCTATTAAAGGTATTTGTGGGCATGACCATGTTTCATATATATTTAGTTGATATGAATAGAGTTTTTAATATTTTTAATATATATATATATATATATATTTAATTTTTTTTTGTAATTTAAATTTTGTTTTTAGTATTTTTATATTTATTTTTTAATTATTTTATATTTTAAATGTTAAATATTTTTATTTTTCTAAAAAATCAAATAAGCCATTGAACTTTCAAGACAATCAATTTGGTCCTCGAACTCAACCAAAAAAAATAACTTAACCCATCTACCACATCATTAGCCACCATAAGTCGACAGACTAGTATTATGGGATTGTCTCAGGAAAGGCGGGTTAATATACGGCTAATATACGGCGCTACCGGATACATTAAAAGATATTTAATAAATTCGGTTTAGCGCTACCGGAAATGTTGACTAATAATAATGTAGTAGGTCTAAGTCATGAAGAAATATTAAAAAATTGTGTAACCGGCAAACTTAACTTGTCGGTTCGTGTCGATCCAAATTAAAAATGTGTCGATCCAAAACGATATAACAGGTAAAACTATGACAAAACCGGTATTGAAATGATAAAACCGGTAAAGCGCTACCAGATACATTTAAAGTGTCGGTACTTTAATATAAGGATCGACACTTCGTGAATTTAAAAGAGAAGCAGTTTTAAATCCTATAAAATGTATCGATCCAAAACGATATACCAGGTAAAAATATGATAAAACCGGTAACAAAATGATAAAATCGGTAAAACGTTACCGGATATATTGAAAGTGTCGATACTTTATATAAGGATCGACACTTTGTGAATTTAAAAGAGAAGCAGTTTTAGCGCCTATAATGTGTCGATACTTTAAAAAATATATCGATCCACAACGATATAACAGGTAAAAATATGATAAAACCGGTATCAAAATGATAAAACCGGTAAAATGATACCGGATATATTGAAAGTGTCGATACTTTCGTAAGTACGTGTAATAAATTATCGACACTTTCAAAGAAATAGGTAATTATCCTTTCCAAAGTATCGACACCTGACATAAAAGTATCGACACTTTTGTATTTGTATCGATTAAGTATAAATAACATATCCGATGAAAATATAAAGGTCATAGCTAAATATCCTCTGAAAATAGATAGAACAGACGAGTTTTTGAAATCGAAGCGTAATTGTTGCTGCATTTCAGAAGGCGTTTCTAAAGCGAAGTTTGTTTGTTTGTTGCTGCTGTCGAATCGAAAAGTATGTTGTCGAAACCCTAATTTTTTATTATTACAGTAATCACGATAGGGTTTTTATGTGTTGTTTGGGGTTTTGGAGTAAAGATGCATTTGGGACCGATTGCAGGTAGAAAGTGATATTCAAGGAAAAATATAAATGTCGATACTTTTATTAAATATTATAGGTAGAAAATGATATTATAGGTTGTATAAATGTGCCGACACATTTTGGTGTGGCCATTCAAATTCTTTTAAAGAAAACCGTTTTACCACAAGAGTAGTTATCTATATTTGTATATTATATAAAGTGTATGTAACAAAATAATTTGATTTGCGTAAACTGATATATGAAGGAAAAATGGAGTCAATGGGTTGGAAAATTGTTGGTGGAGCAGATGACTTTGAAATTGAGGCCGAGACTCGAAAGCAACCAAAGGGTGGATATATGTACTTCTAGTAAGTATCAATGTCTTTTTGTTATTATTGTTGAAATGGTAATTGGATTAAAGTATCGATAAACTTTAAATTGATTACAAATTTTAAATGTTGACAGTATGGCCGAATGCAAAAGGATGAAGGAAGATGGCACACAGAGCGGTTCGGTATGTAAAATGAAATTGACATTGAGTAGTATTTAGTGTTAATGTATTGATTAAGAAACGTTTATGTTTAATATTAGGTGACAAAAGATGTGAGGTCCAAATGGAATTCAATGAGTGATGCTGAAAAGGAACCTTACATCACACAGTCAAGGAATGATAGTAAAGAATACAAAGAACGGAGGAAAGCACATGAAAATAAGGTATTCATTAAACTTGTAAATACGTTGATACAAAATATATAAGAACTATAACATTATATATTGTTAAAAAATGTAGGAAGTGTCAACAAGATGCAGCATTAAAAGGGTGAATTCATTAATTAAACACCTTAAGGAGAAGGGTCAGTTGAATGTGCTGGGAGAAATAGGTTTTGGATCATTGGTAGGAGTAAGGGATCGACCTATTCGGAGGGAATTGTGTCGATCCTTGATGGCGCAATTTGATGTCAGACAATGTATTACTAAGTATGGTGATTTTTCATTTCCTCTCGGGATCCCATGTGCTGCAGCCGTATTGGGGGTAGAAAATTAAGGCAAAAGTGTTGTAGAAGTCTGTAAGAGTAAGGACTGGAAAGCACTTGCCTCCAAATATGGTTTGAAGCAGAAGGTGACATATGCTGAAATTAAAGAGGAAATAAAAAGTGGATCTTACGTTGGGGATGAGCTGAAGGCCAAAGTTCTATTATACCTTGTCGGTATCTTTCTTTGTCCAACGGGTAATACGTCAACGAACAAGGAACATATGAAGCTCATTTGCGATGAAGGCTTGAAGGGTGAATTCAATTGGGCTGAATATATCCATTCGAGATTAATTGAATCAATAATCACCTTTAAAAAGGGAAGCCAGAGATACCTCAAAGGGTACATAGCAATCTTAGAGGTAAATGAGTTGAAGAACTTTTTTGTGTTTTTATATAAAAATATAAATTTTATTATAAATGCAGGTTGCACTGTTCGATTTTTGGTCGGGCTGTGAGGCAGTGCCGACTTATGAAAGAACCAGAGTGGCACGTATCCGTGCAGGGGGGAAGGAAGAGGTGGTTAGAGTGATGGTGAAGTTGAAGTTGGATAGAGCGAAGAAGCAAGAAAGGGTAATAAATGTAATTAAATAATATTAAGAATATAATCAATGTCTTAATATTGTAATTTAATTTTGAAGGTTATTGGCAAGGATGTAGAGGAGGCAGAGGAGAAGAAAGGAGAGATGGTTGTATTGGGGGATGACGGTGAGTGGGACGACGGTGAGGGAAAACATAGTAACTTAGACATTTTGATGTCTGAATTGGCTGATATCAAAAAAATCCAATTTGATATCATGCAAAGACAATCAAGAGTCGAAGAGAAACTTGATAGAGTCGAAGATACACTTGAGAGAGTCGAAGATACACTTGAGAGGCATAAGGGGGTAGTGGAAGGAAAAATAGATGGAGTGGTGAAAGAAGTAGAGGTGTTGAGGGGTGAAGTGGTGAAAGAAGTTGGGGTGTTAAGGGGTGATATTAAGATGGTGACGGGTGAAAAATTTGAGGGAGTAGTGAAGGAGGTTGTGGAATTGAGGAGTGAACTTACGGGGGTGAAGGGGGTGGTTGATAAATACTTGGATGAAAGAGATCAATTGAAGGGTGAAATAAAAGAGATGAAGAGCTATGTAGAAAAAAAATACGATGAACTGAAAAAATATGAAGAAGAAAAGAGGGAGGAGGAAGGAGAAGAGATGGAAGAAATGAGGAGGAAGGAAGTCGATGTCATTTATACACCGGAGAGTGTTATAGCAGCAGATTTAGATTCGGAATGTCCTGCACCCCAGAAGAAGAAGCAGAAGGTAAGTTGAATAAAAGAAAACTTAATTTGATTTTTATTATGTTGTTGTGACAAAAATTTGTATGCAAAATTGTAGGTTGAAAAAGCGGATATTCCAAGCGGAATTGATGACATCGAAGCTGCAATTTGTGATTATTTATGGAATAGTGAGTTAGAATCGGAGTAAGTGAAATATATTGCTTTGTGAGTTATATTTAAATATTTCATGACAACATATTAATCCTAATGATTCATACAGATATTCTGTAATTTCAATGGGAAATCAATTCGCTAGTGTATACGACGTTGCAACGTTGAAGCCTACGAATGGGTTGGCGGTGTGGTAAGTAGAAAGTAGAAAATGTTAAAACTTATTGAATATGTTCTGATTGTGTAATTAATTTTGTTAGGTTATTGATTTGCTCGCCTGGACAGTATGCTACGATTCTCAGAAGTCATTCCGGAGGATTGGCTACCTTCCATACCACTTAGCGGTGAGTTAAATTAATAAATGGAGATAAGTAGTGTTATAGACGGTAAATTAATAATGTTTGTTGCGTAATTGCAGCAGCAGGCGTTGGATGCCAACAACAAAGAAAGTGTTGAGAGTATTGCTACCTTCTGGGGTCCCATACTGAATAACTATATGAAATTCACCGACTGTGAGAAGGTAAGACACCATACTAATTGCAAATGATGTTTTCGGATATAGAATGCTGAATTTTGTCAAATTGGGTGTGAAATTTGTTGCAGATCATGATCACAATAAACTACCATAATTCACATTGGTATCTGTTGGTGTTGGATATGGTAGATCGTGTTGCAACAATATATGATAGTATGTTTACAACTGAAGCAGCTAAACAGAGAGTGAAGGATGCTAAGAGATTGGTATGTATGTATGTATGAAAGGACATTATGTAAATTATAATGCATAATTTTTTGGATCATAACTTCTTCTATTTTAATGCAGATTAAAATATTAGATTCTTATAATAAGAAACGCATTTGGTTTGAATCATGTGGATCTCTAGGAAAGTATCCCTTGAAAAATTTCAAATTTGTGGAGCATAAGAAGAATAAGCAATTGAATGGGTATGAGATGTTATCACAAATAGAAAGTTTAATTTATGCAGTATTCATCATAATTGACATGTGTGGTTTTCAAATTTTGTAACAGACATGATTACGGCATGTATGTGATGATGTGGATGGAATCGATCGGTTCTACAGGGGCAACTGGTGATTTTGTAAGTGGAAAGAAAAATTCGTTTGTGGTAAAATTGTTAAAAGTCGTAGATTGAATGCTGTAGTTTACAATACTTAACGTTCTGACAATTTGAATATAGGTTGTTGGAGAGTGGGATCGATCGCGAATATTAAACGATCTCGTAAGCCACAATCAAAATCAACGAAGAATGGAGATAACAAAAGCTGCCATGATACATAAGAATAACAAAAGGATGCAATGATGTAAATGTAGGGTTAATTTTGTATAAGATTTATAATTTTGTATACGATTTATAATTTTGTATGTGAATATAATTATGAATGAGATGAGAAAAGTTAGCAGTATGTTGTTGTACATGTTTCTTATACACATTAAGGGTCATGTTGATACTTTAAAGTAAAAGGCAAATTTACAATATGGCAAACAGGGTGCAACCATAAAGTGTCGATCCATATATAAAAAGTGTCGATCCCAAAAGCATCGAAAACCAAAAGTATAATGTAATATGTAATTTTTCAATCTAACCGGTACAAGTATACCGGTTTTATGAGAGAATAGGTCTAAATAATGTGTCGACACTTTTTTAGTTTGTGTCGATATTTTTGGTCCAGAATGAATGGCAAACAGGGTGCAACCGTAAAGTGTCGATCCATATATAAAAAGTGTCGATCCCATAAACATCGAAACCCAAAAGTATAATGTAATATGTAATTTTTCAATCTAACCGGTACAAATATACCGGTTTTATGAGAGAATAGGTCTAAATAATGTGTCGACACTTTTGTAGTTTGTGTCGATATTTTTGGTCCATAATGAATGGCAAACAGGGTGCAACCGTAAAGTGTCGATCCATATATAAAAAGTGTCGATCCCGTAAACATCGAAACCCAAAAGTATAATGTAATATGTAATTTTTCAATCTAACCGGTACAAGTATACCGGTTTTATGAGATAATAGGTCTAAATAATGTGTCGACACTTTTTTTTAGTTTGTGTCGATATTTTTGGTCCAGAATGAATGGAAAACAGGGTGCAACAATAAAGTGTCGATCCATATATAAAAAGTGTCGATCCCATAAACATCGAAACCCATAAGTATAATGTAATAGGTAATTTTTCAATCTAACCGGTACAAGTATATCGGTTTTATGAGAGAATTGGTATATAATATGTATCGACACTGTTTAATGTTTTTTCGATACTAATTTAAATATAAAGTGTTTTTCCACCGTTCACTATATATAGTACTCTAAATCGAAAAACCCTAAACATAAAGGCAAGCAGGCAGAAGATAACTCTTCCTCTCTGAAGAATACTAGCGTTATCATAACAGTGACGATAAGATATTCAGGTAAATTTATCGATATTTTATGGGTTTGATTGATTTCTATGTTGGAGTTTTTTTCCTGAATGTGTTTGTGTTCCATTGTAATAGCATCCAACCAAAATGGCTCCAAAACGTCAGCGTCAGAAGCGCGGTCTTTCTCAAAGCTCTTCTCAACCCAGTTCTTCTCAACCACAACCTCCTTCTGTAACAAACGATTCTTCTGAGGAAATCAGGTCCTTCGAAACTCTAAACTTTAGATCCGATATGGAGAAACAAAGATGGCAGACGAGTTTTAAAGTAAGGAAGATTCGTCCCGAACGTGTCATTGACCTGGGTTTCTTGTTTGATGATAAATATGCATTTAGTTTTAAATCCACATTTACATCTTGGGGTTGGCTTGAATTCTTTGGTGTAGAACCAAGATATTATCCCAACCTAGTTAGATTCTTCTACAACAATGCTTCCTTATAGCACGAGCCTAATAAGACTAATATAATAGGAATTAATACACATGTCATGGGGAAGGATATATATATATCTCCGGAAACTATTGCGGAGGGTTTAGGTGTAGCGAATAAAGGGGATTCAGATGAAAATGGTGTAGATTGGTCTACAATTAAACGGGTTTCTAGAAATAGCCCAATTCACCTCGATGTAGAGTCGAGAGTGTTTCACAAAATGCTCACATGGTATATCCGGCCTAGTGGGGGAAAACATTCAACGCTTCAAGACATCGATTATTTGTGGATAACAAAGTATAAATCCAAATCCAAAACGGCTCCAAACATTGCAAAACTCATATTTAATACAATTGTATATATGGTCACAAAGGGAGCAACAATTTCAACTACACTACCATATGGATGTGTCATCACCCATCTGTTGAAGAAGAAGGAAGTTGATTTTTCGCATGACGCCCTTGTTCGATTAACCCTCAAGATTGACATGGTATTTATTAAAAAAATGGGATATGATTTTGTTGAAAAACTCGGTTGGAAGCGTGTCAAGGAGGTCGGATTAGATCAAGAGAGGGAGGAAATAGACCCCGTTGGCCATGAAGAAGAGCAACCAAGTGGAGACGCAATGATGGAAGAAGCTCCAGTTGCAGAGGATGTCACAATTAAGACCGTGATGGAATACATGGTCAATTTTCGGGAGCATATTGATTCCCTTGTGAGTGGAATGCGATATGATATTTCATCATTGCAACATGAAGTCTCCATGTTGCGTGACGAATTACGTCAACGACATCAAACGAGTTAGGTAATTCATTATTTATATTTCTAAACATTTATACGTTCTGAACTGTATTTTATTTTCTTTTAACAGATGTGGACAACCAAGCGGTCAATGAAGATGAAGCCGACGATGAAGATGACGATGAAGATGACGACGATGATGATGATGAAGCTGACGATGAAGATGACGATGAAGATGATGACGATGATGATGATGATGATGATCCAAACAAGTATATCGTGTCTGCAACGCCGCCTTTAAGAAAACTTTTAATTTTTGATCTCAATGGTGTCCTTGCCTACATCCCAAGACTGCCTGCAGGTTTTAATTCTATTCTTTTGTATCCATTATTTTAACATATAAGAGTAGAACTTTAATCTCATTTTCTTCATGTTGTAGATGTTGTCCTTAGAAGATGATTATTTGAATTTATGCAATTTTGTGTCGACAATTTTGTTGTTTCCCTTTGGTCTTCAAAGATGAGGTTAGAACATGTTTGGAGCAATTGAATTACTGTAGTCAAAATCGTTAATATACATTTGAATGTTAACATTCAAACTTGATTATAATCTCAGGCATAACGTCGACCGTGTACTTGAGAAACTACCTTTATTTTCTGAGCATTTTCTATTCGTGTGGGTAAGATGAATGTCATTACAGTTTGTTGACTTTTCGTTGTCTATGATTCCTACATATTTATGTTCGACTGTTTGTGAACAGGATCAAGAAAAATGCAAAACATACGATTCTGTTACCTACTGTAAAGATCTCAATGATGTTTGGAACGCGTGTCCAGATTTTAACGAGCTAAATACACTTTTGGTCGATGATTCAGCGGAAAAAATGATTTATAATCCGGTAAGTTGCATTTATGCAATATATTTTTCCAGTTGAACAGGTGTTCAGACATTGATTATTTTAACAACTTACATGTTTATATAGAAATACAATTGCATATGTCCACATACCTTTGACGCTGCTTCCCATTCGAACGACAATGCTCTAGGTATGACACAAATTTATTCATGCTTATGCGAATTTAGTTTATTGTTAGTAAAATTGCACCTCATTAGTTTGATAATTGAAATTATTTATGTATGTCCTCAGAAAAAGTTGAAAACATACGAGAGTATTTGGAAAATTTGTAGAAGGCCTCTAATGTTCCGGACTTCGTTAGAAATAACCCTTTTTCATCGGATTAATTTCGTTTGTCGGTACATTGTTTGAACATTCTTGTGTATTTATATTTTGGTGTGATTATATTGTGTGTATATTTTCATTAATTATTCCATATTTGCTTCTCTGTATACATATACATTTGAGGATTGTTGAAATATCAATACTAGTTATTAATGTATTTTACATCTGCTTGCAAATGTATTGAAACACATTACTATATCATTGTTTTCCATGATATCCACAACAAAGTTTTCACACTTTTTAATATTGTGTCTGTACTTTATGTCCAGAATGGAAGAAAAATGTGTCGATACCTTGTCAAAAAGTGTCGACATTTACACATCGGAACCCAAAATTATAATGTAATAGATAATTTTGTAATATAACCGGTATAAATATACCAGTTTTATGAGCGAATAGGTCTACAACCTATATCGACACTTTTTAATATTGTGTCGGTAATTTATCTCCAGAATGGAAGAAAAATGTGTCGATACCTTGTCAAAAAGTGTCGACATTTACACATCGGAACCCATAATTATAATGTAATAGATAATTTTGTAATATAACCGGTATAAATATACCAGTTTTATGAGCGAATAGGTGTACAACCTATATCGACACTTTTTAATATTGTGTCGGCACTTTACAATAGGAGTCATGTTGATACTTACGATATATGGAGATCGTTGTCATTCCATTCCGTCTTCGAAAAAATCAGTTGATGTAGGCTGTGTGCTTTACTCAAACTGAGCTTGACTTGAGGACATGTTAGTTTGTTATGTCCCTCACCGTTGCAGTACCCACATCGCCTAATTTTCTTCTCGATCTTGTTCTTCGGCACTTCTTTTTGCTTGCGTTGTTTTCGTTGAGGGTCACGAACATTGTTTACTACAATGCTCTGGTTGACTGAATCATTCAAACCAAACGAGTTTTCTAATTCTTCTATTAGTTTTTTCATCTCATCTCTTGCGGTTTTGAAAGACTCGTCTGTCTTTGATGCAATGTAGCATAACCTACTTGACGTTGAACGTAGAGCAGCGAACCTTGCCATTTGCATCACTTTTGGAGACACATTCAAATCAACATAGCTGGGTGCAGAAGCCTTCGTATCATTAGTCCACCTACTTTGAATCAAAGTCCCAGGCAAATATGTGTAGTCCAAGTGCTTCAAAATGTGAAGTTGATGGTGGCACGGAAGTCCAACGGTCTCGAATTTTTTGCAGGAGCAAATTAGAGTTTTCGTACGAGAATCAAAACTAATTTCAAATTTCCTATTTTTTTATGCGTACTTTGACAAAATATAATGTTGACATTCATCTGATAAGGACTTAATCTCTGCCTCAATCTGGTACAATGTCTCCGTATAAGTTCATCTTGGAACACACGAAAAGATTCGCGGGTAAAAATCGCAGCAGCATGGCTTTCAAGGTCGACCAGTTTTGTGATCTGGAAGGGCTTCGTATGGGAACTTAAGTAATCCGCTTTCAACTCGTTCATACGCATTCTACTAATTCCATCTTCAATTGCACGAACAACATCTAAATATGTCTTCTTGTGTTTCAGTGCAATAGCTAGTGAAACATTCATAGACTCGCACCTTTGTGTTAAGCTAATATTGGCAAAGAAATGATCGGTTAGATATGCTTGTGCCCATAAGTGTCGTGTATTTCCCTTCTCAATCACCCATGGATGCTTTTGGACGTTGAATTCTGAAACAACCGAACGCCATTGAATATCAAATTCCTTGGTTGTCCATTAGGAAGCCATGCATTTTGAGAATGCTGCTGTAAACTTTGGGTCACCAATGTTAGCTTGTGCATTGCGAGAAAGATGCCAAGAACATAATATGTGCTTAGCATAAGGGATAACAGATTTGATAGCCCTCTGCATTGCCCTATCCCCATCGGTGACAACTGAAATAGGTGATTTATTCATCATGGCTTCTAAAAAATTCTGTAGCACCCACTCGAAAGATTGAGACGTCTTGTCAGCGATTATGGCAGTGGCAAACACAATTGTGTTATGGTGATGATTGACATCAACAATAGGCATAATTGGTCGACCATACAAATTATCTTTGTACGTTGTGTCGAACGCAATTACATCACCGAAGCATGTGTAATCCGATCTTGATGTAGAATCCGACCATATAAGATTATACAATGCCCCCGATTCGTCTACCGAGTTTGTCATAAAAAACCCGAGATCATCATGTTTCTTATAATCAAAGTAGGCAATAAGCGCATTCCATCCCCATCGACGATTTCCTTTGCTTTACCTCTTTGAAGTGCATTGTAGAGGTCTTTATGTGTAAATCCAACATTATGATAGCCCCCTGCCTGCTGCGTTAAATAGTTCATTACTTGTGACGTGCCAACACCGACCTCTTTCAATGTTGTTGCCTCATCGATATCAGCCTTACTTACAGCTCTATTAGAACGCATAAATGGTGTCATAGCAGGTGTGCACAATGCATGATTATGTTTCTGATCAGACTTACTTATAACCCACTGATCGTTTGTATTTGTTGCTGTAACTACGACTCTAGCCTTACATCCTATTCTTGTGACTGGCGTATGAGCACGTTGACGATCAACAGTATTGACTTTTGATAATCGAAACCCTTCTTTGGAACAACAAAATTCTTGTGTCTTCACATTCCCTTCCACGTTAAGCTGTGTTGTTCCCTTACGTGCACTAAACCCATGTTCCTGTGCGAATCCCTTATAAAAGTACCAAGCTTGATCACGTGAACAGAAGAGCTGACCAACCAATCTGTCAGATTCATCAACATTATGTACTTCATGGCATTCCTCGGTTGGCTTAACATTGTCTACATCAGTATTATCCATGGCACCAATTTTGTTGTACAAGTTCAGTGGTCCAGGAGTTGATGGAGATGTAAGCAAAGGTTCATTTTGAACATGTTTCAGTCGTGCTGCTTTCAATAGGATGTGGTATTGGTAGTGGTAGTTAAAGGGTGGGTACAACATTAAATTCGCAGTACATATTTAGGTATGTACAATAACTACAAGTATATATTATCATTAAATTTAGGTATGTACAATAACTGCATATTTAGGTATGTACATCTTTTGAGTGAGTTTTAAGATATTAATTTAGTAATTATAGGCGTCTAATGATTTATTTTTTACGTTACGATATATATTATTATTAAATTAAAAACAATAAACATATAAATTACATATTTATTATTATATTTGGTTAATATTGTTAAATTTAAATTCTAAATATTATTTTATAAAATATCAAAACAATCAAATAATTTTTTGTGCAAATGAAATTATTAAATTAATATTGTAGGTGGAAAACATGAAACACTATTAAAAAAAATTGAAACATAAATTACATAACTTTAAAAAAAGTATCGATCCTTTTTATAAAAAGTATGGACACTTTCAATATAATAGGTAAAAATATGATGTAATAGGTAGCGCTTATATAATGTAATAGGTAGCGTTTATATAATGTAATAGGTAGTGCTTATATTGTAAAGTATCTATCCTTTTTATAAAAGTGTCCATACTTTTTTCACTGTGGAAAACATTAATTTAAGGTTATCTTTTTAGTGAGTTTTAAGATATTAATTTAGTAAATTAAAAACAATAAACATATATATTACATATTTATTATTATCTTTGGTTAATATTGTTAAATTTAAATTCTAAATATTATTTTATAAAATATCAAAACAATCAAATAATTTTTTGTGCAAATAAAATTATTAAATTAATATTGTAGGTGGAAAACATGAAACACTATTAAAAAAATTGAAACATAAATTACATAACTTTAAAAAAAGTATCGATCCTTTTTATAAAAAGTATGGACACTTTCAATATAATAGGTAAAAATATGATGTAATAGGTAGCACTTATATAATGTAATATGTAGCGTTTATATAATGTAATAGGTAGTGCTTATATTGTAAAGTATCTATCATTTTTATAAAAGTGTCCATACTTATTTCACTGTGGAAAACATTAATTTAAGGTTATCTTTTGATTGAGTTTTAAGATATCAATTTAGTAATTAATGTATCTAATGATTTATTTTTTATGTTACGGTATATATTATCATTAAATTAAAATCAATAAACATATATATTACATATTTATTATTATCTTTGGTTAATATTGTTAAATTTAAATTCTAAATATTATTTTATAAAATATCAAAACAATCAAATAATTTTTTGTGCAAATAAAATTATTAAATTAATATTGTAGGTGGAAAACATGAAACACTATTAAAAAATTGAAACATAAATTACATAACTTTAAAAAAAGTATAGATATTTTTTATAAAAAAGTATATACACTTTCAACATATTATAATGTAATAGGTAAATTTGCAATGCTATCGGTATAAATATACCGGTTTACTTATAAAATAGGTCAATATAAGCGCTACCTATTATATTATATAAGCGCTACCTAGTATGTTATTGTACTTTATAATATTTCCGGTTAAATAATATAACATAACCGGTCTAAATTTTAACCGATCACTTGTTTAACCGGTCACGCCGTATATTACCGTTTTTTAGGCGCCGCACCACAGAACTTATCATAGATCCAAATCAAAATTCAAACTAGATCTAATCCGACCTAGATTGAGCATAATCCAAATATAGTGGTCTAAAATAATCCAACCTGACCTAAATCTCGTCTGAACGACATGTTTACCACCTCTAGTTATAACAGATTTGAATCTAACATATGAATTTGAATGTTGTTAGCGCTATTTTAAACACAAAAGTAAAAGAATAGAATTCCTTAAAATAAAACTAGGGGTTAAATATATAAATACGATCAGCACGTGAGCTTAAAATACATTTTAACCCAATTTATTGAAAAGATTGAAATTTAAAATTTCAATCCAAATCTAATTGATATAAGTCGAGCTTATCAAACTAATAACCCTACCTTGAAACAAGTCCACATATTCAGTGGCATCCCCAAGGAAATTATGGCCGTTCAATGACAAATCAATGCATCGTTTTCAGAATGCACGCAGTGTTCATTTATGTCAAGGCAGGCAGCCCAGCATCCGTTTATGGTGTTAAATTCAATGGACTTAGGCTCAGCTGCTTGGTTTTGAAAGCGATACTTGGCAAATATCACCACTACTAGGGCTATAAACGAGCGGAGTCTAGTTCGAGTATTGTTGAGTTCGAACCGACTCGAAAAATCTAAAATTAAGCTCGAATCGACTAGAAAATTTGCGAGCATAAAATTTTCAAGCCTGACTCAAACTCGAAACCATGGATTAAAGCTCGCAAAAGCTCGAAATGAAAAAAAAACTTCAACTTAACTTGAGTGAAGCCTCAAACTGAAACTCGAACTTGAGCC
This sequence comes from Hibiscus syriacus, assembly GCF_006381635.1. NCBI lineage: Eukaryota > Viridiplantae > Streptophyta > Magnoliopsida > Malvales > Malvaceae > Hibiscus > Hibiscus syriacus. The sequence goes on from NW_024062180.1 coordinate 412,220, forward strand.
TTGAATACATGAAAACCTTATATTGTGTGTTTAAAAAAATCAACACATAAATGTTATTATTATTAATAATTTATTGTAAAAAAATAAAATCTTAATATATTATATTTTTGAGCTGCTCATGAGCTTCTCGAGTCGAGTATCAAGTAAGAACTCGAGTCGAGCTCGAGCTCTAGTTGAGTCCGTTCGAGTCGAGTATTTATCGAGCTTTGACCGAGTCGATCTCGAGTAGCTCACGATCTGTCTCGTCTCATTTACAGTCCTAACCGCTACAATCCAAATTGGATGAGATAACTTTGTTAACCTCTTTGATTGTGACAATAGGAAGAGATTATTTGAAATCGTTTCGAGTATGAATTGGTGTTGACCTGAACCCGAATTGGATCTAATAATTTTGGATTTGAACACGACCTGAGAACAACTTGAATCCGAATTAAACTTGATGGTATGATAATCGAATCGACCTACATCCGACCTGATATGAACCCGAACTTGAGATTAACTTGGTAAATAACTGATATTATCCGACCTATTATGAACATGACATGTAATTTGACTAAACATGTAAACTATCCGACTTGTCATTGAACTGATCTAATATTGACCTAACTTAGTATTTACATGATGTTTTATATTTGGGGTATAATATAACAATGACCACTAAACAATTACCCCCTTTTTACTTTAACCATTGATCTTTCAATTTTGTCAATCAAACCACCTAATTGTTTAATTGTTGTCAACTAAACTATTGTCTGTTAAAATTAACATAAATACTGATATGACAATTAACAAATTTAACATAATTATGAAATGAACAAGAAACACTAACACCTAAAATTTCCAAATTTACTCATAATTGGGCACTTACAGGACAAAAATCTACAACTATCCTACCAAACAACTCTAAATAGAAAGAAAAAAAGGCATAATGACACAATTACGTCCGATTTGCACAAATAGTCATTTGTTCCTTATTTTTCTTTTGGCTCATTTTATCTCCTATTTTTTTTATTTTTTTGGTCAAAACAAACATTGTTAGATGAAAACTATTAGTTGACTAACGATCAACATTTGTTATTGACATGATATTTTCACATGTGATCAATTGATGATATGACATGTGTCAAATCATCCAAAATAATGACGTGATATGTACCATATCATTCAAAGTAATAACATGGCATGTGTTATGTCACCAAAAAATAATGGCATAGCATGTGTCATGTCACCCAAAATGATGACATGACATATATCACATCATCAATTGATCACATGTTAAAATATCATGCGAGTAAAATATATAGACTAATAGTTAACTAACGGTTTTCATTAAACAAAATGAACATTCATACAAACGTTGGACATAAATGTCATTATGCCAAGAAAAAACAGAAGAGTCAGGTCAACAATTGTAAATTCCTCCAAGTGATGTCCTGATTAAGTGAACAAAGTGGGCATCATCTACATCTCCTATCTCAGGATCACATTATATATACGGTACAAATATAGATCATTGTGTAATGTGCTCATTCATTTTAGATGTCAAACGATGTATATACATGATACGAGAGACTGAAAGAGATAATATCATACGATAGCTAGCCTCATTGGTTAAGAGAATTCCATCAAACAACAGTTTGAGCTGAACTATTAGAAGTTATAAAATGTTGATCTGACTATTCATGTTTTCTAAATTTATTTTTTCTGTTAATAAATTGACGTTAGTCTGAGTTGGACGTTAACATGTTGATTGAGATATGATAAAAATATATTTTAATAATGATTATTTGCACGATCGTTGCTTTCAAGCACTGACTCAACGGTTTTAGGATAAGATTTTATCATATCACAGTCAACAAGTTAACGTCCAACTTAGACGACTATTAAGTTTTTAACGAAAAAGGATGAGTTTGAAACATAGGAATAGTTGAGTGATAATCTTGTAACTTTTAATAGTTAGGGGATTCAACAAAGCAACACCCTATTATTAGGAGATCATTTTGTGCTTCATCTATATTTCGTGTTATTCATTTTATGAGCTTTGGTGTTTTTCTCAATTTTGAGCACTCTTTTCCCCATTTAGGATTAGGGTTTTTTTTAATGAGGCTCAAGTTGGGGACATACTATGAATTTCAAATAAAAACTTCTGTTTGCTGAGCAAAAAAAAAAAACAAAGTAGCACCCTATAGTCCGCGGGTCATTTGTGTACTTTACCCAAAACAAAAATGAATTATATAAAGATAACTTTGGTTTGTTTTTTTGTTGGCCCACTATGGTAGCCCTAGAAATTAATTTGCAAAATAGGGTTGTCAACACCTTATTTTGGGATCTATGACATTTTCTACAGTATAGGGGGAACTCGTCACCTAAAAAAATTATTTTATTCTCAATGTATTAATTTATTATTTTTTAAGAAACTCGTCACCTCATTAAAATAATAATTTTTTGTAGTGATTTAATCTAAACTGAAAATAGGAAAAAATGTTGAAACTCGTCACCTTGAGGTGACAGTTCCTTTGGTTTTAAATATATAACCATTTAGAAATATTTGAAATGGAACTGTTGGTAGCCATTGGAACTCATCGTGCTGGAATAAAGAGTTCTGACGATCATTTTGAGAAATTTGCACTATAAATAGGAGTGAGATTAGTTGATAGAGTTATATAAGAACCAAATCATGCATTTATGAGAAAAATATTTTAGAAAATATCTGAAAGATCATTTTGGGTTTGATTACTCTGATATTGATGATTCAGATTCAAGCTCGTCTTCATATGAATAGTGGGTAAAGAGTCTATAAAGTCGATTATTGATCAGCATAAGGAGATGAAAATGGGGAAAAAGGTAGAGAAGAAGAATAAAGACTTACCAAACCGATGTAGCAAAAAACTTATCGAGAGGAATGAGGAAAAAATAATAATATAAAAATTGAGAGGAAGAAGAAGATGAGGAAAAATTGTTTATTTTGTTGAAAAATGTTTTAAATATATGTATGAATTTGAGTATAGTTAAATGTTATAGTTTGCAATTATATATGAAAATTAAAAAATAAAAATAGTTAATGATATTGATAAATTATCCAAAACAAGTAACATGGGAATATAATTACGAAGGTTTTATAGGCCCGCTCGATATTTTGAAAGATGTGGACAATGCTTCTTATTGTGGCCTTTACCTCTACAGTGGCTACAAAGCTTTGGCAGACCTTACTCTCGTTGAGGATCATCCATATTAGTATGAATTCGACTAGATTCGGGATGACCCCTCAACTTCCTTCATAATTGTGGATTGGGAAACCATTCTTGAAAAATAGTTGGTGGACAATATACATCATTTGGGAGATACTTAAAGTTACAACTGTATATGTTGCGCATAATATGCAGGCTATAATAATCATCAGTGTATGAGTATGAGTCTACATTTACATGCATACATGCATCAACTACATGAGCGCATGTGTATCTGAAGGCTTGTAATTAGAATTGACTTTACTTGGGCACCTTTGTCTGCCCATACTTTACCCAATCTGAAGCAAGTCTCTCGAACAATACTTGCTACCAGAAGATGTGTAGTCCCTTTAAGCACTTAATTGATACATTCGGCAAGATTAGTTGTCCTATGACCATAACGTCAACCCTTATCATCATACGCATGGGACCGTCTTTACCGAGGTATTTCAACTGCAAAGTTATAAACCTATTCTCCATATTTCCTCATATTTTCCTTCCTTGCATGGAAGTTTGGTTGTAGTAAAGCATATCCTGAAAAAAGTTAGATGTAAGTATAATAATAAATGAAGAACATAAATGAAGGGAAAAAAGAATAAGTTACCCATGTTGATAATCTCTTTCTTGATCTTCTTATTCTTAAACCTCGTCATAGCATTGGAAGTAATATGATGTATTCAATATGCAAGAAATGTATGAGGAGACAACCACCTACTTCTCGACTTGTCAATCATGGACAACAACCCAGGTGAACATTCTAATATCATATAAACCCCATCTTGAGTGACAACATGAGAGTACAAGTTTGACAGAAAGAAAATATTCCACATTTCCTCAGGCTCATTTTTAACAATGAAAAAGGCAATGGGGAACATGTTTTGTCATAATCTTGTGCAACAACTATCATCATGACGTGTTTGTATACGCCATACAAAAAAGTGTGATAAACTTGAACCATTTGTTTTTAGTAACAAAAACCTTCAATGGATGACTTGAAAACCTAGAAAAAGCCTTTGAAACTCTTTTCCCTGGGATAACATGTCCATCAAATGTGGTCACAGGATAAGTATAAGAGTGAACAATGGTTACTGCGATGAAAAATTCCATTGCATACAACAAATGTGGAAGCTCATTGTACGACTGATCACAATCTCCGTACAATAGTGTCATAGCTTTCGTTTTTTCCATCTATGACTTGTAGTAAGATGGAATATAACCAAATGTATTCCAAATTGATACCATTATCATTCAAACTGGGATCCTTGGATTTTCTATATCAAAAGCTTGACGTGTGCACATATGACATCAAAATCTAAGTGTTTATGGTCTTGTGTCAAGGAGCTCAACATACAACTGTGTTGGTTGTGGAACCTTGTGACTTCTCAAAACATATTTCGCTGTAGGTATGAGACACATATCCTCTACTTACAGTCGACATTGTTGTTTATACACCTGACAAAATATATCTTCTGATCAGACTTCACAACATTGAATATCATATAAGCTTTAATACAAAACTCAGTCACTGCTAGTTGGGCATCCTTCTTAGTTTCAAACTACGACTCAACTAACAACTCCGTTGATCCGTCGTCTGATGTACCCTTGTGGGCTGCACATATCTATGGCATATCATGAATCTCAGGATTCCTAATGGCATTATAGTTTATTCTATACATTGCAACTGGAAAATGATAGTGAGACATATGGGGTTGAGACATTTATAGTTGAGTAGGTGTTGATGAATGTGCCCAACCTCGTAGAGCATTCTATAGTGAATGACCACGAGAAACTCCTATTTCCTAGACATTACAATCTATATCAAAACTTTTTCCCTCTTAACAGCCTCGACAATATCTGAATCATCGATTATTGGTGTGTTGTCATATAACATCAATGGAACAAAAGTTTAATCATCCTCGCTAAAATCAACAAGGCTTTTACTGAATTGCCCAAAAAAGTTATCTCGATCTTCTGATGGTCCTACTTTTTCAGTTATGGGTGCAACATTTGAGGAAGTATGAATATCTGAATTTCAGTATATATCTCAATCATTTGATTATTTGAAGATTGATGCAGGCCAACCATAACAGCTACATCGTCATTATCATCAAGCTGGATTGCTCTATATTTGACCGATTCTATGAAATTATGTGTTGATAACTCAAATATCAAACATAAGCGACAAGTTTTCTTTTAATTTTCAACTTCATTTGGCGATGAGATACTGTAACACCCTGAAATCCTAGTCTAGGAGAATTAAACTATTGTTGCATAGAATGAAAACCGAATTTAATTGAATTACATAGGATAAATTGAATTGCCTAAGTAAAAACCAAGTTGAATTTAAAATTTAATTAATTACATTGAAAGAGGACCTAATCGAATTGGTTAAGATAATTATTAAGTTGAATTAAAACTTGGATTAATTGAATTAAACAATGATCTGATTAAAAAGAGTAAAAGAGTAGTAAACTAAATTATAGTGATCAAGTTGAATTAAAATGAAAATATTATTATTGCATGTTAAAACTTCAAATTCCTATAATTACCCTTGAATAGTTGGTTACTTAAGTACTAAGGGAGGCTAGTTCGGACAATTCGACCTCCATTAAGGATGAAATAATATCATCCTTCCCATCTCATTTGGTGACATGCCTAAGAAAGAAAAATTAGAGAGAATTAAGAAAGAAAAAAATGAAGAGAATACGAAGAAGAGGATTGCCCATGCAAGCTTAGTTTATGCTTGAATTAACTAGGGAAACTACATAGCCTAACAAGTAAATATTTCATTCTCCTTCCATTCAAAACTTTAAGGATTTAATTTAGTTAATTCTTGAGAAATTGATATGCTTGAGTGTTGAATAAATTCAAATTGTTGGCTTGTATGATGCTAGAGATTATGGTTGTCATGTTGAGTTAAATTTAAGGGATCAAGAACCTTGTTAAGTTGGGTAAATTGAAATAATTGTGCATGTATGTGACCAAATTAAGAAATTCGAAAGGATGTGTACTAAATTGGAAAATTTATGTAGGATAAACATGCTGAAAATTGAAATTTAATGAAGATTTAAGCTTTAAACAAGATTAAATGCTGTAAAATTTTAAGAATTTGGCCTTAGAGTGAAACTAGTCACAATTATTGTTATAGATTGATTAAGGACTGTTTTGAAAAAGTTAAAGAAATTTGGGATCAAATTGTACATAATTAAAGATTGGTAATACTAGCTAAAAACAAGGTAGAAACTGAAAAGAATGTAAAATAAATTGTAAGGCTTAATTTAGAGAAGAATTGCTAAAATTGGTAAAGTTGAAATGTTCTGGAAAATCTGTTAATTGGAAGAATTATATGGAATATTAAAGGATAAGGTTGATATGAAAATACAGGGAAAGGATAAAAATAAGAAATAGTAAGAAGACATAAAAAAATTGATAAGGATTCTATGTGAATTAGTTTACCAAAGTGCATCGAATTGCAAGAGTGATAGATTGGTCACTGTAAAAATTTTCTAACTTTAAATGCAAAACTGTACTTTTATATAATAAATTACAATACAATCCATACATGGTTGGAAATATAATTGAATTAGCTTTCTATCAGTATAAAGAAATAGAAAATATGACGAGTACATTAAAAGTTATGATCAGACTACTACAAGGTGTACAACTGCCATAACAAAATCTGTTTAGTGTCAAATAGCTTAATTTAGCTTGAATTACTATTTTATTGATTCTAATAACTACCCTATGTTGTGTATAAATTGATAGAGCAAGGAAGTTAGCAAGTGACTGAAGGAACAAAGGGAGCATCCACCAGATAAGCAAAAAGGAATAACAATTCAAGGATATATCGGAGTATTGTGAGTGTAACTATACTAGGGTTGGGAATTAGGTTCCAAGCACCCTTTATTTTTATTTCTATGTTCAATTTCTTATGAAATTAGTATGCTAATAATGAAATTAAGTCATATTGGAACTTAAAATTAAGGGAAAAAAGATTAATTAAAGGCTATAGTTGTTGAGTGCCATATGAAATTAATTGGTAAATTGGTTATTGTTGTTGCCTTGATTTAAATTGAATTGAATCGAATGGTGAACTATTGCATGCTGTCATGATTGAATTGAATCGAATTGTGAATTATTGCACTCTACCATGATCAAATCAATTTGAATGTTGAATTATTGTATGATGCCATGATTGAATTGAATCGAATGATGAACTATTGCATATTGTAAAGATTCAACTGAATTGAATTATGAATTATTATGTGCTACCATGATTGAATCAAGTTGAATGTTGAATTATTGTATACTGCCATGATCGAATCGAATCGAATGATGAACTATTTCATGCTGTCATGATTGAATTGAATCGAATTGTGAATTATTGCATGCTACCATGATCGAATCAAGTTGAATGTTGAATTATTGTATGATGCCATGATTGAATTGAATCGAATGGTGAACTATTGCATGTTTTCATGATTGAATTGAATCGAATTATGAATTATTTCATGCTACCATGATCGAATAAAGTTGAATGTTAAATTATTATATGTTGCCATGATTGAATTGAATCAAGTGATGAATTATTGCATGTTGTCATTATTGAATCGAATCGAATTGTGAATTAGTAACTGGATCCAACGTCAAACTCGATTGAATTGAAATCTTGAATGAACAAATTGTTGCTTGCTACCATGATCAATTTGGAGTTGAATGAATAATATTAACATGGAAGAATCCTTGATGGCTATGTTATGAAAAATAAAATAATGATTTCTTGGAAAATAAGATTCAATTTTGTATGGGGGACTATGGTCCAGCTCTAAGTACTTTAAGTACTTACCACTCTTATTCAAAATAAAGTGTATGGAGGATTATGGACCATAGTGTAAAATAAAATTAAGTGTTACCTCACTTAGTATTTAAGTACTTATCACTCTTGTTCCATTCTTTCCCAAACCACATGTTCTAGAGTATTTGAAGCTCAACCTCCATAGCCGACTAGCCCAAAGGAAGATTTAAAGTATGGCTTGTTTCGTTATCCTTATACTCCTAGTTGGTGGCTTAGCTTTCACTAAAGTGGTTCAAATCTCATGCATATAGTGGGTAATTAAGTTGTTTATGAAATGTACCTAAGAACCTAATGAAATAATATAGTTTATGTAGTTAATGGACCCTAATGTATATATCGTTAGTGGCTATTTTGGAATGTATATAGCTTACTAGTATATCATTTGGTATAATCCATTAAAGGTCTCTTTTGTAATATAAATAAATAAGTTGGTTATAAAATGATGTTATAGTGTGTTAAGTTCATTAAATTCCTAGATATGCATGTAGTTTTATAGTAATAGTCAACATAATGAATTGTAGATTAGAATTCAATGAAAATACCTTAGCTAAATTAGGATTCATGGTTTATCAAATTAATTGATAAGTAAATTGATTGAGATTGATTAATATTGTATTAAGAAAAAATTGGTTATTCAATTGTAATATATGGTGTGTATGTTTGATTCAATGTTTAATGATATCTTGTACTTGTTTATGGTCTCAATAATGCTTCCAATCCTTGATTTGGGTTGCTGGTGTTACAAGTTAAATGGTAGTTAGAGCTTTTTCTCTAGTCTAGGACTAAATCGAGTATCATGTATCATATAGGATTACATTGAGACACCTAGGAGTTGTATTCAAGCATACTTGTATTCTTGCCTAACCTAAAATTTCCCTTCTTGTTCTATCATAGAATGTCGAAAACAAGAATGGCTCGGGATAGTGAAAGTCCCGAGATGTCCTCAAATGAAGGAGATAGTGTAGGGATAGATCTGAATCCTACATAACAAGCTCAGCAATGAGCCCAAGTTCCTGATCAACAAGGAAATCATGCGGTAAGTTCAATCCAAAAAGAATGTCTCCTTAGCATCAAGGAGATGTTCGATCAATTTATAGTCAACATGAGACGTGATCAACCTGTTACTTCTCCTGTTGTATTTAACAAGGCTCTTATCGACAAGATGACACAACACCGGGCATATACTTTCACTGGTACCAATGAAGATAAATCCGAAGAGGCTGAGTATTGGGTTGAGAATACCACCCGAATTCTGACCAAGCAATTACAATGCTTGGATGAGCATAAAATCGAGTGTGTTGTGACCTTGTTGGCAGACGAAGCACTGAGTTGGTGGGAAACTACTATTATGACTGTTCCTGCTGAATCCGTTACTTGGAAGTTCTTTATAGAAGAGTACAACAAGAAGTATATTAGTGAGCAGTATTTGGCTGAAAGCAAGAAGTGTTTCTTGTACCTTAAATAATGTGGCTGACCCATCGAGCAGTATGTGAGCGACTTTTGAAAATATTGCAAGTACGATCATAATACATCAAGAAGGAGAGTAAAAAATATTGAATGTTTATCGAGGGACTGAATGATGAGATAAGTCATATATTTACTGCCCTGGATATCTCTGACTTCCAGAGCCCGGTGAACCGGGCTATTCCTACGGAGGCGAATATGAAATCCTCTAAGAAATTCAATAGTGGCAGTTCATAGAAAGATAAATGATCCAAGAGTGACGACAAGCCACATTGGCAGCCCAAGAAGTCCAAACACAGTCGGGAAAACTCATCCAATCGCATTTTTGCTCAGAAGAACAACTATATTCTAAAGCCTCAGTGAGTTTATAAGCCTGCAATTATGATGATCTCTATGGATAGTATGGGGAAAGAGGATGAAGAAGCTCTCGATGTTATCGCAGGTACCGTCGAGTTAAACTCAATACCTGCTTATGCTTTAATAAACTCAAGATCTACTCATTCATTTGTATGTTCAAACTTGATAGAAAAATTGAAATTAAATCCTGAACTTGCTAAAACCGATCATATAGTTTATAACTCGTTAGGGGGAATTTCGAACATTAACTTGATTTGTAGATATCGCCTGTTAACTATTTGAAATGTGCCATTCTTCACCGAACGTATACAAGAAGCTTGGGTAGACTTCCAAAATAAAAGATTATATCTATGAGATTTAGGGAAAGAATCAATACTCCTAATTGATAAAAATCCTACCTCTCTTTTTGCTTCTATGGTCTTACAAAATCAAATTGAATTTGGCTTAATTAATAAAGCTATTCTTTCTGAATTTTTCGATGTTTTTATCGAGGAATTTCTTGGCCTACCTCTAACTCAATAAGTAGAGTTCAGATTGAAGTCCAACCTGGAATGAATCTGGTGTCCATTACACCATATCGAATGGCGCAACTTGAACTGAAAGAGCTATAGAAGCAACTGCAAGATCTTCAAGACTAGTTTTTATTCGGCCTAGCTTTTCTTCCTGGGGTGCACCTGCCTTGTTTGTAAAGAAAAATGTTGGTACGATGTGTCTTTGTTTTGACTATCGCCAGCTGAATAAGATCATTATCAAGAACCGATATTCACTCCCAAGAATAGAAGATCTCTTCGCAACTTAGGGATGCTTAAGTGTTTTCAAAGATCGATTTTTGATCGGGTTATTATCAAATGAGGGTTAAAGAGGAAGACGTGCCAAAAACAACATTTCGAACTCTTTACGACCACTATGAATTTCTTGTTATGCCATTTGGATTAACTAAAGCACCAACCACATTCATGGATCTCATGAATCACGTATTTAAGCCCTATATCGACAAGTTAATGGTTGTATTTATCGACAACATTCTCGTCTATTCCCATAAAAAGGAGGAATATGTCAAACACCTCCAAATTGTGTTACAAACACTTCGAGAACATCAATTGTTCACAATGTTCTCCAAGTACAAATTCTGGCTATCAGAAGTCTTGTTTCTTGGTCATGTTATCTCAACACAAGGAATCTAAGTAGATATGGAAAAGATACAAGCTATTATGGATTGGAGACCTCTAAGGAACGTGAGCGAAGTCTGAAGCTTTATTTGTTCAACCAGGTATTACAAAAGATTCGTTAAGGGATTTTCTACTATTGCCTTACCTTTAACTAAACTTTTCCGAAAAGGTGTATCATTTGAATGGACAGAGAAACAACAACGAAGCTTTGATTAGCTCAAGCAAGCTCTTACTCAAGCCTCGGTCCTCATCCAACCACAATCGAGCAAGGAATTCACTATTTTTAGTGATCCTTCACATTTGGAATTTGGATGTGTCTTAATGCAAGGAAATAATATAATTGCTTATGCATCTCGCCAGTTAAAGCCTCACGAGCTCAACTACCCAACGCATGACTTAGAACTTGTTGCTATTGTATTCACCCTCAAAGTTTGGAGGCATTACTTGTACGGTGAAAAGTGCTATCTATTTACCGATCATAAGAGTCTCAAATATCTCTTGACTCAAAAGGATATCAATTTGATAGACAAAAGTCCTATGTAGATTTGAAATGAAGAGACATCCAATATGATGTAGAAGATAAGGTATTTCTCAAAGTATATCCCTGGAAGAAAGTTTTCAGGTTTGGAAAAAGGGAAAGCTTAGCCCTCTATTCATCAGACCATTCGATGTTACATAAAGAATTGGTCCAATGACTTATCGACTATCACTCCCTAAAGAATTTGAAAAGATTCATAATGTTTTCCATGTCTCGATGCTCCAGAAGTACTAATCAGATCCAACTCACATTCTTGAACATGAAGAAGTTGAATTAAACCTAGACCTATCCTATGAAGAGTACCCAATTCAAATCCTTGAAAGAAAGTCAAATGACTTCGAAACAAGAACGTTCCTTTGGTGAAAGTCTTGTGGACAAATCATAAGGTGGGAGAAGCGACCTGGGAACCTGAGGATACAATGAGAAAGTGATATCCTCATATGTTTAATCCAGGTAAGAATTCGAGGACGAATTGTCTTTTAAGGGGAGAATTGTAACATCCTGAAATCCTAGTCTAGGAGAATTAAACAAAGTTGGATTAATTGAATTGCATAGGATAAATTGCATAGGATAAATTGAATTGCCTAAGTAAAAACAAAGTTGAATTGAAAATTTCATTAATTACATTGAAAAAAGACCTAATCGAATTGGTTAGGATAATTATTAAGTTAAATTAAAACTTGGATTAATTGAATTAAACAACGACCTGATTAAAAAAAGTAGTAACCTAAATTATAGTGATCAAGTTGAATTAAAATGAAAATATTATTATTGCATGCTAAAACTTCAAATTCCTATAATTACCCTTGAATAGTTGGTTACTTAAGTACAAAGGGCGGCTAGTTTGGAAAATTCCACCTGTATTAAGGATGAAATAATATCATTCTTCCCATCTCATTTGGTAACCTGCCTAAGAAGAAAAAAAATAGAGATAATTAAGAAAGAAAAAGATGGAGAGAATACAAAGAAGAGGATCGACCGTGCAAGCTTAGTTCAAGCTTGAATTAACTAGGGAAATTACATATCCTAACAAGTAAGTCTTTCATTTTCCTTCCATTCAAAACTTTAAGGATTTAGTTGAGTTAATTCCCGAGAAATTTGTAAGCTTGATTATTGAATAAATTCAAATTGTTGTCTTGTATGATACTAGAGATTATGGTGGTCATGTTGAGTTAAATTTAAGTGGTCAAGAACCTTGTTAAGTTGGGTAAATTATGGGTTATCATCTTAAGGATGATAACCAAAATAATTGTGCATGCACACGACAAATTAAGAAATTTGAAAGGTTGTCTACTAAATTGGAAAAATATATGTAAGATAAAGTTGCTTGAAATTTACAGAAGATTTAAGTTTTAAACAAGAGAAAATACTGTAAAATTTTAAGAATTTGGCCTTAGAGTGAAACTAGTCACAATTGTTGATATAGATCGATTAAGGAATGTTTTGAACAAGTTAAGGAAATTAGGGATCAAATTGGACAGAACAAAAGATTGGTAATACTAGCTAATAACAAGGTAGAAACTAAAAAGAATTTAAAATAAATTGTAAGGCTTAAATTAGAGAAGAATTGGTAGTTTGTAAATGATACATTAGTAAAATAGGTAAAATCAGACTGTTATGGAAAATCTGTTAATTGGAAGACTTAATTGGAATATTAAAGGCTAAGGATGATATAAAAATACATGGATAAAAATAAGCAATGGTAAGAAGAGCTAAAACAAATTAAAAAGGATTCCAGGTGAATTAGTTCACCAAAGTGCATTGAATTGCAAGAGTGACAGATTGGTCATTGTAAAATTTTTCTAACTTCAAATGAAAACATATAATTGTATAGAAGAAATTAAAATACAATCCATACATGGTTACAAAGATAATTTGATTAGCTTTTTAAAGATATAAGAAATTGAAAATATGATGAGTAAATTAAAAGTTATAATCAAACTACTATAAGGTGTACAACTGCCAGAACAAAATATGTTTAGTTTCAAATAGCTTAATTTAGCTTGAATTACTATTGTATTTATTCTAATAACTTCCCTATGTTGTGTATAAATTGCTAGAGCACGAAAGTGAGGAAGTGGCCGAAGGAACTAAGGGAGGATCCACCAAAGCTAAGCAAAAAAGAATAGTAATTCAAGGATAGAATGGAGTATTGTGAGTGTAACTATACTAGGGTTGGGAATTATGTCCCAACCACCCTTTATTTGTATTTCTATGTTCAATTACTAACGAATTCAGTATGCTAATAATGAAATTAAGTCATATTGGAACTTAAAATTAAGGGAAAGAAAGATTAATTAAGGGAAAGAAAGATTAATTAAAGGCTATAGTTGTTGAGTGCATATGAAATTAATTGGTAAATTGGTTATTGTTGTTGCCTTGATTTAAATTGAATTGAATCGAATGGTGAACTATTGCATGCTGTCATGATTTAATTGAATCAAATTATGAATTATTGCATGCTGTCATGATCGAATCAAGTTGAATATTGAATTATTTTATGTTGCCATGATTGATTTGAATCGAATGGTGAACTATTGCATGCTATCACGATTGAATTGAATCGAATTTTGAATTATTGGATGCTACCATGATCGAATCAAATTGAATGTTGAATTATTGTATGCTTCCATGATTGAAATGAATCGAATGATGAACTATAGCATACTACCATGATTGAATTGAATCGAATAATGAATTATTGCATGCTACCATGATCAAATCAAGTGAATTATTGTATGCTGCCATGATTGAATTGAATCGAATGGTGAACTACTGCATGTTGTCATGATTGAATTGAATTGAATTGTGAATTATTACATGTTAGCATTATCGAATCAAGTTGAATGTTGAATTATTGTATGCTGCCATGATTGAATTGAAACGAATGGTGAACTATTGCATGTTGTCATTATTGAATTGAATTGAATTGTGAATTAATACCTGCTGCTAAGGTCGAACTAGATTGAATTGAAATCTTGAATGAACAAATTGTTGCTTTCCATCATGATCAATTTGGAGTTGAATGAATAATCTTGTCATGGAAGAATCTTTGATGACTATGTTATGAAAAAGAAAATAATGATTTCTTCGCAAATAAGATTAAATGTCCTTGGTTAATTGTTAGTCTAAGATATAAGGGCATGCCTTAGGGACTATGGATCAATTGTGTATGGGGGACTATAGTCCAGTATTGCGGTGCTTATTTGTGACAGACGGAGGGTGCATTATGTGGTCTTTTGTGATAATAGAAGGGTTGACCAACAATACGGTGCAATTAAAGTGTATAGCGATAGTCAGTTGGAGACTTGATTATCTAGACTGAACTAGAAACCAAGGCTTAAATTGAATGATAAGATTAAATCGAAAGAATTAAATATACTTACATACTCATATGTATGTGTGTGTGCATATAATTGAGTGTTTCCTTCTTGTTCGAATAGAGGAATGAATGATATACATATTGAATTGTTTAATCTTATTGCCATAAAGATTGCATTAATATGTATGTAATGAAATGTTCCTGTTCAAATAGAGGAAAGAATGTTATACCTATTGAATTGCTTAATCCGTTTGTCTTATAGATTGCATGAATACATATGCAGTGAAATGTTCCTTTCGAGTGGAAGAAAAATTGAAATGTATGATTAGTTGGTTAGATTGATTGCTAAATTACATGTATATGATCATGATTTTTCTTCTTGTTTGAAATTGATACAAGATCAATTGGAGTGTTTAAAATGAATGTGAATCTTATTGATTGTATAGTGACTCTTGAAACCAAAATGTTAATTGATTGTTAAAGATAATTAAATGGAAAAAAGTTTAATAGAATTAAGTGTTACCTCACTAAGTACTTTAAGTACTTATCACTCTTTTTCCTTTCTTTCCAAAACAATAGGTTCTAGAGTATTTGAAGCTCAACCTCCATAACCAATCAACCCAAAGGAAGAATTCAAGTATGGCTTGTTTTATTATCCTTACACTCCTAGTTGGTGGCTTAGCTTTGAGTATAGTAGTTCAAATCTCATGCATATGGTGGGTAATTACATTGTTTATGAAATGTACCTAAGAACCTAATGAAATAGTATAGTTTATGGAGTTATGGACCCTAATGTAAATATCGTTAGTGGCTCTTTTGTAATGTATATAGCTTACTAGAATGTCATTTGGTATAATCCATTATAGGTCTCTTTTGTATTGTAAATATATAAGTTGGTTAGGAAATAATGTTATAGTGTGTTAAGTTCATTAAATTCATGGATATGCATGTAGTTTTATATTAATAATTGGTATAATGAATTAAAGATTGGAATCCAATGAAACTAACTTAGCTAAATTAGGATTCATGGTTTATCAAATTAATTGATAAGTATATTGATTGAGATTAATTAATATTGTATTAGAAAAAATGGCTCTTTAATTGTAATGTCCGCTACGTATGTTTGATTCAATGTTTAATGATATCTTGTACTTGTTTATGGTCTTGGTAATGCTCCCAACCCTTGATTCGGGTTGGGGGTATTACAGATTCATCTACAGGGAACATCATGTTTACGGGCCTCTGTGACATAAATACAACACCATCATCAGTTTGGATAACTTGTCCATTTAAGTGGAATACTGTGAAAAATTTGTTAGCCATAGGTTAAGGAAGGTTTTCGGTTGTTCATGCAGTTGTACAAAGTAGAAGTTTTGTGAAGATTCACATGAAGTAAGCTAATTGAAAAAAAAACGAGCTATCATCATTGACCATTTAATTCGGTGACAATAACTTTTAAGTGAAATGTCATCTCATATGCAAAAATAATGCATCATTTTAGCAACTTTTCAGTGCCCAATTTATCATCTTCAACAACTTTTGAGTGATATGCAACTCATTTAAGAGAACTTTTCAATGGTGATATATCAATTCTGTTAGGATTTGAAGAGGTTCAATTGAACAACCGAAATGTGCAAAGGGGGTTAATTGATAAAATTTGTTTAGGGAATAAGGAGATAAAAAGATAAGACAGTTGACGCAAGGATTTATAGTGGCTTGACTTCTCAACCAAGTCTACTTTCACTACCTAAGCTCCTCACTTAGGATTTTCTAACAAATTCACTAATTTGTTCCTTCTTTTTCAAGGATCAAGAGATAACCTTTACAACTCTCTATCTTTTCACTTGGGTAAGATAAAAATAATCCCCTTTTACAAATTTAGCTCACCAGAACAAAAATATTTACAAGAGAAAGTAAAATAGGAATGAAAAACTTTTCTCTTGTGTTTGATTGCTTGGATAGGTGTTCTAACCCTTCTTCAAGTTTCCTCAACTTGTATTTATATGTTGGAATGTTATTGTGACCATTTCTAGTCGTTGGGAGTGTTTTAGAGCTGTTGGGGATCAATTTTCGTTCAAAATAAAGCTAACCAGAACAGAGGGTATCAATATTCCTAAAGAAAGTATCGGTAATACATTTGTCATATTTAAATCAACTAGCCGTTACTAGCCATTGAGGCCTGATGGTATCAATACTATACTATGGTATCGATACTACTATGTAGAGTAGTATCGTAGTATCCATACCACTTTGGGTATCGGTACCATTTTTGCATTATGGAATTTGACCAATGCTGGTAGTATCGATACTACCTAGTGAGTATCGATACTTCCCTTACCTTTGGTATCGGTACCATATGAACAATATCAGTATTGTTCATGAGGTATCGATACTGTAAGAACAATATCGGTACTGTTTGTCCCGAAAATTATTTTGTGCTCAATTCCACTTTTAAATGGACTTTGATTTTTTTTAAAACTTTGAATAAATTCAATTCAAGTCCAAAAATATTTTGCCTTAATTTTTATATCAAAATATAGTTCAACAAATTCATATCATAAAAATATGCATTTCTAAAAGGCAAAATAATGCACCATGGTAGAAACTTTTCAATGCCCAATTACTCATCTATAGCAACCTTTCAGTGATATATCAACTCATTTCAGAAAACTTTTCAGTCGTGATATATCAATTCATATAAGAAAAATGTGCATTTTTCATAGGCAAAATAATGCGCCATTCTAGTAACTTTTCAGTGCCCAATTTATCATCTTCAACAACTTTTCATTGATATGTCAACTTATTTCAGAAAACTTTTCAATGTTGATACATCACTTCATAACATAAAAACGTGCATTTATCAAAGGCAAAATAATGCACCATGCTATAAACTTTTCAGTGCCCCATTACTCATATTCAACAACTTTTCAGTGATATATCAACTCATTTCAGAAAACTTTTTAATAGTGATATATCAATGCATATAAGAAAAACGTGCATTTTTCATAGGCAAAATAATACACCATTCCAACAACTTTTTAGTGCCCAATTACTCATCTTTAGTAACTTTTCAGTGATATGTCAACTCATTTTAGAAAACTTTTTAGTGTTGATATATCAGTTCATATAAGAAAAACGTGTATTTCTCAACTGCAAAATAATGTACATGGCAAAAACCTATTAATATATGTGAGGTGAAATATATTTCACTCATTTGAAGAAAAAGAAAAATCTAAAACAACTCTGTCTTTCACTTCCAAAGCTTGATTTATTTTTTGTGAATATGGGAACTATTCATGCAATTGTATTTTATGATTGCAAATTTTTAACCATGTACTTCGAAAAAAATATTCAACTACATGAGTTGAAGTTCAATATAGAAACAAGGGTTCAACTCAGAAGCGTTAGAAGAATATCTTTGTTATATTATAAATTGTCATTATCATGCACGAGGTTTCATTTAAGTGATGGTGTTGACCTTGCTGGTATGATTGAGACATGATTCTATCATTCTTTGTCTAATGGCAATTTGTATGTAGAGTTCGCTGATCTCGACCTTGCTAATATGGTTGAGGATGTTGCTTCCAGCTTGAATATCCCACCAACTCAGGCAAATGACGAAGAAACAAACATAGCTGACGGAGACCTAGAAGTATGGTTCCAATTTGTACGTAAACGACAACAAGAAAAAGCACGGATAATTGAAGAACTTAATATTACTTATGACGAGTCTATTGATTACGAAGATTAAAACTTCATAACAAATACTATTATGTTTTTGATTTTATTTACTATTTAAGGTGTGTGCAAGGTTTGTCCTATCTACATCCTTAAGGCAACGCATTAAGTTTGTTGTTTTTTTTAATGTGCATCTCTCATGATTCGTTGTTTTTGTCTCCATAATGTAATGTTTAATGGTTTAATTTAATGTTTATAGTTCATTATTCTTTTAAACAAAAAACATTATGACTTTCTATTTTAAATATAATAATTAAAAATAAACAATCAAGAAAAAATATTATTATAAAGGAACTCATCACCTCGAGGTGAGGAGTTCCAACTTCCCTTTTTCCCAATTTCAATTAAAAGAAAATAACTTGAAAAAATATTATTTTAATAGAACTCGTCACTTCGAGGTAACGAGTTCTGTAGAAAATAATAAAGTAATACAAAAAAATATAATAATATTATCCTAAAACAAAAGTCTGACAACCCTATATTAAAAAAATTAGATACCCTATTGGGGGGGAAACCCTCTTAAAACCTTATAAATCTAGAAATGGAGAGAGGATATGCTCCAGTGGCACATGAAGTAGTAGCAGATCAGGCCTCAAACTCCATAGAAGTAGGGGTGTGCATTATCGGATATTATTCGATCCGAATTTTCGAATATCCAAAAATTTCGGATACCTAAAGTAGTGATCCGTATCCGATCCGAAAAAATCGGATATCCGAATCCAATTTTTTTTGTTGCAAAAAGTTCAATAAAATCAACATAATAAAAGCATTAATCAAATAAGAAACACTTAATAGCTCTTATGATTTACCAGTTTAACAAAGATATGGTGAAACTAGAAAGCACAAGAATCAAACAAATTAGGTTATTCAAAACAAACCCAATGAATGAATCTGAAATTGAGATTTGAGAAGGCCGGGAATCTAATTTCCAGCTGTAAGTAAGACTATTATAATTGAATTCAATGGAAAGAATAGGACGGGGGTGTACCAGTATATAAGACAACGAGATGAGATGAGATGAGAAATGACGAGCCATTGGATTCCAACAAGTACCATGAAAGCAGCCATGAAGAGCACTGTCCACAAAGGGAAATACATGAGAGCCAACCCAGAAGACCAGCCGAATACCTTCCCCATATCCGACGCCACCGCCAGATAATTCAACTGCACCTGCGATATAGCCCAAACAACTCTGGGCTAATAATATAGCCCAAATTTTTTCGGGTTTTCGGATAATCCAAAATGGGATTTTGGTCGATCTGTATCCGATCCGAAAATCCAAAAAAAATTCGGATACTCGATCCGAACTATCCGAAAATTGAAAAACGGATAGGATATCCGAATTTTCGGATCGGATCAACGGATCAACGGATCGGATCGGTCGGATCGGATTTTTTTGCACACCCCTACATAGAAGAAGCAGCAGAACAAGAGGAGGCTAGTGACGAACAGATCAGGTTGCTCGAAACCATTTTCGAATCGGAGACCAAGCTCGAACCAAGAAAGAAGTTGCAGGTCGCGAGAGAACTGGAACTCCAGCCTCGCCAGGTTGCTATATGGTTCCAAAACAAACGAGCTAGGTGGAAGTCAAAACGGATCGAGGAAGGTTACAAAACACTCCGAGCCAATTATGACGAGTAGTCTCCATGAATTTGCTAGTACAGAGTGCCGGTGGTTGATAATCCTCAGATTTCTCCGATTTCGTTTGTTATTATAAAATGATTTTAGATCAACGTATGATAAAGCAAATATAACCAGAGGATTGCTCCACGGTGCAAGTACATGTGCCCAACTGAAAATCTACATCCCATAAACACATGCTTTATCACTATTTAAATAAATCTTATATTTAAAGGTTGATATAAAGATCAATTAAATATGATCGATACCTCTAGTTGGATGAGGCATTATATCTTAAACAATGTCGTGGATTTAAATCTTGGTATTTACAAATAGGTCAGATTGGGTTAAAAGAGTCATCCCATATTAAGTCTTCACAATACTCAATCAAGATTAGAACATTAATAGATTGAATATCGGTAATTATATACATAAAAAACACCAATACCTCTTCAGGAAAGTATACAAGATTTTTAGGGGATAAAACTTGTAAAATTTAAGGGGAAATGTGTTTGTAAATTTTTTAGAGTCGAAAACGGATTTTCAAAACATAATACAACGAAATCATCTAAAATATATAAAGATTAAAAAAAATTAAGTGGTAACCATCCCAACCACCCCTAATCACAACTTACATCCCTGAACCTCCCTATCATAACAGTAAAATAGTATTAGCTCCCCCTTGTCGTCTAGAGTAAAATAGTAATATTTTTCTTATTTTATCTGAATAAGTGATAAAATCTAAAATCTTTTTAATTATTTTAAACAATCTCAATAAAAACAAAAGATATGGAGCTTTAATTTTCATTTCGATGAAGAAAAGGGATGGAATGATAGTATCATTATTCAATGGGAAGTCATAAAGTTTTACCTTCACAAATAATTATTATAATCTAAATCTTCAAGCCTAAACCTTTCAATACAATGAATGAATCAAGGGTCGATTAAGAGTACAAAAACATTTCAAACTTACATAAGTATTTTTGCTGGCAATTGTTGGAATACCAGATTTTAGTTAACATGTATATATTTAAACATACATTAAAGTTTTTAAATACTAAAATAATATTTCATACGTGTATGAATTAGGAAATAATCCCTTGATTATAGAGTATTATCTTGTTGAGTCTCCCACTTATTATAAATACAAAATAATCACTCGACTATTCATATGTTACAAATTTATCATTTTATGTTAAAATTTGACATCTGAACTGAATGTTAACTTAAAGAGGATTGTGTTTGCACAGCAACAGCAAGCATCAAAACATAGAAATGACACCTTCGTCGTATCAAAAACCAACAATTCATTATCAAAAGTCAAACAGAATCACAAACACCACGAGTTTCAAGCTCAATTTAAAGCCAATTTTTTTTTTTGGATAATTTAAAGCCAACTTTAAGGTAGTCATGATCTCTTGCTTTTAGAACTATGCCGTCCTAAAAAACACAACCAGGAATCTAACAGTAAAAGCAGAATTTCTTCCCTCAACATAGGCATCTACTTGATCTTCTTCTTTGGCCTCAACTGTCATTACCAAGAAATAGTGAATGTCAATCGGGTGCAACGAAAGAGCACAAGCACCGATGAGTTCTACAAGATGAAGTCTTATAGAGTAGCGGCTCAAAAAAATGAATAATAGGATGGAGACTGAGGGTTTACCTGATTGCTGTGCCCGCACTTTTATTTCCTGCAGTTCACAGCACGTGGGTGCAGACGAGCATAGCACCTACAACATGGATATCACTTCATTCATCAGTACATTTTCAGTACGGAAGTTCGGAAAAGATTTCTGCACTAAATGCCAGCCCCCTTTAATAAAGAAAATGTACTTTTATACGCAGTGATATGGTATTCTTCTGCCCACATAGAATCGGCAGCAGACTTCAGATTTTTTAAACTTAATATAACATAAAACAATGATATATATTTACATATATATTAAACTAAATTAAATTACATTAGCCCCTCAAAATTGATGCCTTACAGGTAAAAAAAATATAAGATTGTATTTTTATGTCTTTTCATTTTATACATGCAGACTTTCACAAACTTTGTTGCCCTTATAGTTTCTTATTCCACTAACATTTCCAAATTATCAACTTTTACTGGAACATATATATAAGCTAAATCTTTTCACCAGGGTTTCAAATCGTGGTCGCGGTTGCATTTTCGTTCATTTCGGGTTTACCGTGATTGTGGCTGTTGCGGGCACGATTGCGGCCGTCGCGGACGCTATTGGGCGCTATTGCGGGTGAAACCACTATTTCGCGGACGAAATCACGTTTTCGGACTGTGATTTGAAACCCTGCTTTTCACGTATTCTATTTTATATGGTAATCAATGAAGAATATTTTTCTTTCAATGACTTAACATGTGTTCTAGTATAAAATATTTAATTCTATCCCAAGAATGGAAACTCAAAACATATATGTCGTATATTTAATAAAAAGGGTTATTTCCCCCAAAACTAATCTCAAAATTCACCACTGATAGGCGGGATGCAGAGGAACATTCTTAACTAGATGTATGTACAAGATATAAACGATGGTATGCCAATGAACACTTCATTTCGAATGAACTTCGTAAATTGAGATTATAAACAATTAAAATTATGGGCAAGAGAAAAGAGTACACATACTTGCGACAGATCATCTTGTCCTGATTGTACAAAATTCCACTCGAACATTCACTTCAAACATCGGGATAAAGATAAAACTAGAAAAAACGTCAGATATAAGACGAGGGAGCTCAGGCTTTCAATTCAACATCCCAATTTCCATCCTAAACATGAAACCATTTTTTCTCATTACACAAATCTTATAAAATCATCTAAATACTGCTATAGAATCCTATAGGACGGGGGAGGGCTCGACAAAGTGGTGTAAAGGAGACTAGACTTAGAGTTTGTTCGTTGAATGTAGGCACATTAAATGCTAGGCTGCTGGAGCTGACCGACGTACTTAGTGATAGGAAAATAGATTTTGCATGTATTCAAGAGACTAGGTGGAAAGGGGCTCGCGCCAGAGAGTGTAATGGGTACAAGTTGTGGTATTCAGGCGTAGATAACGCTAGAAATGGGGTGGGTATCTTGGTATCCTCTAGGCTCAAGGAAGATGTAGTTGAAGTTTGTAGATACCAGGATAGGATCATGATAATTAAGGTTATTATAGAAGCGGAAGTGGTGAATGTCCTTTCAGTGTACGCCCCACACGTTGGTCTAGGGGAGGGGGAGAAGCGTTGCTTATGGGATCAGTTAGATGATGTACTTATGAGCATTCTAGAGGACCAAAGAGTTTTCATAGGGGGAGACTTCAATGGCCATATAGGTAGTGCAACCGACGGGTATAACGGTGTTCATGGGGGTTTCGGTTTTGGTAGTAGGAATGAGGAGGGGCGTACGTTGCTTGAATTTGCTACTGCACATGATATGGTGGTCACTAACTACTTCTTTAATAAGAGGGATGTGAACTTGATTACGTTCCATAGCGGGGGACATTGTACCCAAATCGACTACATCCTGGTTCAAAATCGGGATCGATGGGCTAGCATTGACTGCAAGGTGTTCCCTAAAGAGGCATGTGCATCACAACACAGATTGTTTGTTTTGGTGTTCCGCGTACTCCACGGGCGGAGCACTCATAGGAGTACTAAACTTGATAAACCTAGGATCCTTTGGAAGAACTTACATGAAGCAACAACTGATGACTTTAGGAGTAAGGTTTTGTCTAATACAGGTTGTGGCACTACAAACTCAAATAATGTAGATATGTTATGGAAAAATATGGAAAATTCCATCAGAGAGGTGGGCAAAAACAACCTTGGGTTGTCGACAGGTAAGGCCAAGGAACATAAAGAATCGTGGTAGTGGAACGACGAGGTCCAAACTAAGGTGAAGACAAAGCAAACTTGCTTCAAGGAGTTTCTACAATGCAATGACGACGAAGAAAGATCAAGAGCTAAACAAAGATAAAAGGAGGCAAAGCGGGAAGCCAAGAAATCGGTGCTAAAGCAAAAAATAAGGCATACAAGGAAATGTACAAGAGATTAGACACCAAAGAAGGACAAAACGACATCTTCAGGCTTGCAAAATCCAAGGAGAATATGAAAAAGGATATAGGTAGCATCAGGTTTATTAAGAACAACAATGATGTTCTTATAGTTAAAGATCATGATATTAAGAGGGTTTAGGGTAGTTACTTCTTCAACTTATTTAATGACGATGCCTCTCCCTGTAGAGATAGTACCGTTGATGGGTCAGCCGACCATCATACTACGGCCAATGACTGCACTACAAGTAGGATGAGTTTGAGGAAGTCAAAATGGCTCTTAAAAAGATGGGGAGGGACAAAGCTGTCAGTCCAGATCAAATTACTATCACTGTGTGGTTGGCCATATGAGAAGAGGAGTTAAGTGGTTGACCAACATCTTTAATATTATTCTAGAGACTGCCAAGATGCCAGAAGAGTGGAGAGAGTCTACGGTGATACCAATTTATAAAAATAAAGGAGATCCCCAACGTTGTGGCAACTACAGAGGTATTAAACTACTCACCAATACCATTAAGCTATGGGAAAGAGTCATAGAGGCTAGGTTGAGACAGGTTACTAGGGTTTCGGAAAACGAATTTGGCTTTATGCCAGGCAGGTCCACTACGGAGGCGATTCATCTACTTCGACGACTTATGGAGAAATATAGGGAAAAAATAGAGATTTTCACATGGCGTTCATTGACCTTGAGAAGGCATATGATAACATTACACACGATACGATCTAGAAGACCTTGGAAACGAGACGGATCCCATCTACTTATACCGGGTGATTCGTGATATGTACTGTAGATCTACTACATACGTCAGGACTACAGTTGGCGACACCGAGGCATTCCCGGTGGAAATCAGACTCCACCAGGGGTCGGCTCTTAGCCCTTACATCTTTGCCTTGATTATGGACGACATCTATTGTGCGTCACCAGACGGTGTTCCATGGTGTATGCTTTTTGCTGACGACATTATCCTAGTTGCTGAAACAAAAACTGAACTGAATAGTAGACTGGCTACCTGGAAGACTGCTTTGGAAGAAAAAGGTCTAAGGATCAATATTGAAAAGACAGAGTATTTATATTCAAACTTCAGTGGGAACCAAAACGATGAAGATGCAGAAGTATGCATAGAAGGACACGTTCTCCCTTCAAGGATTGTTTTAAGTACCTAGGGTCTATGATACATAAAGATGGGGGTGTAGATGATGACGTTACACACTGTATAAAGGCGGGATGGCTAAAGTGGAGGGCTGCTACTGGAGTTTTGTGTGACAAGAAGGTGCCTCTAAAACTTAAGGGAAAATTTTATAGATTGGCAATAAGACCAACGTTGCTGTATGGATCAGAATGTTGGGAAAATCAAGAAGGATCACTTAAGGAGGATGGAGGCCGCAAAAATGAGAATGCTTCGATGGGCATGTGGTAGGACTCTATGGGACATGACACCAAACTTTGCTATTAGGATGTCCTTAGGGGTAGTGCTTGTATCCAAAAAATTGAGGGAGGGAAGACTACGGTGGTTTGGGCATATCCTTAGGTGACAACCATCGAATGCGGTCAGGAGAGTAGAGTCGATTACAGTCGACGGTGCAAGAAGGAGAGGACGAACAAGGCAGAAGTGGGAAGACTGCTTGAGATCTGATTTGAAGGATTTAGCCCTTACCGAGGAAATGACTTCTGATAGGAAGGTATGGAGACTTAAGACCAGGGTAGCCGAGCAATGCGTGTCACATCCATAGGGTGTATCATCTCTGTCTTCTTTTAAGGCCTTTGTAGTAATTTCCATGACTTATACTTTTTATACGTTTTTGTCATTGGAATTTTTGTATGCTTAGAACTAGGTTAGCGGAGTAATGTTTCCTTAGATTTAGGTTTTAACCCATTTGACTTTATTCCTCCTCGTAGCTAGCTATTCGTTGACTTCTGTGTATCCTTCTCTTCATGTTGTCTCTTTTTAAATTTAGTCAGGTCTTACGTTTCTGTCTATATGCAGAGATTTATTTGCATGGATTTACTTCCCATTACAGACGCGCATATGAGGCCTGCATAGGAAGACAGTTAAACTATGTATTTTTTTACATGCATTGCATTTTTATCTTTATTTTTAATTTTCTTACTGTAGGAGGTCTTCCATGGAAGCTTTTCTCAACTTGGCGTTGGGGGCAACCTACTACCCTACCTCCCCCTTACCCTATTGTATATGGGAATAGGGTTTTGTTGTTATTGTTGTTGTTCAAAATGGAACAAATTAAATCATAAATACTTTTAATACATTCTGTCTAAAATTGAGTTAAATTTTCTCTATAATCAAATCAGGGCATATAATGACCAATGTTTACCTTTTAGAATATTATAGTCAGCAAGAGTACGACCATCCTCAAGCTGCTTTCCGGTGAAGATCAACCTCTGCTGGTCAGGTGGTATACCTAACGAAATGTTAACAGGAAAATATAAGACATTGAATCCACCTGATAAACAAATTTTATTCCTAAAGCAGATAGGAAGGGAAAAAATATAAGGAAAAGAAAGGAGTATACCTTCCTTATCCCGAATCTTAGCCTTAACATTTTCGATAGTGTCGTTGGATTCGACCTCTAGAGTTATGGTCTTACCCGTTAGGGTTTTCACGAAGATATGCATTTTCCCAACCTCCACTTCTCTCTTTGTCCCAGTCGGCCCTTCCCGTTTACAAGTTATTTACTTATATATTTGGGTTTGTTACAGATTAGGGTTTTTGAGTGTATGTTTGCTTATGGGGTTATTTATTTCTTTTTATTGGTTCGGATGCAGTGATAATAATAATAATCATTCCCAACCACACAAACTTAGCATGCCTGAAGGACGTCTCTCTTACTTGACGCTTCCTCGCAATTGAAACAAACGTCGGTTGGATAAAATAAATTATTTTGAATTTTTTAGTATAATCTCTTAATATTTTATTTTAAGATAAAAAGATTTATCTATGATGATAATTATTAATTAATAAATAATTAATGTTTTAAAATTGGGGCCTTTTAAATATTAAAATAAAATGTTGAGGGTCAAAATACTTTAAAAAAAATCAAAGTGATAATTTAATTAAATGTTAGGGGTATTTTTATCCTTAAATAAAATATTAGAATCAAAATACTCAAAAAAAAAAAAAACAGAGACCAAAATGATCATTTCAATAAATATCAGGGACTAATTTTGACATTATAACAAACGAAAATGAGAACTCTAACGATAACATTTTAAAAGAAAGACTTGTATTACAAATAAGTATCTAATGTCTATCATCTTTTTCATTAAGTACCTAAAGCATTTTTTGTCAAATAAGTACTTAAAGTTGTTTTTTAGTTAAACTACATAAAGTATTTTTTGATCAAAATATGTTTTTTTTTCATCTAATTACCTAAAGTATTCTTTAATTAATGTTACATGTCAACTTTTTTTAGAACTTAAATGAAAATGTTTAAATAATTTAGTTGACATAAATACTCTAGGTACCTATTTTGACCAAAAAATAACTTTAGGTATTTATTTTGACCAAGAAATAGGCTTTCGGTGTTTAAATGAAAAAAAAGGTAAACTATGCCAATAGTTCCTTTGTTTTCAGTTTAGCTGACTTTGGTCACTGGTTTTTTAATTAAGTGCACTTGGTACCTTACGTTATCAGTTCATCCTGTTCAAGTCTCTCAATCGTTAACTTCCGTTAATTCACTAGTAGAAGTATGAGTTTTTCATTTTCTATAAAAATACTAAGTCTCAAATTCGCATTATCACTTTTTCTTCTTCTTCCGTTAACTTCTTCTTCTTCTTCAACTCTTCTTCTCCTTCTTTCTTCTTCTTCCTCGTTTGTTGTTTACACATTTGTTCGTTATCTTATTCTTCTTTCTATTTTTTCTTCTTCTTCTTTATGGTTTGCTGTCTGCGCATATGTTGGTTGTCTTCCAACTGTTGATT
The DNA here is from genome assembly GCF_006381635.1 of Hibiscus syriacus. NCBI lineage: Eukaryota > Viridiplantae > Streptophyta > Magnoliopsida > Malvales > Malvaceae > Hibiscus > Hibiscus syriacus. The sequence continues at coordinate 440,497 of NW_024062180.1, forward strand.
AGCTCCGAACGATGCATAGTTCATCATCGGTCCACCAGAGCATATGTTGGATTTCCTCTTTCAGTGCATCGTTTAACGCTATCAAACGTTAATTTTTTTCTTAGCTTAATCCCCAGCATTAAGCCTTTTCCAACGCACCCCAGTGACGTTAGTTTTTAGTTCAAACCCCAGAGCATTGAGCCTTCGTAACGCTCTCCACGTGATGCTAGTTTTCTTAGATTAAACCCCAAAGCATAAGTCTTTATAACGTGCCCCATGCGAGGTTGTTATTTTCTTTCCTAGGTCGAGGTTAGTTCCATAAAGATATGTTTACTGAAAGATCATATAACTTGGTTTTAGTTTGAAGCTAAATTGAAACTAGGGCAGTTGCCTAAGCTATAGTTAGTTTTCTATCTATCTGTGTTTGCATCTTGATAGTTCTCCTCCACGTCCTTTTTTTCCCCTTCGAATGGATCTTATTTGGATTTTAATCTTTCCCTGGACAGAGATGAATATTTTTTCCCTAATATATATTTTCAGATTTTGATGCCACCTTTTCTTTTCCTTTCTTTGTAACAGAATCTGCGCAAATATTTTTCTTGGTACAGCTCTTATCACAGAGGTTGACGGAATTAAAAAGGTCTGGTGTGCATATATATATATATATAGAGAGAGAGAGCTTACAAGTGAAATGGTCATGTGTGGTTTAATGTGAAGAAGAGGTGATACGTGGAGGGTGGTGGCGGATGGATGTCGGTGACGCCTAACGCCAACGGTGAGAGACGAACGACCACCAAGATTTTAGAGCTTCTCTTGAGTCAAATGGAGCAAGATTTAATTGAGAGAGAATGAAAGTAGAAAAAGATAAAGAAGAAATTAGAAGAAGAAAAAGACACAAGAAAAAAGAAGAAGAAGAAGAGTTGACGTGGGACGTGGATTTTTTAAAAATATTTTACTTACCACGTAATACTTCTGTTAAGGGTTAACGGTAATTAACGAAGGAGGGACTTAAATCAAACGGATCGATAACGTAAGGGACCAAGGGCACTTAATTAAAAAACCGGTGACTAAAGTTGGTCAAACCGAAAACAAAATGGACTACTAGCATAGTTTACCCAAAATAATTATACTTTAGATATTTATTTGTGATTTAAACCTAAAAGAAAAACAACAAAAAAGTGATTGAATCAATTATAAATACTAGGGGCTAATTAAAAACAACATCAAAATGTTTTTTACCTTTTCAAGACGTAATATTGTTTTCTTCATTTAATCACCTATAATTATTTATCTTGTTTATCTCTTCAATTGAAATATTCAATGTGAAATTAGGATATACCAATTGCTATGAAATTATTATCCTCTCTAAAAGAAATATGTCTTGATAAAATGTGTAGAGGAAAAATGTTCTAGTTGCTTTGTACGGTGATATCTGACCAAATTTTTCAGATCTTTAATTGTCTTTCTGATTCTCTCAAATTTTGTGCCATGTCTAGTTACTCTTTTTTTGTATGAAAAAAATATCTCAAATTTTGAAGTAGATTTGCATGGTTCTTGCGATATATATGGGAAGTAGATTTGTATGAAAAGAAATTTTCTCAATTTTTTCTAGTTGCAGTCTTGGTGGTTTTTCATGCTTTTATAGGATAATAAACTTCACCCCAGAAAAAAAATCTTTGGATTAATAACCTAGTATTGTTAAATTGTTTTTCTATAATTTTCTATTTCTGAAGTTTGCACCCAATTTGATATCGTTTCTAATGTAAAATTGAGCATTGTAATATGTATTCAATGTTCAATCATACTCGATGACACATATCAAATGATATGTTCGATCTATGTTGCTTGGACTCTTATTTTTTTTCCATGAAGTACACGTGTTGACACTTAATATAATTTTTTATTAAGTTATAGTGATTACAAAGTAGTATCATATACAAACCGATGTTTGACACCTGCAGCCAAGTCAGAGTAAATATCATTTGACGTAAGATTCAAATAGCATACTCTTTTTGTGCTCCATATCTACTCCACATAGGGGTTGGGGTACGGGGCTTGGGCTCATAAACCTTTTCTTTCATGAGTAAACATGTACTCCTAGTAAAATGTTGAGTTGATGCTTAATGGAGTGAAACCATGTAAGAATTATGCATAATAGATTCTTGACAATCATAAATTATTGACAACTTAGCCAAATTTTGGGATGTCGATTGCTACATGTAGCACATGGACATGAGTGAATAACTACAAATTCTTTCATGCTCACATTTTTTTCTATTTTTCTTATTTTCAATTTCAGTATGTGACTGATGGTATGTCATTGGGGTTTGGTATCTTTCCCTTTTTCTTGAAAATTAAAAATGGGGTTTCCAAACTTGCATATGATTCTACAAAACTTGGCTTTGAAGTAGGCTGCTCATTCCAAGATGCTAAACTCCTGTTATATAAGCTTGCTAAACGCGTTTGTGTTTTTGGTATCAAACTCTGGTGCCAAGATTAGAAATTTTATTTTTCCCTAGAGAAAAGAAAACTAAAAGTTGATGGATTCTCTCATGGTCCTGTCCACTTATTCACATTAAAGTTGTCAATTTCTCATTTTTTACTTTAAATTTTTAATAAGCTAAGGTGATTAAAAAGTAGTATTTTTTTAAATATGCTCAATCAATTGTTAGTGAACACTCAATCACCCATGATGTAGTCATTGGTATTTGAGCCTGGGACCTCTAGGAATAACAATCATTCTTTTAACCACTGAGATATTTTGGTTCGTGCTTGAATTTATTTGAATGGTGAAGATTGTTTTTTTTTCGTAGTTATGCTTGTAACATCCTAATCCAGTCTGACCCGAAGAACTATGGATTACAATGTCACACGAGATCACTGAAATAGTCAACCAGAAAATTTCTTTTCAAAACAATTTATACTTATAAAAATCATCCATCATTTCATAAGCGGAATCAAATTTAAGTTTACAAAATGCGTGAGTCTTCCAAATATGTATAGTTATGACCAATGAGTTTAAAATAAAATAGAGTTATGACTCGAATAATACAAGGTCCATATAAAATACATGCCCTCTAAATCTACTCAAGACATACTCTGCAAATCATCTAGTTTGGAATGTATTGATACGATAGCCTACTCAACGATCCCCTACTAATCTATGCACGAAAACACATTCCACACGCAAATCTCACAAGCTTAGTTTTACAAAAATAGCTATGAAATACTACATGCATTAATTACATGAACATACAGGCGTGCAAAGTCATAAACATGCAAAAGTACATAAAAACATGAGATAGGCCAAGTGGTTTTGTCGGGGGAATTTACGTGCATCTCAGACAACACACTAGCCTATCTAGAACGTGATAGCTTCAGGGTAAGAACCAGAATTTACATGCATCAAAACTTATAGCCCTTATTTTATCTTGGATACTCGAGAGGTCGGGGTAAAGACTAAAAATTACGTGCATCGAAAGCTCACATTTTGAACCTAGTCGAGAATAAGGTACAACTCTAGAATTTACATGCATCAAAATTCATATTGGTACGACCTTAAATTTACGTGCATCGGATGCGTGCCAAACAAACTATATGAGATATTTCATAAACAAATGATGATCGTCATAATGCCACGGTAACTCGGGTGTCCTGATCGTTTCTTGAGCATCATACAAAGGAAAATTATGTCATCCTAACTTGCTTGATTTCTAGGTGAGAAATTAGTTAACTTGATTGTTTTAACTTGTATCGATTACTCGAAGTTTAAGCGAACACAAAACACCCAAGCCCGAACACCCAAACCGATTGAACTAAAATTTACCAAAAATCACTGTGGGTATCGATATTGTGCAAGAAGTATCGATACTGACCCCTTGGGTATCGATACTTACCTAAGTATTAATACCAAAATTAGCTTCGATGTTTTGAAAAATACCATGGTATTGATACTCCCATGGTGAGTACCTATACTCTACCCTTGGTATCGAAACTCCCATGAGTATTGATACCAAATTTGGCTTTGATGTTTTCAAAAAAGCCTCAATATCGATACTGACCCTCTGAGTATCGATACTCCTTGAAGGGGTATCGATACTGCCCTCATAAATTTCTTGGTTTTTGTATTTCATGAAGAAGAGTATTTGTACCGCTCTTCTAGTATCGATATCGACTAACCTGAGTGCTATGTTTCAAGCATGAAATCATACCCAAAACTCACTCATACACTCCCCTAAGTCTAACAAAGCTTATTAGAGTCTTATTTGAGGTCTTAGAGGTCAAAAGTTTTCATCTTTCATGCTTACAAACATCAAATATGAATTATGCCATGGATTTATTCTGGCATGCTTTCATGAACTTAACATGCCAAATATACTCATACAATGACCTACACGTGGTATGGTCAAGTTAGAATCATGTTACCTTGATGCTAAGTGACTGAAAAACATTCCCAAATCACCCAAGGACTAACATTTCCTTGCCTTTAGTCTTTGAGCTCTCCCCTTGCTCTTACACTAATCAAAACAAGTTTAATAAGTTGTTAGCTCATTTTAAACCATAGAAAGAAGCCAAAAACGTTTTCTTAGAATTCAAATTCCATAAAACAAGCTAGAACCTTGGATTCCATAAATCCCCATTAAAGCATGTTTTTGGTTAACTCACCCAAACCTTGCAAATAAGAGCTCAATTTGAAGCCTAAGAGGTGTAGGATGATGCTCTTACCTTAGAATTAAAGGAAGCGTAGGATTCTTAAAGCTTGGACCTTTGTTGATTTATTGGAGAAGAAAGAAGATGACAAGAATAGAGGAATAAGACAAAGCAATGGTGAGGAAAAAGAGATTCAATAGATGGTGATATCATCCCAATTAATGATAATTTAACATTGTTTAAAAAATGTTCATATTACTCTCCTATCCTCTCTCTCACGTGGTTCCAAAATAAAAAACCCTTTTTTAATACTTGTTGGACTCATCTCAAGCCCAAGTTAAATGATACTTGGGTCAAACTCTTCATGGGCTAGAAGAATTTATTCTAAGGTGGAAATCAAATATACCCGAAAGTCCTAACCTGGGATTCAGGTTGTTACAACTCTCCCCTCCTAAGAAAAAAATTTCGTCCTTGAAATTTACCTGAATAGAAGAGGTGTGGATATTGAAGCTGCATATCTTCTTCAGGTTCCCATGTCGCCTCCTCTACGCCATGGTTCCTCCATAAAATTTTCACGAGTGGTATGCTCTTGTATTACAATTCATTGACGTCTTTGGCAAGGATTTAGATTAGTTCTTCCTCGTAAGTTAAATCTTGTCTCACTTCAACTTACTCAAGGGAATAACATGGGATAGATCATACTGGTATCTTTGTAGTATGGAGACGTGAAACACATTGTAGATACGCTCAAGCTCTAGAGGCAATGCCAAACAATAAGCCACTATCAAAACTATTTCTAATATCTCATATGGTCCTATGAATTGTAGGGTCAACTTACCATTGCATCCAAACCGAAGTTCCTTTTTCATGGGAAACCTTGAGAAATACATTGTCTCCCACTGTGAACTCTATATCCTTGCTCTTCAGATCGATGTAAAAACCTATGTCTGTTATAAGCCTCATTCAAACGACTCTGAATCAACTAAACTTTCTCTTCGACTTCTTGGATCAAGTCAGGACATACTGTCATGCCCTCATTAAGCTCCGTCCAACACAATGGGGTTCTACACTTATACACATATAACGCTTTATGCAGGGCCATCTGAATACTTACCTAAAAGCTGTTGTTGTAACTGAACTTCACTAAACGCAAGTGGTCTTCTTAATTGCCTTCAAGTTCCAAAACAATGCACCTAAGCATGTCTTCCAAAATATAAATAATGTGTTCAAATTGTCCATCTATTTGAGGATAAAAGGCTGTACTAAAGTGTATTTTAGTTCCTAAAGCCTTATGCAGTTCTTTCCAGAATCGAGAAGTGAAACGTGGATCTCTGTCAGATATAATCCAGATGGAGACTCCATATAACCGCACGATCTCACTGATATACAATTGCGCCAATCGCTCTAATATGAAGTCCATCCGAACTAGAAGAAAATAAGCGAACTTGGTTAAACGATCCATTATAACCCACACAACATCATGCCTGAATCTTTTCATTGATAAAACGGTTTTGAAGTCCATTGTCACTCAATCCCATTTCCACTATGGAATCTAAATCGATTGCATTAATCTTAAGGGAACTGATGTTCTGCCTTGACTTGTTGGCATACCAAGCACTTAGCAACAAACACGAACACTTACTCTTCATGCTCGACCACTAATACAATGGCCGAATCTCTTGGTACGTCTTATTGCTAACCAGATTAATGAAAAGGGGACTATAATGTGCTTTATTAAGGATCTTGTTGATAACTACGTAAATATAGTGTTCTGGGTCATTTTACTTAGGTTATTGTTTGTCTAAAAGCCATTTTTCATAACATTTTAGCTGCATATAGTTGCATGTAGGACACATTTGCATGTGGTGGTCAAGTTTTGTCGAGGCAAACTTTATTTGGTTTAACTAATGCTGTTGAAGAGGAATGTTGTTTGTTGGTTGTGTAAATGGAGGAAATGACAAAGGAAGAGTTTATTTGCCGAGATAACTCAATTTGCTAGGTCCAGTAGAGAAGAAGAAGATGATAGTGAGGAATATATTTTCTTTCCTAGGCGAGAGATATCATACAAGTCTGACGTAGATCGATGACACTACTGACATCACTTACCCAACTTTAACCTCAAGTGCACTCATGCCCTTATTAAGTTAATTGAGACCACTGCCAGCTCGTATATCATTCACAAAATGGGTATAACATTAAGGGTATTTATGAAATTTTAAAGGGCACTAAAATCTAGAATTTCCACTATAAATACCCCATTATAACTATTCAAAAAAGGAAGAAAAAATTAAGAAGAGGGGAGAAGAATATACCCGAGACTTGGAGTACACAGATGCAACACTCACTGTCACGACAAAGCTCTGATTTTGGGAGTTTTTCTTTCTTTGTTTTTCATTTCCATATCATTTCAAAGGTTTTACTTAATGAATAATTTTTGGATATTTACCACACCATAACTATTTTATTTGGTGTTGGATGTTGCTTGAATGATACTTTGTTCAATTATTAATGATTGATGCATTTTTTGTTTATGTTAAGTGTTGTATTGTTTATTGCTTCAATATTTTTCCTTGACACTTAAGGAGCCTTCGAGAGATTTCTTGGTGCCACGGTAAAACATTCCTAGTCTTTGTAAGAAAGAGCCTTTGATAGATTACCATTGGTGGCTTGCCTAATAAGATGCTAGACATCATGTGCGTTCTTTCCTTGAAGTGTGTGACTCATTTAGACTACAAGGTGTACACGAGGACGTGTTAAAACTAAAATTATTCCCATACTCTTTACGTGATCGAGAAAGAGCATGGTTAAGTGGAGTTCCATCCGGCGCAATAGAATCTTGGGCTGACTTATTCAAAAGTTTTTTGCTTCGATATAACCCACCCAATATGAACACCCAGCTCCGCAATGACATTGTAAGTTTTCGCCAAGGTAATGATGAGTCTATGTACGAGTGTTGGGACAAATCTAAAAGTTTTCTTCGAAAATGCACCAACCATGGATTCCACGATTGAACTCAAGTCATTATGTTTTATAATGGTGTTAATGTACCTACTCGAATTATCTTGGATGCTAGGCGAATGGCACTTTACTTGACAAATCACCTGAGGAAGACTTTGATATCCTTCATAGGATAGCCAATAACGACTATCAATTCCCGTATGCAAGGCTTGGAACCGCAGAAAAATATCTGGGGCATATGAACTTGATGGTAAGGATTCAGTTTCTGCCCAGCTTTCTTCCATAACTAACACGCTAAAAAATTTTGCAGTGTTCCAGTGAGGTAAAAGAAGCCAAGGTAACTAATTCAACATGCATTCTTTTCCTGGCAACCATCATGAGAGTGAATGCCAAAAAACCAGGAGTTCATCAATTTTGTGGGCAATTTCAACAGAAGAAACAACAACCCTTACTCTAATACATACAATCTTGGATGGCGATAACATCCAAATTTTTTATGGGGGAATTAAGGGAACAAAAATAAAAATTATGCAAGTAATTTTAATAGAAAAAAAAGATTTTGAACACTCAAGTTTGCAATATCAATAGATGCCCTGGCATGGTAACAATAAAGGTAATGAATCTTCATCAAATTCTAACTCCCTTGAAGCTTCGCTGCATGACTTTATTTCCTTGATAAAAGATTTCATGGCCTCAATAAAGTTCTTGATACACGAGAACTCATCGATAATCAATAATCAAGGTGATTTGTTGTAAAGCCAAGCAACTCTATTACAAAGACATAGTTTATACTTGTGAACGCTGGAAAATCAAGCGGGCTAAATTGCCACAACAATACACTCTCACCCGTAAAGAATTCTCCCTAGTGACATTGAGGTCACTAAACCTCATGGGAAGAGAAATGCAGTGCACTTACACTTAGGAGTGGTACCAGATAGATCTCGCTGATAAGTTTGGGGGAAATGACTGAGACATTTTCGCCAAGGCACTATACAAGAAGAACCAGAAGGTTAAGCTGAACATGCTGAACATGAAAACTTGTTTGAGGAGAAGAACAAGGATGAGGGTTAACATGTCAACCAAATTATGGTGGGAAATTTTATTGCCAAGGTAGAAGTTTTACCCCTATATACAACAGATGAAATCAGACCTCTACAACCTTACCCTCAACGGTTGAAGAAGTATAATGATGAGATCCAGTTCAAAAAGTTTATTGATGTCCTTGATAAATTGTATATCAATTTCCTACTGCTCGAAGCTACTGATCAGATGCCTTCTTATGCCAAGTTCTTGAAGGATATTGTCATGAAAAAGAGAAAGATGGAAAGAATAGAAATTGTTGCCATGACAATAGAATATTGTTCATCAGTGAGTAAACTTATGCAAAAGCAAAAATATCCTGTAAGTTTGTTATACCATTCTCCATCGGTGATAAGTATGTTCGGAGAGCCCTTTGTAACTGGGGTCAAGTGTAAACCTGATACCCAAGTCCATATTTTTGAAAATTGGAATGGGTAATGCTCGACCAACCACTGTGATTTTACAACTGGAAGACCGATCACATGTTCTTCTTGAGTGAAAAATTGAAGATGTGATAGTTAAAGTGGACAAGTTCATCTTTCCAGTCGATTTCCTTATTTTAGGTTGTGAGACCGATGAAAACACACCCATTACTCTTAGGCGTCCCTTCTTAGCCATAAGGCACATCCTGATAGATTGCGAGAAGGGAGAGTTTATGATGAGGGTGGCCGATCAAAGCGTCATTATCAATGTCTTCAAACACTTAAGTATGTTGATGATCCTAAAGAATGCAATTGCATTGGAGACATGAGCCCATGAAGAAGACAGGACATAATTTCTTGGTCAAGGTGAAATTTTACATCTAGATGAATATGATACTCTGTGCAAAGATAACATTTCCCAGATTCAGGAATGTTAAAATATTTTCCCTGACGATATTTTAAAGCCCAAGAAAAACAATAATTTTGGTCCAGGCAAATTTTTTCAGAATGAGGGAGGCAAAATTCTTTGCCAGACAAAATTTTTTCGACTAAAGCAAAGGTAGGATTTACTGAAGAGAGAAAAAATGAAGAGTTTGAGGATTATTCACTGGAGGTGGAACAATCTAGCTTACTTCAAGCTATACCACGTATGAAATTTGAACCCCTTGATTTTAATGAATTTATTCCTTCAAAACCATTGTTACAACATGCACCTACCCTAGAACTTAACATTTACCATTATATTTGAAATACATTTATCTAGGGAATGACAATACTTTACCAGTTATAATTTCTGCTAATCTAATCCCTGAACGAGAGGGTAGATTGTTGAATGTATTGTCATAGCACAAAAAAGCTCTCGGGTGGACTATGGCAGACTTGAAGGGAATTAGCCCTACCATATACATGCAGAAGATCCAGCTAGACGAGTGTCATAAAATTTTGGTAGAACCCCAAAGTAGACTTAATCCTATAATGAAGAATGTGGTAATGAAGAAAATCATAAAATGAATCAATGCTATGGTGATCTATCCCATATCCATTAACTCTTGGGTCAGTCTAGTTCAATGCGTGCCAAAGAAAGGTGGCATGACCATGGTAAAGAATGAAAATGATGAGATTTTGCCTACAAGAACTGTCACAGGCTGGCAGATATGTATGGCATTTTATTGTTTCCTTGATGGATTTTTTGTGTAATATCCCAAATATCAGACCAAGAACTATATCGAAAAGATTTGAAATTTAATATTAAATTGAATAAATGGTAAAATATGAGAAAAAAAGATTTGGAATATTGCTTAGACTAATTTGTATCAATAGATAAGTTAAGAGGGAACTTTGGTCTTTTAAGAGAAAAATGAATTTAAAAATAGATAGGGATTTTAAATAGGAAGAATGAGGAAAGTAAAGCAATTATACACTTCATCTTCTTCTTCACGTTGGTGTGCTCTCCTCTCTAGCATAAGTTAAATTCCCATTAGCTAGTGTTTCCTTTAAATTATGGGTTGCTTTGGTAACATTAAGTGATATATATGCATAAGGAAGGATTAGATTGGATTAAAGTAAGGAGATAAAGGGAAATAATGGAGATTTTATAAAATGGGTTTTGAAATGATATGTTAATATATGAGTGTTTATTGATGTTTATTGGTAGATTTGACTTGTTAAAGAGCTAAATGAGAGATTAGAAACATTGGATGAGTTTAAAAACAAGATAAAAATTTTGGTGTGATTCTTAGAATAAAATCATCTTGCGGGATACTAGATGTTTTAAGTATCTAAATGAGGGGAAAGTTAGTATGTATAAGTAATGAAGAGTTTGGTAGCATTATAGGAGGTAATCCTAACGAAAGTTGACCTCATTTGCGAAATAATCAGGTTAAAAACTAGAAAATATGGGCACGAGTATCGGTATTAACATAACAATATCGATACTATACGCTAAAATAGGATGAATCAACTACATAGTATACCGATTCAATCAGTATTGACACCGATGGGGGAGTATCGATTCCGAAGGGAAGATATCGATACCATTTTGAAACAGAATGCAAAAATTGCATCGATACTGTGTGAAGGTATCGGTACCATAGTATGGTAGTATCGATACCATGGTAAGGATATCGATACTCAGGAACCAGAAATTGTATAAAAGGCTAAGATTGTTGTGGAAATGTTACTAATAGATATTTTTTAGTAATATTTAAGTATAATTGTTAGGAAATATACTAACAATTGATATTTTACATGTATCTAATGGATATCAAAGCAAGGCAAGTCAGGTGAGTACATTTATTGTATGCAATCTATTTAAGGACAATATGCAATAAATACAATTAGAATGTTTTTCAATTTTAAAGTATATTTTGCAGTAGTTACTTAGTTTTATTTAATGTATGAGAAGAATATTATGAATGAGTTTTAGAGTATAATTGCTCTAAAACGAATTGTTAAAAGAATAATGCATATGAGTGCATTATTGGCATGTAAGGATGCCATAGTTGAAATGCATATGGGTGCATTATCGACATAAAAGAATAATGCATATGGGGGCATTATTGGCATGAAAGGATGCCATAGCTAAAATGCATATGGGTGCATTATCGACATAAAAGAATAATGCATATGGGTGCATTATTGGCATGAAAGGATGCCAAAGTTGAAATGCATATGGGTGCATTATCAACATAAATATGCTATAATTGAAAATGCATAATGGTGCATGATAAACATTAATGGACGTTATTAATGAAAACAAGGATTAACAACCAATGATTATGACAATTTCGAATGGAATATAGTTTAACTAAAACTGATTAGAGAATAGTTAAAGAATATAAAATTCGATGTGAATCAAATAATATAACATACTTATGTATACATAAAGGTTTTTTTACAATATTTTATCTCGCTAAGTAAATACTTAACATGTGTTTGCTTTCAAACGTGGGTAAAAGCGGAGACTAATCCAGTAAGGAGTGCAGCCGTATCCGAAGATATCATCCATTAAGGTTGACTCACCAGTAACATTAGGATAATAGTAATCATTTTGGAACTTTGTTTGGCATGTAATTAAATTTTAACAAAATATTATGTAATATAACTTGATGAGTACTACTCATTATGTTAAATTACGCGAACTTAAGTTTGCAACAAAATTTTAAGGGTTTTCATAATGAGTATATAATTTTTAAAGTGACGTGACATTTGTATTCATATACGAAAACGTATATGAGCTATGGGTGTTATATTTATTGGTATCAAAGCTATATGTTTAGCCTATTCTCATCCAAAACTAGTTCTATTTTAAAATAGAAAAAGGATTACATGTTATTGTTAATGTTACTGATATGGTTTCATTAGAGGGTGATTGATACACTCCTTACCAATGATATTGTTATTATTATGTATGTTTTATTAGATGTCAGAGTCCTTGAACTCGTGAAAAGAGGGGGAACAAGAAATGCAAGAAGGAATGGGGAGTGAAAGTTATGAAGATAATAGTGCACATTCTCATCCCTCTGAAAATGCAAGTGCACCTGCAACTCAAGGGATTCTGGTGCCTATGTTTGGAACTTTCATATAAGCCCTTGATACTATACTGACTCGGTTTCAACCTCCCCCTACTCCTCCAGTACCTAGAATGTTGATCCCAAAAGAGCTGAAGAGTTTGGGAGCTCCAGAGTTCCGAAAAGATGAGGATGAAGGTCTTATAGAGGCCGATATGTGGTTAAATGATGTAATGTTAATGCTCAAAAGTCTGCAATGCTCAGACCAAGAAAATTTAGGAGGAACTGTATCTTTACTTAGAGGATCAACTCGAGTATGTTGGTTCAACACTATGATGTATGCACAGCCGGAGCAAGTCACCTGGAAATTTTTCCTGGAAGAATTCAAGAACAAGTATATGAGTGAACAGTTCAAACAAGCAATGTTGTGAAGTTCCTTAATTTAAAGCAAAGTGATCGAGCTATATATGAATTTGAGGCTGAGTACAACAAGTTGAGCCGTTTAGCCACTGAAGTCGTTCCAAATGACAAGGCAAGATGTGATTTGTTCACAGAGGGTTTAAGGCCAAAACTGAAAGAGATGTTGTTAGCCTTGAACTTGCCGAGTCTATAAGAAGTCATAAATAGGGCCAAGGCTATTGAAATAGCTCATAAGGAAACATTAGCGATGGAGCAAAGTATTCAAATAGGGTAAATAGTAGGAATATCTTCCACTCCTCATCATGCTAAAGAGGCAAGGGCTAGAGTTCTAGATACGATGACAGAGATAGTTTTGCAACAGCTTCCTAGAAAAGTAGACAATCCCAGTCTTTTGCTGTTAGATCGGGTAGATTTTCTGAGGAAAGGATTCCATGTCAAACCTTTGGCAAATTGCACCACGAAGTATATAGATTTATCACTGGAGCTTGTTTTCTATGTGGTACTATGAGTCACTTTTCCCAGAACTATCCTAAGAAATCTGGGGATAATTCTGCACAATCTGAAAGATCAGTGGTAGCCTCAAATAGACTCAGGGATAAGAGACTCAGGGAGTCACTAGAATTTACAACATTAAAACCAATGAGGATCGATATGACCCTCAAAACATAACAGGTATTTTCCATATTTTTGATGAACTTGTATTTTTTTAGTTGACCATGGTTATACACATTCATACATTAGTACAAAGTTGGTTAGAGCTAAAGGAATTCCTTTAAAAAAAACTATGAGTGAGATGATAGCTGTAAATCCTATGGGTCACAGTGCTAGAGTAGTTAGAGTATGTAGCAAATGCCCTATAAAGATCCAGGGGATTGTGATTTTGGCAAACTTAATGGAATTACCCTTCAATGAATTTAAAATTATTCTAGGCATGGATTGGTTATCTTCACATTATGGATGGGTCGATTGTCGTAAGAAACGTTTGTTTCTAAAGAACGAAGAAGGTTCAAAAATTGTAGTAATCAATGAAAGATCAAAATCACCATCAAATGTGATATCAGCCATGACTGTGAAAAAGATGATGTCGAAAGGATGTATAATTTTTATAGCTAATGTGATAGATACTCAAATTCTAGAAGTTAAAATAAATGATATTCCCACAACTAGAGAATTTACGGATGTTTTTCCTGAGGATTTACAGGATTGCCTCCATATCGCGAGGTAGAATTCAAGATTGAGATTTATCCGGGTACCGAACCTGTTTCTATGGCTCCGTATAGAATGGCTCCAATTTAACTGCGAGAATTAAAAGCTCAAATGTAGGAATTACTCGATAAGGGGTTTATAAGACATACTGTTTCTCCTTGGGGAGCACATGTACTGTTTATGAAAAAGAAGTATGAGTCTATGCGATTATGTATTGATTACGGTCAGTTAAATAAAGTTACAATAAAGAACAAGTATCCTCTTCTAAGGATTGATGATTTGTTTGACCAATTGAAAGGAGCATCGATGTTTTCTAAGATAGACTTAAGGTTGGGGTACCATCAGTTGAAGATAAAAGAGTATGATATTTTAAAGACAACTTTTCGAACTCGGTATGGGCATTATGAATTTGTAGTGATGCCATTTGGTTTGACTAATGTACCAGTGACATTCATGGACTTGGTGAATTGAGTTTTCAAACCTTATTTAGATCAATTCGTGGTTATATTTATAGATGATATCTTGGTATACTTCAAGTCAAGAGAAGAACATGATGTTCATCTTCAAGCAGTTCTTCAGACGCTATGCGAGAAGAAGCTGTATGCCAAATTTCAAAGTGTGAATTTTGGTTAGCCGAGGTTGCTTTCCTTGGCCACATAGTCTCCACAGAAGGCATACGCGTAGATCCAAGAAAGATCCAAGCTATAGTAGATTGGTAATCTCTAAAGATTTTTTTTGAGGTTCAGAGTTTCTTTGTACTTGCTAGTTATTATAGACGGTTTTTGAAGAACTTTCCAATGTTAGCTTTTCCACTAACTAAGCTGTTGAGGAAGGATGTGCCTTTTGTTTGGATAGAAAAGTGCCAAGAAAGTTTTGAAGGGCTCAAGAGGATATTAACAGAGGCCCCTCTACTGGTACAACCTAAGTCCGAAAAAGATTATGTTGTGTTTAGAGATGCATCCCATAAAGGACTGGGATGTGTGTTGATGCAAGATGGAAAGGTTGTGACTTATACTTCAAGATAGTTGAAGAATCATGAGAAAAATTATCCGATGCACGATTTGGAATTGGCAGCAGTTGTGGTTGTATTGAAAATCTGGCATCATTAATTGTATGGGGAACATTGCCATATCTATACTGATTACAAGAGTTTAAAGTATTTATTGACTCAGAGAGAATTGAACTTGAGGCAAAGAAAGTGGATTGAGCTTCTAAAAGATTATGATATAATTATTGATTATCATCATGGAAAGGCGAATGTGGTAGCAGATGCGCTAAGCCAAAAGATTTTTGCATCTTTATGGGCTTTGGATGTGCAAATGTCATTAAAGGAAGATGGTTCCTTAATTATTGAACTTAAGTTAAATCCAATGTTCTTGGATCAGAATAAAGAGCTACAAAGTCAAGATGAGAAATGCTTGTCGAGAATGGCACAAGTTGAAAAGAATAAGACCAAAGACTTCGAAGTAAGAGAGGATGATGTCTATATTATAGGGAAGACTTTGCATTCCAGATAATGATGATTTGAAGAAAGATATTCTTTATACAGTACATTATAGTCCTTTGACGATGCATCTTGGACGTAATAAGTTGTATCAGGATTTAAAAAGTCGTTATTGGTTGCCTGATATAAAAAGAGCTATATCGAAGTTTGTGGCGAAATGTTTGACTTGTCAGTAAGTGAAAGCTGAAAAACAAGTACCCTCTGGATTACTTCAACCATGGATTTTGTTTCAGGGTTACCTTTATCACCTGGTAAAAAGGATTCCATATGGGTTATTGTAGACCGATTAAACAAGATAGCTCATTTTATTTCAGTTTGGGTAGATTACTCGATTGATAAGTATGCTGATTTGTTCATTAAATAAATAGTCAGAATGCATGGAGTGCCTATATCAATAGTGTTCGATCGAGACCCAATATTTACTTCAAGGTTCTGGAAGTCGTTACATGAGACATTGGGTACTCGATTGAACTTCAAGATAGCTTTTCATCCATAGACGGATGGGCAGTCAGAGCAAGTCATCCAAATACTTGAGGATATGCTAAGGGATGTGTGATTGAGTTTGAAGGATCATGGGAAAGGTATTTGCCTTTAGTTGAATTTACATATAATAACAGTTACCAGTCAAGTATTAAGATGGCCCCGTATGAAGCATTATATTGGAGAAAGTTCCGTACAACATTAAATTGGTTTGAATTGAAAGACCGAGACATAATTGGGCCGAAGCTGATTAAAAGATGGAGGAGAAAGTAAAGATTATTCAAGGAAATCTCAAGATAACCTCCGATTGGCAGAAATCTTATACTGATTTGAAAAGAAAAGAAATTGAATTTTAAGTGGTAGATAAAGTGTTCTTAAAGGTGTCACCTTACAAGAAAGTCTTGAGAATTGGCATAAGGGAAAGCTGAGTCCAGATTTATAGGACCTTATGAAATTTTGAAAAGAGTCGGACCAGTAGCATATCAGCTGACCTTGCCTCCGGATATGGACAAAATTCACAATGTTTTCCATGTATCGATGCTCAGAAGATATCGATATGATCCATCCCACATTATTAATCTAGAGGAAATAGAGGTCCGAACGAATTTAACTTATGAAGAAGAACCAGTGCGGATATTGGCTAGAGAAATCAAAGAATTGCGCAACAAAAAGATTTCTTAGTTAAGGTACTCTGGCAAAATCATAAGGTGGAAGAGGTTGCTTGGGAAAGAGAGGAGGACATGAGAATCCAGTTTTCATACCTTTTTGCTTCAGGTCTTTATCTAAATTTGAGGACAAATTTTCTTAAGGGGGAGAATTATAATATCCCAAATATCATACCAGGGACTATATCGAAAAGATTTGAAATTTAATATTAAATTGAATAAGTGGTAAAAAATGAGAAAAATGATTTATAATAGTGCTTAGACTAATTTGTATCAATAGATAAGTTAAGATGGCACTTTGGTCTTTTAAGAGGAAAATGAATTTAAAAATAGATATGGATTTTAAATAGGAAGAAAGAGGAAAGTAAAGCAATTCTACACTTCTTCTTCTTCTTTTTCACATTGGTGTGCTCTCCTCTCTTGCATAAGGTAAATTCCCATTAGCTAGTGTTTCCTTTAAATTATGGGTTGCTTTGGTAACATTAAGTGATATATATGCATAAGGAAGGATTAGATGTGATTAAAATGTTGAGATAATGGAAATAATAGGGAGATTATAAAATGGGTTTTGAAATGATATGTTAATAAATGAGTGTTTATTAATTTTTATTGGTAGATTTGACTTGTTAAAGAGCTAAATGAGAGATTAGAAACATTAGATTAGTTTAAAAACAAGATTGAAATTTTGGTGTGATTCTTAGAATAAAATCATATTGAGGGATACTAGATGTTTTAAGTATCTAAATAAGGGAAAGTTAGTATGTATAAGTAATGAAGAGTTTGGTAGCCTTATATAAGGTAATCCTAACGAAATTTGATCTCATTTGTGTAATAATCAGGTTAAAAACTGGAAAATCTGGGCACAAGTATCGGTACTGATATAACAGTACCAATACTATAGGCTAAAATAGGTTGAATCAACTGCGTAGTATCGATACTGATTGAATCAGTATCGATACCAAAGGGGGAGTATCAATACCGAAGGGAAGGTATCGATACCATTTTGAAACAGAATGCAAAAATGGTATCGATACCATATGAAGGTATCGTTTCCATAGTGTGGTAGTATTGATACCATGGTAGGGGTATCGATACTGAGGAACTAGAAATTGTATGAAAAGCTAAGATTGTTGTGGAAAAGTAATGAATAGGTACTTTTGAGTAATGTTTAAGTATAATTATTAGGAAATATACTAACAATTGATATTATACATGTATCTAATGGATATCAAAGCAAGGCAAGCCAGGTGAGTACATTTATTGTATGCAATCTATTTAAGTACAATATTCAATAAATACAATTAGATTGTTTAAATTTTAAAGTATGTTTTGAATTAGTTACTAAGTTTTATTTAATGTATTGAAAGAATATTATGAATGTGTTTTAGAGTATGATCTGCTCTAAAACGAATGATCATAAGAATAATGCATATGGATGCATTATTGGCATGAAAGGATGCCATAGCTGAAATGCATATGGGTGCATTATCGACATAAAAGAATAATGCATATGGGTGCATTATTGACATGAAAGGATGCCATAGCTGAAATGCATATGGGTGTATTATCGGTATAAAAGAATAATGCATATAGTGAATTATTGGCATGAAAGGATGCCAAAGTTGAAATGCATATGGGTGCATTATCGGCATAAAAGAGTAATGCATATGGGTGCATTATTGGCATGAAATGATGCGAAAGTTGAAATGCATGTGGGTGCATTATCAACATAAAAGTATGCTATAATTGAAAATGCATAATGGTGCATGATAAACATGAATGGACCTTATTAATGAAAATAAGGAATAACGATTAATGATTATGACAATTTCGAATGTAATATATTTTAACTAAAAAGGATTAGAGAATCCTTAAAGAATATACAATTCGATGTGAATCAAATAATAAGGCATACTTATGTATAGATAAAGGTTTCTTTACAATATTGTATCTCACTAAGTAAATACTTAACGTGTGTTTGCTTTCACGCATAGGTAAAGCAGAGACTAATCCAGTAAGGTGTGCAACCGTATCAGAAGTTATAATCCATTAAGGATGACTCACCATTAACATTGGAATAATAATAATCATTTTGGAACTTTGTTTGGCATGTAATTAAATTTTAACAAAAGTTTTTGTAATATAACTTAATAAGTACTACTTATTATGTTACATTATGTGGAATTAAGTTTGCAACAAAATTTTAAGGGTTTTTCAAAATGAGTATACAATTTTTAAAGTGATGTGACATTTGTATTCGTATATAAAAACATATACGGGATATGGGTGTTACATTCTGGGCATAATCAGATTGCCATAGCACCTGAAGATCGGGAGAAGACCACATTCACCTGCCCATATGGCACATATGATTTTTGGAGAACGTCGTTCGATCTATGTAACTCCCCGACAACTTTTCAGAGATGTGTGGTGGCCATTTTCTCTGACATGTGGAGGACTTTTTGGAAATATTCATGGATGATTTTTCCGTCTCAGGTGATGACTTTGATCGATGCCTCGACAAACTATCTAAAGTACTGAAGTGATGTGAGGGGTCCAATCTTGTGCCAAACTGGGAGAAATGTCACATTATGGTGACAGAAGAAATTGTGTTGGGACACAAAATTTCACACCAAGGCATCGAGGTTGACAAAGCCAAGCTGGAAATAATTGAGAATTTACCTTCACCTACCACTGTGAAGTGCATCATTAGTTTCGTAGGGCATGCAGGATTCAATAGACGTTTCATCAAGGATTTTCAAAGATTTCAAAGCCTTTGTGTCTGGTGCTTCAACAAAACCAACCGTTTGTGTTCAATGATGAATTCCATAGTGCATTCACTGATCTAAAAAAAAAAATTACCTTAACACCAATGGTTGTTCCAACTGACTGGGACCCCTTTCGAGATGATGCGCGACACCAATAATATGCAGTATGGGTAGTGTTAGGGAAAAGAAAAGGTAAAATCTTCCATGTCATTTCTTATGTTAGTCGTACCCTTAATGATGCACAACATAATGGTACCACCATTGAAAAAAATTGCTTGTTGTAGTATTCGACTTTGATAAGTTTAGGGCATACCTTATAGGAACTAAAGTAATTATATATACATATCACTCTGCCATTAAGTACCTAGTTAATAAAAAGAATACCAAACATAGGCTTATTAGATGGATACTCTTACTGTAACAATTTGATTTAGAGGTGAGAGATAGGAAGTGTACTGAAAAGAAGGGTATTAAAAACCAAGTAGCGGATCATTTATCTAGGCTAGAGAACAAAAACATTTGTCATGACATGAAAGAAATTTAGGAGGATTTCCCGGACGAGAAATTATTATTTGTCACGGTAGTGCCGTGGTTTGCTGACATAGTTAGCTTTCTTGTTAGTGGTATTATACCTTCAAATTTATCTAGCCATGACAAGAAAAAGTTTAGACATGATGTATTCCATTATTACTAGAATGAACCATTTTTTTCAAATAATATGAAGACCAAATAATCTAGAAATGCGTCCCTGAAGAAGAAATAAAGAGATTCTATTTCATTGCCATAAATCCCCGTGTGGAGGGTATTTTGGTGGGATGAGGACTGTTGTAAAGGTCCTCCAATCTGGCTTATACTGGCACACTTTATTCAAGGATGCACACGACTTCTATAAATCATATGATTATTTCCAACGCATTTGAATATATCGAAGAAAAATGAGATGTCATGGCAAAATATTTTAGAGGTCAAACTCTTTGATGTATGTGGAATTGATTTTATAGGACCTTTCCCAACATAGTTTGATGATCTGTACATCCTCTTGACTATAGATTATGTGTCCAATTAGGTGAAAGCAGTGGAACCACCTTGAAATGACTCCAAGATCATGCTAAAGTTCTTGAACAAAAATATATTCATGCAATTTGGAGAACCACGAGCAATTATCAACGATGAAGGCACTCACTTTGGTAACAAATTAATTGCCAAGGCACTACAAAGATATGGGGTGCACCATAAAATTGCCACATCATATCATCCCAGACCAATGGGCAACATGAGGTTTTAAATCATGAGATCAAGCAGATCCTTGAGAAGGTAGTTAACCCTAAACCAAAATATTAGTCACAAAAGCTGGATGATGCACTGTGGGCAAATCGCACAACATTTAAAATGCCTCTTGGGATGTCTCCATTCAAGTTAGTCTACGACAAGGCATGCCATTTGCCAGTGGAATTAGAAAACAAGGCATACTGGGCCATCAAGAAACTGATCATGGATGCACAGCTTACTGGAGAAAGAATTTTATTGGAATTAAACAAGATAGAAGAATTTAGAGCTTAGGCGCATGAAAATGCTTGCCTTTATAAAGAAAAGACAAAAAGATGACATGACAAAAAATTTACCAAGGTAATTTTTTCTAGGACAACAAGTATTGCTCTATAATTCAAGACTCAATGTGTTCCTATATAAGCTGAAGTCCAGATGGTCAGGACCGTTCATAGTAAATCTAGTACATAACCATGGGGCTATCGAAATATCGAAGTTGGATGATGGAATTACTTTCAAGGTGAATGGTCAAAGGCTAAAGGCATACAACGGAGCACCAATCTTGCGAGATAAAGCGACATCACTACTCCACAATGCCCAAGAGTTTGCTCATATCACCTGAACAAATTTTATTACCTAGGCAATATAATTTGCACTCTGTATATAAATAACTTTTCCTTATTTTATTTTAAACGAGTTGTTTATTCTAGTTTTATTTTCTAATTTTGTTTCTATTAGTGACCTGGTGACATGGGCATCTTAGGGATGAATCTCACGGATGGTAGAAAATAAACCATAATAATTTATTTAGCGTTACTTTTGAGAGGGAAAGTTTTTCCTTCATTATTTTATTTCCTTTTATCTTATAAAAATCTTTTGCATTAATAACCATATATCTTTTTCTTTTGTTTTTACCTATTTACCCCCAATAAACCGCCCACCTTCTCCAAAACTGCCTAGTTCTCTCTCTCTCCGTCTACTTTCACTTTCATTTCATCTACATCTTTTGTTTTGTCCCTTTTTCACCAAAACCCTCCATAGGTGTCATCCCAAATCTATGTTATCTCCATAAAATATATCATCACAAGAAAAATGACTCGCTCTAAGTCAAATCCAGGTGCGTCACTTCATCAGCTGTAGCAATACGTTTCAGCATTTCCAAAGTGCTGAGGGTGAGACAAGATTTAAGGCACTACAAAAATACCAAATTTACTTGGAGGATAGTTTTGTCTTCCTTGTCACTGACGAGGAACCATTCGGTCCAGAATAATGGACATTGTCCGAAAATGCAAATTGGAAAAGTTCACCCGATATTCAAAGGCAGTGGCGCTGGTCAAAGAGTTTTATGCACATCTGGGAGACCCATCCCAACACTCTGTCTATATGTGAGGAAGTTCATCCATTTCACCCCCTCAGCCATCAACATATACTTTAAGCTCAACAAAGTCGAAAAACAACATAAGAAATTTCTTGCCGAGGTAGATTCAAAGACATACAAGGGTGTGCTTGAGGATTTGTATTTTAGTTGGGTGAAGTTTGAAGGGAATGCCCCAATCATAAGTGCATGGATCGCCAAGCCCTTAAACTGGTCACACAATCGTGGAATTACTTTTTAAAGGGCAAGTTAATGCCTACCTCGCACAATACCATAGTGCTGCCACGACGATTGATGTTGTTCCATTCCATATCTACGGGCGCTCAATCGATGTGGGCAAGATTATCTTCGAGCAGGTCCAGGAATGTGCAAAGAGGGCCAGAGGTAACTTGTTTTTCCCAATTTAATAATCTCTTTATTCAGAAAGAAAAATATCCCGAAGAACTTTTGGAGGAGTTTATCAATCAAAGGAGGGCATCACCAAAAAGAGGGTGCCAGAGCTGACGAGTTTTGGTGATAACACTCCGACTGAAAGATTGGAACGATGAGCCAAATCTGTAGCTACAGCGAGAATGTCAACTGTGGTCACCAACATTCAGGAGACACGAAAGCGCCTAGAATGCTTAGAGGATCATATGCAGACTTTCTTAAATTATGTCAAGGCCAGAGATACACAACTGAATGCGTTCTTCAAGGAACTACAACTAGTTACCACTGAATATCTGTCGTCGTTACCTGAAGAACTATTGCAAAAATAACACCCATAGGCGGTAATACATTTTTCACCTCGGCACTAGATGTTCTGCCCAATTCCCTAGTTGATGTCACCCCTCTCGCCAAGAACATCTCTCCAATCCATGCAGAAGGCCAGTTCCAGCGGATGAGTACATCAGTTCGTCCTCTTCATCTTCGATGCATACGCAGTAAATCCCACCCAAAATTT
The DNA here is from genome assembly GCF_006381635.1 of Hibiscus syriacus. Classification (NCBI taxonomy): domain Eukaryota; kingdom Viridiplantae; phylum Streptophyta; class Magnoliopsida; order Malvales; family Malvaceae; genus Hibiscus; species Hibiscus syriacus. The sequence continues at coordinate 463,722 of NW_024062180.1, forward strand.
TCGAAGCTGACGATTTTCCCCAACCACTGATGTTGTTGAATCAGTTATAGAGCAACCTAGCCCTATTCCATCCCCTGAACAACCATATGATCTCAATATTGAACTAGTTATCAACCCTGAAGCAAGATAGTCCATAGACGTACCTACTGAACCCTTCCAAATTGAGGAGATGCCCTTACCAGAAAGTCTTCCTATTACCCGATGTCACCTCAAGCGCTCAGTAGGCCATATTGCTATGCCATCTCTATCATCGCTTCCCTCAAAAGACACATGATCAGCCAACCCCCTCATCTTAAGCGATGTAACACCCGTATGTCTAGCCGAACTTCTCCACCACAATGAGGTACAATATTTCACTTGCATTTGCATCAACATTTTAGAATAATTTCCCTTGCATTAGATTTCATGAATTGAGGATAATGCACCCCTCAAGTTTGGGGGAGATGTTGTGTCTCAAACTTATTTAGTTGCATTTGATAATGATTGGTTGCAAAATTTTTCTCATGGCACGAGTATATTATGATAGTTGTTGGAATAAATTGAGGATGCCCAATGATGAAAGCAAATTCTCAATGCCTAGGCCAGAATTTTTTTTATGACTGTTGAAGGATAGAACCGACTCTATGATGTGATACTTTGTGATATTGTTAACACGGTTGTATGTTTTCTCTGCTTAAGGTTCTTAGAAAATTTTTAGGGAAGAAGTTTTTGTGCATCATGGCATTAAATGATCAAAAAGATTAAGTGGAACTCTAATTCTTTAATTGTGTTGAATTACAAATAAAATCCTTAGCATAATTGTAGAAGGACATTGCTCTATGTGTTGGCATGACCTGGAAAACTCCATAAATAAATGGTTGCCTTAGCATATGAGTGAATGGAAGCAGTCATGGGATGACTCTACTTGACTACCTTGGGAGTGGAATGTATACTCTCTTTCACCTAGAGTGTGGGATAGTAGATGTGATGAGCTGACTCCCTTTAAAGCAGTGTAAAAAAGAGAGAGAAAACAAAACAACATAAAGTATGAAGTTACATAAATTGGAGTGAAACTATTCTTAGTGAATAATTTGATGTCATGGTAAAACAGAAGAACTTACTTAGGAGTTTTCTAAATACGTTAAAGCATATAATATATACAATCATGCACACACACTGGCAAAGAGTCTTGACCTAAGGAAATGTGCTTAACTTATCGTACGATTTTGCATGTTGAGGCCAAACTTTTTGTTGAGGGCTGAAATTTTAAACAACATGATTGTCCTAATTTTTACTTTACTGTGACACTTAATTTTTATACCGTTTATTATCCATTACTTTAGGACAAGCAATATCTTAAGTTTGGGGGTTTGATAACTCCATAAAAGACAGTGTTCTGGGTGTTTTTACTTAGGTTATTGTTTGTCTAAAAGCCATTTGTCATAGCATTTTAGTTGCATATAGTTGCATGTAGGACACATTTTTATGTGGTGGACAAGTTTTATTGAGGAAAACTTTATTTGGTTTAACCGATGCTGCTAAAGAGGAAGGTTGTTTGTTGGTTGTGTTGATGCAGGAAATGACGAAGGAAGAATTTATTTTCTAAGACAACTCAATTTGCTTGGTCCAATAGAGAAGAAGACGACAGTGAGGAACACATTTTTCTTACCTAGGCAAGAATATCATGCAAGTTTGACGCAGCTTGACGACTACTAACGTCATTTGCCTAGCTTCAACCTCACGTGCATTGATGCCCTTATTAAGTTAATTGAGACCACTACCAGCTGGTATATCATTCACAAAATGGGTATAACATTAAGGGTATTTATAGAATTTCCAAGGGTACTAAACCTTAGAAATTCACATTATAAATACCCCCATTATAACTCTTCAAAAAAAAGGAAGTAAAATCAAGAAGAGGATAGAAGAATATACTCGAGGCTTGGAGTAGGCGACTGCAACACTCACTTTCACACTGTCCCCCACTCGACTGTCCTTGGTGCCTTATATAGCCAGACTTTATTACAGCAATCGGAGCAGTCGTGGTGGTGGTTAGAATGGACAAAGCTATGATTTTGGAAGTTTATCTTCCTTTTTTTCATTTCCTTATCGTTTCAAGGGCTGTACTTAATGAATGATTTTTGGATGATATTTACCACACCATAACTGTTTTATTTGGTGTTGGATGACGCTTGAATGATATTTTGTTCAATTGTTAGTGGTTGATGTAGTTTTTGTTTATGCTAAGTTTTGTCTTGTTCATTGCTTTAATTTTTTTCCTTGACGCTGTAAGAGCCTTCGAGAGATTTCATGGTGCCATGGAAAAACATTCATAGTCTTTGTAAGAGCCTTTGAGAGATTCCATTTTTCTAGGAGTAGATGCCTAATATCGAGAGAGTTAGGGTAGATATTTGAACAAGGGAACTAAATCAGGATGGAGAAGTTTTAATGTGCCTTAGAGATAAGGAGAGGGTTTCATTCAACTAAAAAAGGTAAAACCTTGAGTAAGATAGTCTAAAATCTACAGTTTACATTAAGGGGTATTACCGCAACAATAGTTTGACAAACCAAGGGTTATAGTTCATGTCGAGTAGTATTGTCAAAAGGCCTAAAACACTCTAGTGAATCTGGTCGGGCAGCACAAGAATATCATTTGAATCATCATAAACGTAGACAAACCTTGAGGTTTTTCTAAATATTTGACACTCAAACATTTTTATTACCTTGACAACTTTTTTTATTTACATTTTGTATATTTTTATTGCCTCGACCAAACTTTTCTAATAACTGGACTTTACAATTTTTCTTTCCTGACAATGTTTTTTCATCTGTTCATACACTTTGTTACTGTTTTCTTTTTAGACAAGAATCGTAGGACTAGTTAGTGACACCTAGTTCTACCTGTTGCAAACATAAAAAAATCCCATCACTCCCCGTGGAGATGAAAACTCACTCACTACTATGTTACTTGCATCGATCGCGTATAATTGCATAAATTTGTGTGCCACAACACATATATTACATGCAATCACTTGTCACGAACCTGCCTGCCGTCCGACACATACAACCACCCTCAAAAGTACATTGTTCTTCCATCGCATAACTCAAAACTTGAGGATTCTCCTCGAAGAAGTTGTTCTACTCGATTTTTCAACTGAGCATCTAAACTCTACAATCTATTAACTTAACTCACTAACTCGGGTTCAACCCTCAACTCGACTAGCAAACAACCCAAATCAGTTAAAGTTAGAGGTTCTAGTAAAGCTCTCAGCTCTACCATAATCTTCTTGCTCAAATTATCTATAAAAACGTTCGTTTACTTGGATGATAGTCGATAAAAAATTCATAGTACTTCAAAAACTTTACCTATTTTCATTACCTTAAGTTCAACTCCTTCTGAGTAAGATATACTTAAGACTCTTGTGATCCATAAAGATGTGACACTTATCCCCTAATAAGTAGTGTCTCCAAATCTTTATTGTAAAAACCACTACGACAAGCTCTAAGTCGTGGGTGTGATAGTTTCTCTTGTGAGGCTTTAACTGACAAGATACATAGGCCACAACTTTTCCTTTTTGCATCAAAACATATCCCAAACCATTTAGTGATACATCACTAAATACGGTGAAGTCTTTACCCGATTCCATTTGTGTTAAAATAGGAGCTTGTGTGAGGATTTGTTTGAAAAAATTATAACTCTCTTGGCGCTTCTCTTTCCATACAAAAAAAAAAAACTCCCTTATGGAGTAACTTGATCAACGGTACCAGAATCATAGAGAATCCCTTGAAAAAATGACAGTAGTACCCTGCTAGGCCTAAGAAAATGCATACTTCGGTGACATTCTTAGGCGATTCCCACTCTGACACTTCCTTAATCTTTTAAGGATCTACTCAGATGCCATCGACCACTACTACATGGACCAGAAAAGCAACTTTAGTCAACCATAGTTAGTACTTCCAAAAATTGGTATAGAATTGACTCTCAAGCATCTACAAAACGATGCAAGGTGTTGATCATGCTCATCATCAGACTGGGGGTACATAAGAATGTCATCAATTAAGAACACCATAAACTAATCTAGATAGGGATGGAAGACACGGTTCATTAAATCCATGAATGTCATCAGGGCATTGGCGAGTCTGAATGGCATCACGAGAAACTCGTAATGGCCATATCTTGTCTTGAAAGAAGTCTTGGCGATGTCGACATCCTTCAGTTTCAACTAATAATACCTTAATTGCATATTTATCTTAGAGAATACACAAGCTCCCTTGAGATGGTCAAACATATGATCTATCATAGGAATAGGGTAGAGTAGTTCTTGATAGTCAACTTGTTCAATTATCGATAGTGGATTCACAACCTCATCGATCCATCATTTTTTTAACAAAGAAGACTAGTGCTCCCCAAAGTGAAATGCTCAATCAAATTCAATGAACTTTTAAATCTAGTTCTTTAACTCTTTCAACTCCATGCACCATGCGATAAGATGCAATTGAAACTGGAGCTGAACCTGGCAAAACCACTATGCAAAATTTGAATTCATGGTCAGGCGTAAACTTGGCAAATCTTCTGAAAATACATCAAACAATTCTCTCACAGTACGAATGTCCTCAAGCATCGAAACAGAAACTTGCGTACCCACAACATGTGCCAAGAAAGCTTCACACCCCTAACTCAACAATCTCTGAGCATTGATTGCCTAACCAACTTTGGTAGTGCAACTCGTACTCTCACTGTTCATCACTACCTTGGTCCCATTATCCTTGTAAAGTTTAAGTTGTCTCATCTTGCACCTCAAACTTGTGTCATGCTCGATAAGCTAATCCATGACTAAGATCACATCGAACTGACAAAACATTAGCTCTATCAAATAGGCTATGAATACCTCACCTTGAAGCTCTATGGAGAAATGACTATGAACCTTGTCCACCAAGACATCTGATCCTAAGAGACTAGACACTCTAACCCCTATCTCTAAATCCTCGGATGAGATATTCCTCTCTCGGACAAGGTCATGGATTACATAGGGGTGGGTGGAACTTGGATCTACTAATACAATTAAAGGAATTTAATGACTGTATATATACCTGAAATCACATTAGTGTAGCATCGTACTCCTCTTGGCTCTCACTATATGTTGACGTGCAACTACTCTAGGGTCCTAGAAGGTCTCAGATCTGAAGGTACTCTACTGTACTGCCCAGAAGCGACTTTGCCACCCTCAAAGACCCTCGACTTCACTGAAAAGAAGGATTAGATCTTTGTAAAGATATGAGGGATGAACTCTGAGCTCGGGGATAATCTCTAACGAAGTGGTCCAAGGAACCACAACTAAAACAACCTCTAGTCGCTCGGTAACACTCTCCAAGGTGCCTCATGCCAAAAGTTGAGCACATAGGAAGATCTGGCACCAACTTTGATATGTCATCCTAGATCTGAAAGTTGACAATAAGGGTCTTCTGTGAGAGTCAGACTTACCATCACGATCTAATCTCTGAGTTATCCCTCTAAATGACCCTGAAGACGGTCTCTCGAAACCTGGGGACCTCTGGCCCACTTAGCCGCTGACTGAGATGGCCTAGTAGTCTCTATAGCCCTCCAGCTCTAACCTACCAAGTCGCTTTCCACCTGAGCTTTCTTGAGCAAAATTCTCTCAACTGCCTTTTCCTATCAAGACAGTTCCACAAAAAAATATGAGAGGGATCGGTTGCCAACTGAGTCTAAATATCCAAGTGGAGGAGATCCCTGAGCCTCCAACTATAGTGAGCCTCCGAAAAAATGAGCTTTGGCGTATACTTGCTCAAATAGAGAAATTAATTCTCATACTCAAGAATGCTCTTGTCACCCTAAGTCAATGCAGAAACTAATCACACAATCTCATAGAAAATTGACAGGAAGTACTCCCAGGTGGGTCTCTCTGACTCCATTGCCAACTCTACAGTTTCCCACCAATCAATAACGTCAGTTTTAAAAAGGGTGGTGACGCACTCTAACTTACCCTCGAGAGTGAGGTACAACTACCAAAGACACTAGTTTACAAAGATGGGATTGTCATCCTCAGATCCATAGAAGTCGGTCATCCTGTACCTATAGAGCCTCTAAAAAGTGGACTCTTGAGGTACCACTGTAGGCTAACCTAGGGGTATAGGTGGGAGAGGTGGTTTGAGGGACAATTTCAGAATAACACAAACTATCTGCCTAAAGTCGAGATGAGATCACGAAATAAAGTAACCTTATCGACTACTACGTCTATAGGCAGCTCATGCTTAGTATATGGGGTATACTCATCACCGAAATCTTCATCCAAGGAGCTGCGACTCTCTTCCTGGGCCTCGTTACTCAGAATTATATCGTCAACCATGATAAAATCCTAAAATTAGAAAGGAAAGAGAGGTTACTATTGCCATTCCAGAATCTTAAGTATTCTTGACACACTAGGGGCTTGTACTCACATAGAAACTTACAGACTCTAACCAGCGGGTCTTAGGAATAACTAAACATGGACGCTCTGATATTACTAAATGTAAATGTAACATCCTAATCTAGTCTGACCCGAAGATCCATGGATTACATTGTCACACGGAACCACTGAAATGGTCAACCCAAAAATTTTCTTTTCAAAACAATTTATACTTATAAAAATCATCCATCATTTCATAAGCGGAATCGAATTTAAGTTTACAAAATGTGGGAGTCTCTTAAAAAGAAATGATTATCACCAATGAGTTTAAAAAAATAGAGTTATGACTCTAATAATACAAGGTCCATATAAAATACATGCTCTCTAAATCTACTCAAGACATACTCTACAAATCGTCTGGTTTGAAATGTATTGATGCGATATGCTCCTCAACGATCCCCTACTAACTGTACATGAAAACACAATCCATATGCTGAGCTCAAAAGCTTAGTGCCACAAAAATAGATATACAATACTATATGCATTCATTACACGAACATGTCGGTGTACAAAGTCATAAACGTGCAAAAGTTTATAACAAACATGAGATAGGCCAAGCGATATGGTCAGAGGAATTTACGTGCATCTCAGACAACACATTAGACTATCTAGAGTGTGATAGGTTCAGGGTAAGAACCAGTATTTACGTGCATCAAAACTTATATCTTAGATACTCGAGATGTCGAGGTGATGATCAAAATTTACGTGCATCAGAAGCTAACATTTTGAACATAGTTGATCATAAGGAACAATTTTGGAATTTAAGTGCATCAGAATTTGTATCGATACGACCCAAAATTTATGTACATTAGATGCATACCAAATAAACTATATTCAGATATTTCACAAACAAAGGATGATCATCATAATGCCAAGGTATAGGGTGTCCTTATCGTTTCCCAAGCATCATACAAAGGTAAATCTTATGTTATCCTAACTTGCTTTATTTCTAGGTGAGAAATTAGTTAACTTTATTATTTTCACTTGTATAGAATACTTGAAGCTTAAGTGAACACAAAACACCCAAGCCCGAATACCTAAATCGATTGAACAAAAATTTGAAAAAATCATAGTGGGTATCGATACTGTGCAAGCAATAGCGATACTGACCACTTTGGTATCGATACTCACCTGAGTATCGATACCAAAATTAGCTTCGATGTTTTGAAAAATAACTTGGTATCGATATTCTACCCTGGGTATCGATACTCCCATGAGTATCAATACCAAATTTGGCTTCAATGTTTTCAAAAATGCCTCAGCATTGATATTTACCCTCTCAATATCAATACTCCTTGAAGGGGTATCAATAATTCCCTTATAAATTGCTTGGTTTTTTCCTTTCACGAAGAACAATATCGATATTATTTTTCCAGTACCGATACCGACTGACCTGAGTGATTTGTTTTGAGCACAAAATCATACCAAAAACTCACCTATACACTCCCCTAGACTAGAAAAGCTTATTAGAGTCTTATTTGAGGTCTTAGAGGTCAAAAGTTATCATCTTTCATGCTTACAAAAATCAAATATAAATTATGTCATGGATTTACTCTAGCATGTTTTCACGAGCTTAACATACAAAATATGAGCATACAATGAGCTACATGTGGTATGGTCAAGTTAGAATCATGTTACATTAAAGCTAGGTGATTGAAAAATGTTCCCAAGTCACCCAAGGACTAATTTTTCTTTTCTTCTAGCATTTGATCTCTCCCCTTGCTCTAGCACTAATCAAAACAAGTTTAATGAGTTGTTAGCTCATTTTAGACCTTAGAATTCTCAAATAAAGCTCAGGGTTATTAAAGCTTGGACATTTGTTGCTTTTTTGAGAGTAAAGAAAATGGAAAGAAGAGAGGAAGAAGATAAAGCAGTGGTGAGGAAAAATAGATACAACAGACGATGATATCATCCCAATTAATGGGAATTCAGCCTTATTTCAAAAATTGGTTAAATTACTCTCCTAGTCCCTCCTCATTTTGTTCCAAAATAAAAACATCCCTTTTTAATACTTGTTGGGCTCATCTTAAGCCCAAATCAAATGATACTTGGGTCAAACTCTTCATGGGCTAGGAGGATTTATTCTAAGGTCCAATTCAAATATACCCGAAACTCCTAACCTGGGATTCAGAGCATTGCAATGTTAGTTGAATATTTCATTGACCCTAGAGTTTATGTAATATGATATTTATCTCACATTCAAATAATTCCTAAATAAAATTAAATTTAAAGTCAAATGATCCTTCAATTATAAAATGTTATGTTTTTTGTGTCCCTTATTCATTAAAAGGTACAAAATAATCCTCAAATATAAGATATTATTTTGTTGAGTCCCCTAATAACTAAAAGTTACAAAATGATCACCGACTATCAAAAGTTTCAAAAATGTCATTCGATAATTAATACGTTCCAAAATCGTCATTTTCTGTTAAAAATCGACATACGTGTGAACTGAATGTTAAGATGCTGACTGAGATATGATAAAATCATATTTTAGTGATGTCTACTGGCACTGTTGTTGCTTTCAAGCACTAGCTTGACTGTATAATATAAACAAAGTTTTAATTTAACAATTACAACTAAATGATTTGGGATCATATTTTATCATATGTCAGTCAATAGGTTAACATCCACTTCAGATGATCATCAATTTTTAATGAAAAATTACGAGTTTGGGACATACGAATAGTTGGATGACTATTTTATAACTTTTAATAATAAGAGGACTCTACAAAGCAATACATTATAGTCAAAGGGTCATTTTGTAACTTTTAATAGTCAGATGACTAACAAATCAACTCCCTATAGTCGGGGGACCATCTGTGTAATTTACCTTAAAATTAAATATCATTTTCTAATGAACCTATTGAGTGATCTTAGTGGTTAAAGAGAGAAGTCTTAGTTCTTAAAAAAACTATTATTTTCCCCAAAGTTCTAGATTCGAGCAATTGTATCTATAGAGTGTATGTGTTTTAATGACTAAAAAAGGTTTTGTACAGATACTATTTTATAGATAAATACTTATGTAATCAGTGACGAAATCAATTAAAAAATAGATCTAAAATTTTAATAATATTTTTGATTGAATTTATAATTTTTCTTATCTTCTACATTATTTTTAATAAATTAAATTTAACAATAATAATAAATATGTAATTGCTCCCTAAACTTTATTAAGGAAAATACACGTTTAGTATCTAAACTATCAATTTTAGTCCATTTTAGTACCTAAACTTAAAAAAATTCAAAAAATACCTAAAGTTTGGTTTTTGTTTCATTTTAGTATCTCGTCATTAAAAACTTTAGTTTTTGTTTCATTTTAGTACCTCGTTCAAAATTTAACGCGTTAAGTTTTTAACCACGAGGTACTAAAATGAAATGAAAACTAAATAAAAACTAAACGTTAGGAATAATTTTGAAAAATTGAAAGTTTAGGTACTAAAATAGACCAAAACTGATAGCTTAGGTACTAAATGTGTAGTTTACCTTATTTATTAGAAGAAAAAAATTAGAAAGTATTAAAGTAGGGAAAGAAAGAAAAACGATGGTTGATTTTAGACCTGGTAAATTTGACCCGAACCTGATTATCCAAAGCAATTTACTCGAAACGAGACCCGAAAATTAGTGAATCTTGATAATTACCTTATTTCCATCATTTTATCTCCATTTTAATATCATTAAATAAATAGAAAAAAATCTCTTTTACTAATTTTTATTTTTTCCTTTTCAATTTGACAAAATTTTAATTTAGTCAATAAATTTCAACTTTCTCACTTTAACATGAAAATTCCACTTAATTCCACTGTTATATGTTAAATTTCACTATCTAAAAGTATCCAAATAAATTCCTAACCTCAAACTACCATCCTTCAAAATTTTGTAAACTTTCTATTCAATCTGATTATATGAATATTTCGCTGAACTTTATCATTTAATAAACTTTTATACAAATCCTGGATCAAAAATTTGATTCCCATGAAATATCATTCTTGAAGGTGAACTATTTATTTACGGGATAAAATTCTTTTTGAGAAAATAACTACTTTAGTCCCTAAACTTTCCCAAATTTTTACTTTTCCATTAAACTTTCAAAATTTACATTTTGGTCATTTGCCAAACTTTTGGGGTATTACAGCAAGCACCTAAAAGTAAGACTAATAAATTGTGTGACAGTTAAAAGGTAACAAGTTTAAAGCGGAACACAAAATGTTATAATTCAGAACCTAAAATGTTATCGATCGTAGTAACATAACAAGTTGTGCTTAAATTTTATAAATGATAATAAAATAAGTTATAAATGATAAATGTTATGAATATTATTAACATTTTAGGTTGTGCCTAAAATGTTAATAGAATTTAAGCTGATGATGCCTTAGACATTCTCACGATAACAAAATAATTTATAACGGTAAATGTTATTAATATTATTAACATTTTAGGTTGAGCCTAAACATGTAATGGTTCACAAAGAAGTAGGTTGCGATCTGAAATGTAATTTTCTTTGTAATAAAATAGGTTGTGCCTAAATTATTACTAGAGTTTAAGATGATGGAGCCTTAAATTTTCCCATGGTAAAATATAAGTTAAATGTAGAAAATGTTATGAATATATAAAAGAAATACGGTTGTGCCAAAGAATGTCATGGTTCACTAAGAAATAGATTGCGATATGGAATGTTAATATTTTTATTAAATAAAATGGGTTGGCCCTAAAAATGACATGATTCACTAAAATATAGGTTGTAGTATGGAATATTAATATTTTTATTAATAAAATAGGTTAAGCCTAAAATGTTATGGTTCACTAAGAAAGTAGGTTACGATCTATAATGTAATGTTAATATTTTTTTTAATAAAATTGGTTGCGCCCAAGAATGTCATGATTTTGAATATAACTAAGTTGTGATATGTTATATTAATATTTTTAATAAAATAGGTAGCGCCCAAGAATATCATGATTTTGAATAGAAATAGGTTGCGATATGTTATGTTAATATTTTTAATAAAATATGTTACACCCAAGAATATCATGTTTTTGAATAAAAATAGGTTGTGATATGTTATGTTAATATTTTTTAACAAAATAGATTGCGCCCAAGAAAACCATGGTTTTGAATAGAAATAAGTTGTTATATGTTATGTTAATATTTTCATCAGTAAAATAGGTTGCACCCAAGAATGTCATGGTTTTGAATAGAAATAGGTTGTGATATATTATTATCAATACTTTTAAATATAGAAATAGTTGAAGATAAGATCGAAAGTTAAAATATCGATACTTATTCGGTAATGATCGATCTTTTAAAAATGGAAAGAAAATAAGCTAAAAGTGAAAAATATTATTCATATATAAGAAATATTGTTCGCCCAAAAAATAAAAAATTTAAATCGTTTCAAAAGTATTGATATTCAACGATTTAATATCGATATTGAGGGACGTAATTATAGTAAAAACATGATTTTTGTATTATATTTAATAATATAAATGATTTAATACCTATAAGTTAAAGAATTAACAATTAGAAAACACACTACTTACAATGTTATACTTATAAATCAATTTTGTTTACTTTTGCATAATATAAAAGGATTCAAACATATAACATAGACAATTGACGATTAAAAAAGGCGTCACCTATAATGTTATACTTATAAACATGTTTTGTCTTACTTTTGCATAATAAAAATGGTTTCAAAGAATAACCTAAATGGTTGAAAATTAAAAATAGGTGCAACCTATAATGTTAAGCTTATAAACCTGTTTTGTCTTGTTTTTTCATAATAAAAACGATTTCAAACATATAATATAAACAATTGACAATTTTAAAAAGACACAACTTAGAATGTTAAACTTATAAACCTGTTTTGTCTTACTTTTTCATAATATAAACGGTTTCAAACATATAATGTAAACGACTGATAATTTAAAAAAGTATATGGATACTTGTGAAAAAATATCGATATTTTGCAATGTTTTCATTTTTTTAAAATTCAAAAGTACGGATAATTTTGAAAAGTATTGATACTTTCGAAAGTATCCATACTTTCAAATTAGGAAAAAAAGAAAAATGAAAAGGTTAAAATATCAATATTTTCCCAAAAGTATTCATACTTTTAAATTCAAAATTTAAAATATCATTTAAATTTTTTAATTAATAAAAATATTAACATTCCAAATCGCAACCTATTTCCTAGTGAACCATGATATTCTTGGGCATGACCCATTTTATTAATAAACATATTAATATTCCATATCGCAACCTATTTCTTAGCAAACCATGACATTTTTTGGTGCAACCCATTTTATTAATGAAAATAGTAACATTCCAGATCACAACCTATTTCTTAGCGAACCATGACATTTTTTGGTGCAACCCATTTTATTAATGAAAATATTAACATTCCAGATCACAATCTATTTCTTAGTGAACCATGACATTCTTGGGCGCAACTATATTTCTTATATATATTCATATCAGTTTTAGCTTTTAACTTATTTTGTTATCTTGGGAAAATCTAAGGCTCCATCAGCTTATACTCTGATTATATTTTAAGCACAACATAAAATGTTAATAATATCATAACATTTACAGTTTATAACTTATTTGCTTATTGTTTATTACACTTTAAGTGAAACATGTTATGTTACTACGATTGATAACATTTCTGGTTTCACATTATAACATTTTTTTGTTCTGCTTTTTACCGGTTACACCAGCTTAAAATAGTTGCAACATAATATATTACATATAAGTTAACATTTCCAGTAGCGGTATACCTATTTTATTAATATTTTTTTCATGTTTCCGGTTGTGCTATTTTTTAGTCTTATCTAACTATACTTTTCTTTAGACATCCCCCATATTTTTAGAAAAATACTGGCCTCCTTAACTTCACCATTCCTTTATCATTATTATTAGGGAAAAGTACTTGAAATACCATTAAACTTTGAATATTGATTTATTTATAACATTAAAAATTTAATTTATCGATTAGAATATTAAATTTTGATTTTCGCTTCAATTATGACTTTTCACTATTAAATTACTAACATCATAGTGACATAATTAGTGATTAATGATGTGATTAATGAAGTGACTGTCGCACCAAAATGATATCATTTTAATGAGACTGTTTTGGTATCTAAAAAGATTTAAAACTATGTTGTTATGATTATACTTTTTATGTGATATACTAATGAATGTTGGCAAACAAAATATCCTAAGTAGTGATGATATATGTTAATATTCATGTCTATTTGCTTATACTCACATTACATGCTATATTTATTAACTACATGAATTTTAGTAGAGTAGAAATGTTCCATTGATCTTGTAAATGTCAACGTTAAGAGATTTTCGTTCATAAATTAGTAGATCTTGTTCATGTCAAAGGAACGTCATGGTCATTGGATTTTCAACACCTTCCTTCAAAGTAAAATATCCGAGTAACATTAACGAATATATATATATATATATAGTACCTTGCTAGTATTTTGATATGTAAACTCTATTATTATTTTTGATTTTGGTTTACATTATGTCATATTTATAGCTTTGATTTTTCTATAAATATTTTTTAACTATTATGTTTTAATACTATTAAGTGTAGATATTTTAAACAGGGTCGAAACTATTATATTAAAATTATGAAGTTTTTAAATTTATCAGTTACCTCGATAGTTTAATGTAACATCATAAATTTTTAGATCTTATGGGTTGGATTTAAGGTATTACAAGTAGACTGAAATTGACGAGAAACAATAAAAAAACTTTTTACCTAAAAATGTTTAAATTTTTTTAATATGTTGTTTCAATGATTTACACTTTACTTAACGCACACTATATATATATATATTGAAAATAACCATAGTATTTCGAAAGCCTATCAACAAACGTCTTGTCAATTACAGACTGAACAAATACAATCCAGACTATCGAAAATAAAATATAACAATGATCACTTTGTGATAGCCTGATAAACAAAACCATTAGCAAGTGGAGTAACGACGTACATAAACTGAGCACACCAACGTCTTCGAGCATCAAAACATGGAGGAGAGAAACTTAAAGAATAACCAAAATGGCCAACGAAAAAAGCGCTCTCCCCTTAACAACAATCCCATCCGACACATATATACGATGACCAACGAACCGTCTTGTATAAACTAACAGAGGAATCGGGCATCAGGAAAGCAACCAACCATGTATTCAGTGAAAAACAAAAGACCGATAAGAAGACAAATAAAAAAAATGCACCGAGAGTCTAAAACACTGGTAGCCATGATATCCTTTACTAAAAAAAAGGGCCAAGGGAAATTATTATTGAAAATATGATGAAAAAGAACTAAAAATGATAGGGTGGTGGCCGGAGAAGACCACCACCATTTTCATGAAACAAAGAAATTTAAAAAACTGCCCAATAAATGTACCTTCCGCAAAGCACTTTGTGGGAGAATGGGCTAATGCTACTATATATATATATATGATATCTTAATAATATTTTAGTATTTTTTAATAATTTAATTTTTATTTTAGTATTTTCAATTTGTTTTTTAAATATTGAAATATTTTAATTTAAAAATATTTATTACTTTTTTATTTTTCTTAAAAGCTAAATAACGTATTGAACTTTCAATAAAAAAATAATTAAGTATCAAACTTCCTAAAAATTAAATTAGACTTTCCATCACATCATTATTCACATGGACTCTCAGCTTTCCTTTGCACCCAAATCTCAAAAGTTTCTTTTTATGTGACACCTTCAGAAATACTTTTTCTCCCACTTGAAATTCGATTTCTTTTATTTTCAAATCAACATAAGATTTCTGTCGATCGGAGGCTATCTTTAAATTACCTTGAATAGTGTTTACTTTCTCATCCATTTCTTTAATCAATTCTGGCCCAACTAGGTCTCAGTCTTTTAATTCAAACCAATTTAATGTTGTTCGACACTTTCTCCCATACAAGGCTTTATACGGGGCCATCTTAATGCTCGACTGATAACTGTTATTATATGCAAATTCTGCTAAAGGAAAAATCTCTCCCATGATCCTTTAAACTCAATCACCCATGCCCTTAACATATCCTCAAGTATCTGGATAGCTCGCTTTGACTGCCCATCTTCTGCGGATGAAAAGCTGTGCTAAAGTTTAATCGAGTACCCAATGTCTCATGTAACGTCTTCTAGAACCTTGAAGGAAATCTTGGGTCCCGATCATATACTATTGATATAGGCATTCCATGCAGCCTAACTATTTCTTTATTATACAACTCTACATACTTATGCATCGAGTAATATACTCGAACGAGAATAAAATAAGCTCTCTTGGTCAATTGATCTACAATTACCAATATGGAGTTTTTTTCTTGGCAATAAAGGTAGCCTCGAAACAAAATCCATGCTAACTCGCTCTCACTTCCATTCAGGAATGGATATCGGTTGAAGCAATCTGGATGGTACTTGATGTTCAGCTTTCACTTGCTGACATGTCAAGCATTTTGCCATAAACTCCGATACGTCACTATTCATAACATGCCACCAATAACGAATTTTTAAATCCTGATACAACTTATTCCCGCCTGGATACAATTGAAGACACCAAAGCATCAACCAAATAACAGAGAAAGAAGCCAAGCCAATGAGGCACTCATAAACAAATATTTTTTCTTCCTTCACTTATAATTTTCCCTTTCTGGCATTCACATGGAATCCATTTAGTTTTCTTCAATTTCGACTACCCTTTACATCAATCACCAATTATTTCTTTCTTTTCTGTGATAATTATTTTATAACATCCCAAATAAAAAAATATTTTTTATTTTTTCCTTTTGTGTTTCGTAAAGATCTGGTTGGTGGTGGATCCATGGGGAGGTTATTTTTGTTGAATCATGAAGGGAAGGCTTATAGCTCCAAGAAATGCAAAACCCATATTGCTCTTTATGATGATATTTTCTCCAAGGCTATTTTTCTTCTTACTTAAATTTTATTCCTTTAACTCTTGGCTAAAGTCTTCATCTGGGTGTTCCTAATTTGTTTGGTTGTACCGTGTTTGTGTAATGGCAGTTCTAATTATGATTAGGGGATACCTAAGTTTCCATCGTTTTATTAGTTCACAACATTTATTACTGCCAGTATTTAGAACACATTTTTATTTTGGATGAAATTTATAATTAATTTGCTGATTAAATTGAGATTTATTCTATCGTTAAACTAGGAATTTGGATATTCCATGTTTTCTTTCTTCTGGTTTATGGTTTAATAGAATTAGTATTTTGTTTTGCAAGTTTAATGGTTTTTATATGTTAAATTTGTCATAGAAAAAATGGATGGATGCTTGGAGGATTTCAATTATGTTGCTATCAACTCTTTTTAAGCATAGATGATATTTTGGTTTCCTTTACAAGGGCTTGGCGCTTTGATGATAGCAAATTATTGGTTGGTATTTTAAGACAAGCATGATGTTTAATGTATTTTGTTTTGCTTTCTTGAGGACTTGTGCTAGAGATTCAACCTACTATGTACTATGTAAATGTTATTCTCAATCATGAATGTTAGATTTTGCATATTTGGTTCTACGATAATAGACACTTTGTATTACCGACAAAGTCGTAAAATAATGCTAATGTGAAGAAGATGGTAACCGTATTATGCATTCAAATTGCTTGAAAGTTAAAATGCTTATACTCAACTTAGGAACTGGTTAGTGGATGATAACTACGGTAAAGAATGAGGATGCATTATTACTTTAGTATTTAGTAGTTATATATTTCATAGGCATATTGGTGTTTATGATTGCATCATCAAAGGGCTATAATGTGCTTAATAAAGAACATATTTCTTCAATTCATCATTATCGAGAATACAAAGTCTTCCCCGATAATATAGACATCCATCCACTCTTATTTCGAAGTCTTTGCTCTCAATCTTTTCAATTTGTGCGATTCTCGTCAAGCATTTCTTATCTTGACTTTGTATCTTTTTTATCCGATCTAAAAACATCGGCTTTAACTTAAGCTCAACAATCAAGGTACCATCTTCCTTTACTGATATATGTGCATCCAAAGCCCGTAGAGAGGCAAAAATATTTCGGCTCAGTGTATCCGCTACTACATTCGCATTTCCAAGAAGATAATCAATAATTAATCATAATCCTTTAAAAGCTCGATCCATCTTCTTTGCCTTAAGTTTAGTTCTTTCTAAGTCAACAAGTACTTTAGACTCTTGTGATCTATATAAATATGGCACCGTTCCCCATACATATAATGACGCAAATTTTCAATACAAACACGACGACTGCCAAATCTAAATCGTGAGTCGAATAATTTTTCTCATGATTCTTCAATTGTATTGAGGCATAAACCACAACGTTTACATCTTGCATCAGCACACACCCTAGTCCATTATGGAATGCATCACTGAAAACAACAGTCTTTACCTGCCTCAGGTTGTACCAACACGAGGGCCTCTGTTACTATCCTCTTGAGCCTTTCAAAACTTTATTGACATTTCTTCATCCATAAAAATGACATATCCTTTCGTAATAACTTAGTTAGTGGGAACGCTAACATTGATAAGTCCTTCACAAACCATCGATAATAACCAGCAAGTCCCAAGAAACTCTGAACTTCAAAAACATTCTTTGGGGGTTGCCAGTCCACTATAGCTTGAATCTTTCTTGGATGTACTCTTATGCTTTCTGAGGAGACTATGTGACCAAGGAAAAAAACTTCAGCTAACGAAAATTCACACTTTGAGAATTACGTATATAACTTCTTCTCGCGAAGTGTCCGAAGAACTACGCGAAGATTAGCATCATGTTATTCTCTTGACTTAGAATATACCAAGATATCATCTATAAATATCACCACGAATTGATCCAAGTACGGTTGGAATATTCGGTTCATCAAATCCATGAATGTTGCAGGGGCATTAGTCAACCCAAATGGCACCACTACAAATCATAGTGCCCATACTTAGTCCGAAAAGTTGTCTTTGAAATATCATATTCTTTGATCTTTAGTTGAGGTACCCCGACCTTAAATCTATATTAGAAAACATCACTTCTCCTTTCAATTGATCAAACAGATCATCAATCCTCGAAAGAGGATACTTGTTCTTTATTGTGACTTTATTTAACTAACGGTAATCAATACATAATCGCATAAACCCGTCTTTGTTTCACAAACAGAACAGTGCTCCCCAAGGAGAAACACTGGGTCTTACAAACCCCTTATCGAGTAACTCTTGCAATTGGGCTTTTAATTCCCTCAATTCAGTCAGAGCCATTCTATATGGAGCTATAGAAACAGGTTCCGTACCCAGGTAAATCTCAATCCTGAATTCTACCTCTCGATCTGGAGGCAATCCCGGTAACTCTTCGGGAAAAACATCTGAAAATTCTATAACTATAAGAATATCATTTACTCTAACCTCCAAAATTTGAGTATCTATCACATTGGCTAGAAAATCTATACATCCTTTCGAAATCATTTTCCTTACAGTCTTAGTTGATATCACATTTGATGGTGATTTCACTCTTTCGCCGATCACTACGATTTCTGAACCTTCGACATCCTTTAGAAAAAGTGTTTCTTATGACAATCAACCCATCCATAATGTGAAGACAACCAATCCATGCCTAAAATGATTTGAAATTCTTTGAAGGGTAACTTCATCAAGTTTACCGGAAACACTCTCTCTTAGATCTTTATAGGCATTTTCTACATACTCTAGTTACTCTCGCACTGTCACATATAGGGTTTATCGCTGTTATCTCACTCACAATTAGTTTCAAAGGGATTCCTCTAATTCTAACCAATTTTGCACTGATATATGAGTGTGTAGAACCATGATCAACTAAAACAAATACAAGCTCATCAAAAAGGTGGAAAATACTTGTTATGAGTTCAGGGTCATCCCAATTCTTATTAGTATTAATATTGTAAATTCTAGCGACTCCCCGAGTCTCTTGTCTCTGCATTGAATCTGTTTGACCCCTGGATCTTCCTATTCCTCTGCTTCTACTTGAGCCTACCACCGATCTTTTAGATTACGCCGAATTGTCCCCATATTTCTTATGATAGTTTCAAGCAAAGTGATCAGTCTCACCACATTGGAAACAACCTCCAATGAGAAGTCTGGATGCTCCCCCGTGCAATTTGCCACATATTTGACATATAATTCTCTCCTCACATGCTCTACTTGAGCTAGCAACAAAAGACTGAGATGGTCTATTTTTCTGTGGAGTTGTTGTATAACTATCTCTATCAGTATATCTAGAACTCGAGCCCTTTCCTCTTTTAACATGATGGGGAGTAGAAGGCATTCTCACTCTTTTCCCCGTCTGAATACTTTGCTTTGCAGCTATCGTCTCCTTCTAAGCTCTTTCATAACTTTGGCTTAGTTTATTAATTCTTACAGACTTGGCAAGTTTAAGGCCAACATGATCTCTTTCAACTTTGGCCTTAAACCCTCTATAAACCAATCATGTCTTTCTTTATCATTTGGAATGACTTCAGTAGTGAAATGACTCAAATTGTTATACTCAGCCTCAAACTCATGTACAGCTCGATCACCTTGCCTCAGATTAAGAAACTTTAATAGCATTGCCCTTCTGAACTGTTCACCCACATACTTGTTCTTGAAATCTTCCATAAAAAATTGGCAGGTCACTTGCTCCAGTGGTGCATACATAGTAGTATTTGACCACCATACTCGAGCTAATCCTCTAAGTAAAGATACAACTCCTTCCAAATTTTCCAGATCTCGGCATTGAAGACTTTTGAACATTAATATAACATCATTTAACCATAAGTCATCCTCCATGGGACCCTCCATTTCTTCTCCCCGAAACTCTAGAGCTCTCAAGCTTTTTAATTCCTTTGGGATTAACATTCTCAGTGCTGGAGGAGCAGGGGGGTTGAAACCGAGTCAGTATGGCTTCATGGGCTTACATGAAAGTACCAAACTCAGGCACCGAAATCCCTTGAGGTACAGGTGCACTAACATTTTTAGAAGGGAGAGGTTGTTCACTATTAGCCTCATAACTTTCACTATCAGTACTTCTTGCCTCTTGTTCCCCAGCTCTTCGCGATTTTAAAGATTCCGATATCTATTATGACATACATAATAATAACATTACAATTAGTAAGGAGTGTCATCAATTTCACTCTAATGACACCATACCAGTAACATTGATAATTTTTATGGAATGTAATCCCTTTTATATTTTAAAAATAAAACCAATTTTGACCGAGAATCAGCTAAACCTATAGCTCTGATACCAATAAATGTAACACCCATCCCCCGTATACCTTTCTGTACACGAGATACATATGTCACATCACTTTTAAAATAATTCCTTATTTGAAAACCCATATTTTTTTTTG
This sequence comes from Hibiscus syriacus, assembly GCF_006381635.1. Taxonomy (NCBI): domain Eukaryota; kingdom Viridiplantae; phylum Streptophyta; class Magnoliopsida; order Malvales; family Malvaceae; genus Hibiscus; species Hibiscus syriacus. The sequence continues at coordinate 484,554 of NW_024062180.1, forward strand.
ATTTCTGAAAACATATCATTTTAAGATAAAGCAAAACATTTACTGTAATTGGTTACAAAAATTCTACTTAATTGAAATTCAGAGCACTTTTCATACTTCAATTACATGCCAAATAAGTTTTTACAAAATAACTAGACTGCCCCTTTTTGTCACTAATGAGTCAACCTGAATTGATGATCACTGCTGCTACAGCTGCACTCCTTACGCAGTTACTCTTTGCCTTTACCTACGCGTGGAAGCAACACACATTAAACATTTACTTAGTGAGACATAGTTTTGTAAGAGCATTAATGTATACATTAGTATCTCGTGGTTATTTGATTTCAAACTAATTCGTATCATCCATAAGGCTTAGATAAGTCATTCTTATCGAAACCAAACTTCTTTCATACTATCATCATAAATATCTTTAGTATCTCCATCATACTTTTCTTTCTTTCATTTTTCTTTAATAAGTATTCAATTATTTCAGTTATGCCGTTCATGCATTTTAGTTATGGCATCCTTTCATGCCTTAGTTCATTGTTCATGCACTTTAATTATGACATCCTTTCATGCCTTAGTGCTTCTGTTCATGCACTTTAATTATGACATCCTTTCATGCCTTAATGTATCCGTTCATGCATTTTAGTTATGGCATCCTTTCATGCATTTTAGTTATGGCATCCTTTCATGCCTTAGTGAATCCATTCATGCACTTTAATTATGACATCCATTCATGCCTTAATGCATCCGTTCATGCATTTTATTTATGGCATCCTTTGATGCCTTAGTGCATCCGTTCATGCACTTTAATTATGGCATCCTTTCATGCCTTAGTGCATCCATTCATGCACTTTAACTATGGATTCAATTTAGAGCATTTCGTACTCTAAAACTCATTCATAATACTCTTTTCATACATATAAAGATAATATAATCAATGTTCTAAAACATATATAAATTTAAACATTCCAATTTGAATGTTCTTCCTCTCAAATACTTTCAATAAGGTACTCACCTAGTAGTCCCCACTAAAAAGATGTAGAGATGTCTCGCTAGTCAGTAACTTTATTTTTCCCCTTTTTCTTGCTAGATTCAGGAGCTTGGTTATGATCTAAAAAATCATCAATTCAAGACATATACCATACCAAATTGTATTATATTCCCTAAAATTTATACTTTAATACTTAAAAGTACCATTCTTTAAATTTCTATAACCATTTCAATCTATCTTATAGTTCCAAGCTCATTAGTATCCGTACTACTACCCTGATATCGATACATCTTACTATGGTACGATACTCCCTTTCAATATCGATACCATTTCTATATTTTGTGTTGCATGGTATCAATACCTTCTCTCAGTATCGATACTACTATACTATGGTACCGATACTCCCTTTCAACAACGATACCATTTTAACATTCTGGATCCATGGTATCGATACTTCCCTTTGTTAGTATCGATACCCCATCAGTATCGATACCACTTGCATCGATACCGATATTGTTCGTCCAGTTTCTATCTATTTATACCTATAGTGTCGATACTGTTCTATCAGTACCGATACCACTGCCCAGATTTACAATTTTTCAGCTAGATTTTTCGCTTAATTTTTTCCTCTAATCGTATACTTTTACCTCCAACAATACTATTTAACTCCTTTTTACTTAACCCAACTAACTTTACTTCATTTTGCCTCCTTTAACATCTAACATATTCATGGAATATCTCAACTCAAGAATCATTTCATTTTTCTAAACATGTTTTTAATCATATTTCATGCTTCTAATCTCTTATTCCATCATTTGACAAGTCAATTCTACTAATAAACCTCATAAAAACACATATATCAACATATCACTCAAAAACCCATTTCTTTAAATCTCCTATAAAACATTCATTACTTAGTTTTACTCTTCTTTAATCCTTCTTTAAGCTTACATATCACTTCATGTTACCAAAGCCACCCATAATTTAAAGGAAAAACTAGCTAATGGAAGTTTACTTTATGCTAAAGAGGAGAGCAATACCCACGAGAAGAAGAAGAAGAGTAGAAATTAGCCTACTTTCCTCTTTTCCCCTATTTAAAATCCCTAATAATAATATATTTTTAAATTCATTCTCCCTCTTAAAAGACAAAGTGCCCTCTTAATTTATCTATTGTTACAAATTAATCTAAACACTATTTCAAATCATCTTCTCATCTTTTACCACTTATTCAAATAAATCTTAAATCTTCAAATCTTTTCAATAGTCTCTAATATGATATTTGGGGTATTACAGGCCATAAACATCTCCACCGAAGTTAAAATATCGGCGAAAAATAGTTGACAACAAAACTAGCGTTGTCGTCGCCAATTCATTGTCACCCAGATCGTCGTTATCCCGTTTAACATCGCAAAGGAGCAGCACCTTCAACCCGCGACTGTTTTTAGTCTTTCTTTTACTTGTATTGGCCTTTAAAAAATCAATCTGTGACCGTAGGCCGTCAGTCTCTAACCTTCGGAGACCACCACGACCGTCGGTCATCGTTAGTTTCCATCCTTCGGTGCGTAAAAATTCATGTGCAGAAAAGTCCCGATCATCTTCTTCCCCTTTGCACGACTGTAACAGGTTTGCTTTAGATTTTATTTTTTCATTGTTAAATTACCTTATGACTCCTCTTATTTGTGTGTTATTTTGAAAGGCTAAATTGCATAGAAACCCCCTAATTTCTCACATTTAAATTTTGGACATACGCATATTCTTCTCTTTTTTCACTCTCTTGTCTAAGGTAACTTCTTTCTCTTTTTAACATTTTAGGCACATATTGCAAATTTCTCTTTGTTAGACATGTTTGATCAATCCATAAATTTTTTACGGGAAATCATTAAAGATGCTTCCATCGCCTGGATCAGTATGGATGGATTCCTAAACCGTTATTTGAAACTATTTTAATCTTTGAGGGTTTTTTTCTCTTTTCTCTTAGTTTTCACTTTTTGATAATTTTTTTTTAATTTTTCTCCTTTTATTCATTGTACTATCATGCTTGTGTTGATGCCGTATGAATTTAGGTCTAAATTAGGATGTTATCATGCATAAAATCTTTAAATGTTGCAAAGTTCTGGATATTGAATTGAAGTAGTAATGCTTTTTACTTAATTCATTCTCTTCAAGTTCTAGCCATTGTTTTTCTTTCTCATTTCCCTAATCATATTGATTTTGTGGTGCAGAAAACTTAAATGCTTATTTTTTTCCCTTTGTATGCTTTTCTTTTCCTTTTATCGAATGAATATTAGGTTCACTTCATCTCTCTAACTTTAGGTATCCATCTCAGTGCTTGTTGTAATAGGCATGGTTAAATTACGCTACCCACTCCAATACTTGTATTTTATTTCAATAGTCAAATTTTATGAAAACCCCCTATAGTTTCTCCCATTTAGATTTTAGAGAATCTTATGTTTATGTTTTAAAAGACATTGCTAAATTACCCTACCTTCCCCCATACTTTAACTTTAATTAAATGGTCAAGTTTCATGATAAATCCCCACAAATCCCCACAGTTTCCCCTGTTTAGATTTTAGACTTCTAGGTTTTAAATCTTCTATAATTTTTAATTTATTTTTATATTGATAATTGATTTCAAATTTATTCTTTAATTTTCAATAATAATAATAAAATTTTAATTTATCCATTTATTTTAACTCGATGTTAATAAAGATTTTACCTTTTGTAATAGTTTGTTTTAATAATGGCCATCGATTATTATTAAAAAAATTAATTTTTATTAGTTTTAGTTTATTTTTAATTTAAATTGTAATCATATAATGTTAATTTTGATACATATGTTTGACTTCTATGAATATTGATCATTCATATCGATTTAATATTAATTTTTTTCATTAATCTTAAATTACAACATATTAGTGATTATGGATGATGAAGAAAAGATTGAGAACAAGGAGATGGTAAATTATAATCCTAATGAAGATGAAAAATAGATGACCCAAATAGTAAAACTAATATCAAAGAATAACAACTTGAATCCAACGTCGATGATGGTAAATATACATTCGATGGCAAGACCATCGATTACTTCATCAATGAGGATTTATGGGACAAGATATGAAATGAACTATGTTATTATGATGAAAATGACATGGATATGCTCAAGTGGAAGTCGTTGGATGATTGTGTTGAGTTCTACTATACTTATGCAAATGTTAAATGTTTTGGAGTTCGAATGGATTCAACAATAAGAAGCTGAAGAGATGGTCACATGATTTCAAAGAAATTGGTCTGTCGAAAAGATGGATTTAAGAAGGAAGAGTGGAACAGCTTACCTAATAGAAAGCGTGAATCAAAACCAATAGTAGTGTTGGATGTCAAGCGTTTATTAAATTCATATTTAACGAGCAATATCGATTCTAAAAAGTTAAGAAATTCCACGCATATCATTGTCATGAAATGATAAAGTCAACAAAAGTGTCATATATCAGGCAAATAAATATGTAATTATGTTATATTTTTACATTATTTTTTACCATTCTTTTTTAATATATTTGTTATTTGTAATACCTACTGATGATTTGGATGTAGGTCATTTTGAAAATTTAGCGAGGCAGATAAAATCAAAATTAATACCATGCACAACTCAGGAATTGCTCCAAATAGAATTATGTGAAATTTCATGAATGAAGTTGGTTTTTTTGAGAAAGTTGGATTTATACAAAAAAAATTATTAAAACTACATACATAGGATCAAATGAGAAGAAGTGCAAGATGATGATACTCAAACGGTGATGGCATATCTTTATGGGAAGCAAGAACTTGATCAATTATTTTTTGTGAGCCATACTAGAGATGAACATGGAAACCTGGAGAAGTTATTTTGGTGTGATGGTATATCACGTATCGATTATAAGGATTTTGGAAAACTACTTGTATTTGACACTACCTACAAGTGCAATGCATATAACAAACCGTTTGTAGTCTTGGTTTTTGTTAATCATCATCGAAACACAGTTCCATTTGGATGTGCATTGGTAGTAAATGAGAAAGAAGATACATATGTGTGGGTTTTACAACAATTGATTGCAACGGGAGTTGGCTATAAACCACTTATTGTCATTACCGATGGAGATAAAGATGGTAAATGTCATTTCTCAAGTACTCCCAGTGGCAAAACATAGATCATGTTTATGGAATCTTATGAGTAATGTCAAATCAAATGGTAATAACAATTTCACGATGGATTTATGAGGTGAGTTGACAAATGTAGAACACTATCAGATTTTGAAAAGGCTTGGACTGAATTAGTTCATAAACATAAATTTTAAGATAGAGGTAAAAGAATTGTATGAGACCAAAGAAAAATGGGTAGAAACATATATGCGAGGATACTTTTATACAGGTGAGCTTATTTATATTTTAAAAATAATTTAATTATAGTTGAATCCATTTTATATTCTCTTTTATTTGTTGTATTAAATGAAAATTACTAAAAATATTATGTGCATCAATGAGGACTACTCAACGTTTTGAGTCCATGCATAGAACACTTAAAACTTTGTTGGACCAAATTTTAATGTTGTATCATTTTGTTACATATTATCATAAGGAACTACAAGCTTTAAGGTGGGAGAAAGGTCATCAAGACTACAAGACAATAGATGAACAACCATATTGTGATGGTATATTAGCGACTTTAAAAACTCATGCAGCACAAGTATATACAAGAAATTATTTTTCTACTTTGAGTAAGGAAATATTGTATGAGGGTTATTACTTGGTCAAATATATTATACCAGGTAATGGACGTGTGTGTTATTGGCTAGAGCATGCTGAAAAAGAGAAGGTATGATATCTTGTAGTTAAGGATGTCGCTCATGATACAATGTATTGTTGTTGTATGAAGTTGGAGTCTGTTGGATTTCCATGTAGACATATGTTTGTTGTGCTGAAATATGAAAAGGCCAAGGGAATGCCTCGAGATGTATCATGAAACGTTGGACAATTTATGTAAAGAAATATGTTGGATTATAGAAGAACAGTGAAAATATTAAAGTTGATAATCTAACATCAGTCCAAGCTAGGTATTCCAATCTACCTCTTTTTGCATGAACATATGTCATCTTGCAATACAAACAGTTAAAACATTAAACAAGGTCAAAGATCAATTTGCAAAAATAAGCCATAAATTACAAGGTGTCAAGGTGGGTGATCACATATAAATGTATATGCTAAGGCAATAAAATTTTTGCAAGTATACACAGTCGAATCAAGTAATAAAAAGTAAGTGAGTTATCGTGTCCTCAAGGATTGGTAGGGCTTTTGACGTTTCACCAAAACTAGAACTAGGTGTCACAAGCTAGTTCTTGAATTCTTGTCAAGATAGAAAAACAATTAGCAATATATTAAATAAACTAAAGCAATAAAATATTATGAAGTATGGTTCTAGAAAGGTTTGTTCGAGACAAAGTAAATTTGCAAAAGGAATAATTTAAAAAATAGACAAGAAAAAGAAAAGTGTTGATTTAAATACATTCAAAACAAACTCACATATTCAGACTTTTCACAGAGCACTTTAGTCTTTTGATATGATAAGAAATTGTTCTAAGTCTAGAAAGATTTGTTATGATTTGCTTAGGTTGCCCGATAGGATTACCGAGTATTCTTAGACGGTTGTTATGGTATTACTACTCAGTGTCAACTACAACCCTAGGTTTGTCAGTCGTTGTTGTAGCAATACCCCTCAGCGTAAACTATAATCATTGTCTATCCTACTCAAGCGTCTATCCCTTTTAGTCGATTAAAACCCTCTCCTTATCTCTAAGGTAGGTAGGTTAGAACATCACCATCCCGGATCCATTCCCTTGTTCACGTAGATTTGTCTTAATTTTCTCAAATCTAAGAATCAATTTCTAGACAAACGATAATCTCTAGAAGCTCTTACAATGTCTAGACATGTTTCACCTATGCCCCATGCAATCTCTCGAAAGTTCTTACACTGTCAAGGTAAAATATTTAAAAAATGAACAAAACAGACTTAAGCAAAATCATAATGCATCATTTATAAACTATATAATAATTGTCTCGGCAAAACAGAAACCAATACCAAGTAAAGCAGATCATGGTGTTGCCAAAGCGTAATCCAAATGTATCATCATTTAATATAAACCCCAAAGCAAATAAAATAAATTAAGAAAAAATGAAGAACAAAACGACTCCCAAACAGGGGCTCTGTCGTCACATCTCTGACTAGCACCGCGCCTGCTCTGGCGGCCAGCCTCTCTCGAGGCCTGACCGTCGCTCTGCTATAGCCTAGCTATGGAGGCACCAAGGACGGTCGGGTTAGAGAATGATGGAAGATAAAACACTGCAGCTGCTCACTCCATGCCTCAGGTAAGCTATTCTTTCTTCCTTGCCTCCTTTTTTTGCGGTTGTGACTGGGTATTTATTGAAGGAATTTTCCTAGGGTTTCGCATAATTAAATACTCCCTATATACCCATTTTAATTTTTCCAAGCTATAAATGGAATGGCGGCTGGATATTGTCATAATCTTGGGGATTGATTGCACGTGAGGTCAGTCGTACAGCTGGTATGTGACATAAGCAATTTGTTAGACCCGCTTCAAACTTGCAAGATAAATCTTTACTTGGCAAGATAAATTGTTTCTCACTATCTTTATCTTCTGTATTCCACTGGCCCTTGCGAAATATATTTTCACGATTGAAATGTTCCTCTTAAGTTAATTCATGCACACACACAATCCATACAAGCCCTTTCTCCTCAACAACATCATTCAAACCAAATAAATCTTGCCTAGGCAAAACTTATCCACCACATGCAATTATAACCTGAATTCAACTAAACGCAACTAATATGTTATGACTACATTGTTTAGACGAGCAATAACTTAAGTAAAAAGACTAAAAATAAAGGCTTTTTATAGAGTTATCACACCCCCAAACTTAAGCTATTACTTATCCTCAAGCAATGGATAATAGTTAGTAGGGAAATTAAAATTGTCATGACAAAGTGATATTAAGATAATCAAGTGGTTTTAAAGTTTCAGCCTTCAGTAAAAAGTTTAGCTTCAACATGCTAGATTGTTATATAGTTCAAGTACATTTCTCAGTCAGGATTCTTTGCTAGTGTGTGTGCGTAATTGTAATCAGTCTATGCGTTAACATAATTAGAAAACTTCAAGTACTTCTATTTTGCCAGGGCATCAAATTATTTGTGGAGTCATCCTGTGACAAATTTTATTCACTCATATGCCTAGGAAACCTTTTATTTTATGGAGTTTCTCGGTTATGCCATTACATAGAGGAGTGTCCCTTTTATTCCACAAAGTTTAAGCACTAAGAAGTTCCACTTAAGCTTTGGAATTCTTTCGATGTCGTGGCATGCAGAAAATTCTTTCCTAAAAATTTACTAAGAACCTTATGCAGAGGGATCATGCAATCGTGTTTACAAGTTTTCAAAGAATCAAACTAAGGTCAGTTTTATCCTTTGAACAGTCTTGTAAAATAATTCTAGCCTAGGCAATCAAATTATGCTTTCATCATCGGGCATCCTTAATTTATTCTAGACAATAGACTCAACATACTCATACCATGACAACCAAAATTTTCAACCAATTATCATCAATTGCTATTAACTAACTGTGAGATGCAACACATCCCCCAAACTTGAGGGATGTATTGTTCTCAATTCATGAAAAATAAAATAAACTTAATGAAGCTAATTGCAAATACAAATACAGAAAGAAAAAATTGAACTTACTATATGGTGGGTCTGCTTGACTGGACGCGCGTGTTTGGTGCCGCTTTGGAGGAGGGGGCTCTCGAATCTTGTTGCTTCCGATGAAATCTGAGAGGGGGATGGCTAAAGGCCACGTCATGTTGTTCGTTTAATGCGACAATTCATCTTCGAGGCACTTGCTAGTGATTGCTTGTCCTTAGTGTGGTTGGATTGTGGAGGTATTGCTTGAGATTAGCTTTGATCCGGTTCTGGAACTGGAGTTGTGTGACGATCCGAGGACTGTTCAGTTTCTCGCTCGGTTATGGCTTGATTGAAGACTGAAATGAAATCATCATCGACAAAAAATTTGGGCAGGATTTCCTGGGTGTTCTCGGTGGAAGAGAATGAGGAGCTCAAATATTTGTCTGTTTATCGTGGCCTTCTTCATGTATAGGCGAGACATGCATGGACAGCGGCAGGACATCTGCAGTGAACTCGGGGGGAACATTTTGCATCGAGGTGCCTCCTGCTGTGTGTTTCAAAATTTCATTAGGAAAGGGTGGTAATTATTCATTAGTAATTGACAATAGCTCCTTGAAAAAGGCACTGAGTTGTGCATCCCTCGCTTTGACATAGCCAAAGAAAGTCTGCATGTGACTTTCTAAGCGCTCGATCCTCTCATGTGTCTCTCGCATAGATGTGACCACGGCTTCCATTCTTGCCGTGGAAACTAATTTGGCTCATTTTTCCAAGCCCTCCTCATATGGAGCATTATCATCGAAGCTCATGAGTTCTTGCACCTTTTTTTGGTTATTTCTTCCATTGACTTGATAAAGTCCTCAAACAGTTCATATGGACTTTTTTCTTCCTATATAGAACAATTATTAGGTTAGGAAAAAAAGTTTAGCTATGTTTCATTTTGCACAATCACAAATTTGCTCAAAGATGATCTCTCCCACTTTGATTGCTCACCCATAAATAATTGAATGCAACAATATCAACCTCCTTACTAATACAGTCGTGTTGTGGGAGGTCGGCAACAACTTGCCCTTTAATAAGTGATTCCACATCTTTACAATCAACTTAAGGGCTCGGTAATCTACCCGATTATGCGTTGGCGCGTTTCCTTCAAACTTGACCCATCCAAAGCAGAGGTCTTCCAGGATTCCATCGTAGGTTTCTTGATCTGCCGCAGCCATGAATTTATTTTGTTGATCTTCCACCTTATTGAGATTAAAATAGTGGTTGAGGGCTGATGGGGAGAACCAAATGAATTTCTCTCTCACATAGATTTTATATTAAGATAGGTCTTCGAGATGGGGATAAAATTCGCGGACCATCACTGGCGTCATTACCTTAGGATGCTGAGTAAAATTTTTACACTTATATTTTCATATTACGTTCATTACCTCTATTCTGAATAGCTTGTCACTTTCTGTTGGAAAAACGAAGCCGTCCTCCAAATATACTTGCTATTTTAGAGATTTTAAACCTTGGTTCAACTTCAGTAGTTTGAAAACGCTCAAATCCTGAGGATGGGTTTGGATTTTTCTTGGATATGGCCATGATTTTTATTGTAACAGGGTATATTGTGGCAGCAGTGTGGAAGAAAAGATTGAAAATAGGTTGAAGGAAGAGAAACTATGAGAACGATAAGGAAGAATGAGTGATGGTTGGTTTTATAGGGAAGGTAATGGGTGGTTTATTTGGGACAAAACTGTCAAAATGAGGAGGGAAAAATAGCTGATATTAATGAAAAATATTTGATTTGACATAAAGTAGGGAAAATATCTTTCCTTTTTATAATTGTTGCCAAAACCACTTAGCTTAGGGTTTCTCTTCCTCCCATGCATGATTGTCAACCCCATGCTAACATGTGTACCTTTCATGCCACAAAGAAACAAAAATAAAATAAAATTAAATAACTCGTGCATAATAAAATAACTTAATTTATTTATATACAGAATTCAAATTTTTGTTACCTAGGCAACCAAAATTGTTCAGGTAAGAAAAGAAAACTCTTGGGCATCGTGTGTTGTTGATGCCGGTTTAACAGACATTATTGGTGCTCCTTTGTGTTCCTTTAGTCTCTGACCATTCACCTTAAAGATGGATCCATCATCTCGGTTCTTGATTTCTATTGCTCCGTTGCTATGGGCTTGATGTACGATGAACGGTCCTGACCATCTAGATTTTAGCTTGCTTGGAAATAATTTGAGACATGAATTGTAGAGCAAAACTTGTTGTCCAGAATAAAATTTCCTTGGCAAAATATTTCTGTCATGCCATCTTTTCGTTTTTCTTTGTATAGGCGGGCATTTTTGTAAGCTTGAGCTCTAAACTCATCCATTTCATTTAATTCCAGAAGTATTGTTTCTCCAGTCAGCTGAGCATCCATATTTAATTTCTTAATGGCCCAATATGCTTTATGTTCAAGTTCCACAAGCAAATGGCACTCCTTATCGTAGATTAGTTTGAATTGGGACATTCCTAACGGTGTCTTGAATGTTGTGCGGTAAGCCTATAGTGTTTCATCTACTTTTTTCGACCAGTCCTTGCGGTTTGGGTTAACCACTTTCTCGAGGATCTGTTTGATTTCACGGTTAGAAACTTCAGCCTGCCCATTGGTCTAGGGATGATATGCCATGGCAATTTGATGATGCACTCTGTATCTTTTCAGCGCCTTGGCAATTAATTTGTTGTCAAAGTGTGTGCCTTCATCGCAGATAATAACTCTCGGTGTTCTAAATAGCCTAAATATATTATTGTGAAAGAATTTAAGCATGGTCTTAGAATCATTCTTAGGTGTCGCGATGGCTTCTACCCACTTGGACACATAGTCCATTGCCAAGAGAATGTATAGGTCACTAAAGGATGAGGGAAAGGGTCCTATAAAGTCTATCCCCCATACATCGAAAAGCTCAACCTCCAAAATGTTTTATCAGGGCAATTCATGTCTCTTGGATATGTTCCCCATGCACTGGCATCTATCACATGACTTATAGAATTTGTGTGCATCTTTGAACAAAGTTGGCCAATAGAAACCGAATTGAAGAACCTTCGCTGCTGTCCTTGTTCGAAAAATGTCCTCCGTACGGGGATGAGTTGCAATGAAGTAGAATTTCTTTGTGTTCTTCTTCTAGGACACATCTCTTGATTATTCAGTCGCCACATTGTTTGAATAGGAATGGTTCATCCCAGTAATAGTATCACACATCATGTCTGAATTTTTTACGGCCTTGGCTAGATAAATATAGAGGTATAATACCACTAACAAGAAAGTTGACCATTTCAGAGTACCACGGCACATCATTGACAAATAAAATTTTCTCGTCAGGGAAATCCTCCTAGATGTCCTTCATGTCATGAAAAATGTTTTTTTTTCTAACCTAGACAAGTGATTTTCTAATTGGTTTTCAGTACCCTTTCTATCCTTTTACTCTAAATCGAACTCTTGTAGTAGTAGTATCCATCTGATGAGCCTAGGCTTTGCATCTTTTCTATTAATTAAAATTTTAATGGCAGAGTGATTAGTATGCATAATAACTTTAGTTCCTATGAGATATGGCCTAAACTTATCGAAAGCAAATACTACTGCAAGAAGTTCTTTTTCAGTTGTGGTATAGTTCATCTGTGCATCATTAAGGGTACGACTAGCATAGTAGATAACATGAAAGAGTTTACTTTTTCGTTATCCTAACATTTCCCCAAATGTATAGTCACTGGCGTCACACATAAGCTCAAAAGATATGTTCCAGTCTGGGGGAACAACAATTGGCGCCAAGGAAAGTTTTTTCTTCAAACCTGTTAAAGCATTTAAACATTCATCGTTAAATACAAATGGTTGATTTTGTTGAAGCAAAAGACATAAAGGTTTTGAGATTTGAGAAAAATCTTTTATGAACCGCCTATAAAATCTTGCATGTCCAAGGAAACTGCGTATTCCTTTTACATTGGTGGGTGGTGGTTGATTCTCAACCACTTCCACCTTGGCTCTATCTACTTCAATTCCTTGACAAAAAATCTTGTGTCCTAACACAATTCCTTCGGTTACCATAAAATGGCATTTCTCACAGTTTAGCACTTGCTGGTTTCTTCGCATCACTTCAGTAATTTGGATAAGTTGCTGAAGCATTAGTTGAAGTCGTCGCCCGAGACAGACAAGTTGACCATAAATATTTCCATACAATCTTCCACCATATCTGAAAAGATTTCCATCATACACCTCTAAAATGTTCCTGGAGCATTACACAGTCCAAACAACATTCTTCTAAACTTATAGGTACTATATGGGCATGTGAAAGTAGTTTTCTCATGATCTTCCGGTGCTATGGCTATCTGATTATATCTAGAATATCCATCAAGGAAGAAGTAAAATGTTTTTCATGCTAACCTATCAAGCATTTGATAAATTAAAAGGAGGGAAAGTGATCTTTCTTTGTTGCTTTATTTAGCTTTCTGTAGTCCATACATATTTGCTAGCCTATGATTATTTTCGTAGTTAAAAGCTCATCATTTTCATTCTTAACCACGGTCACACCACCCTTCTTTGGCAGGCACTGCACCAACTTACCCATGAGCTATCAGATATTGGATAAATTACTCTGACATCTAGCCATTTTATGATTTCCTTCATTACTACTTTCTTCATTATCGGGTTAAGTCTTCTTTGTGGTTCTACAGAATTGCTATGACTATCTTCATGATTTCCTTCAAATCTGCAATTTTCCATCCGAGAGCTTTTTTTATTATGACAAAACATTTAACAAATTGTTCTCTTGTTCAGAGGTTAGACTAACAGAAATTATCACGGTAAAGTCTCATTACTACCTAAATAATTATATTTCAAATGTGATGGTAAAGTTTTGAGTTTCAATATGGGTGCATACTATAATGATGATTTTAGGGGACTAAATTCATTGAAATCTAATGGTTTGAATTTCATACCTGGCCTGGCGTGAAGAAAGCTTGATTGTTCCTCTAATTTATCTTCATAGTAAGATTTGGTGTAATCATTAGAAAATCCATCAATTGCTTTATTCAAAAGATTGTTGCCGAGGTGCAAATTATTAAAATCCTCTTCTAATAATTTTTCTTCTGGGCCAAAATTTTCGTGTTCATGCGTCAGAAAAATCAAGTCTTGGGACAAAGTGTCATATTCATTGATATGTAAAAATTCTTCTTGGCCAAGATTTTCTGTGCTCTCCTCCATTAGTTCAATGTCTCTAATGCATTGGCATTCCTTTGAATCATCAACATATTTCATGGAATTGAAGACGTCGATTATGATGCTTTGATCTCCTACCCGTATGGTGAACTCTCCCTTATTGCAATCTATTAAGATTCATCCAGCGGTCAAGAAGGGTCGTCCAAGAATGATATGTACATTTTTCATTTGCCTTACAGTCTAATATGATGAAATCAACTGGATATACGAATTTGTCCACTTTTGCAATGACATATTCAATTCTGCCCTCGAGACGAACATAAGACCGGTTAGCTAACTATAAAATAATTATGGTTGGGCAAGCATTACACATTTCTAATTTTAAAAATATGGGCTTGGGCATCAAATTTACGCTTGACCCTAAGTCAACAAGAGCTCATCCTACAATGTTTTCACCGATCGAACATGGAATTACGAAACTACCAGGATCGTTTTGCTTTGGTGGGAGTTTGCTTACTGCAAAACAGAATTCTTTTACTGTGGCAAAATTTTCTACCTTCCTTTTTTGTGACAATGTCTTTTAGAAATTTAGCATAGGAAGACATCTGCTCGATGACTTCAAGTAAAGGCACATTAATATACAACTGTTCCAGAACGTCAACAAATTTCTTGAACTGGATTTCATCATTGTGTTTCTTCAATCGTTGAGGAAAGGTTGGTGGAGGTCTGACTTCATCTGCTATAGGTGGTGGGGATCCTTTTTTCTTGGCAATAAATGTCCCACTATTTGCTTGATGAACTTCTGAACCTTCAACCTTTTTCTTCTCCTCGGGCAATTCCTTCAGTTCAACAATTTCCGCTTGATCCCTTCGTTGTGTAGTGCATTGGCTAAAATGTTCCGATTGCTTCCCCTCAAACTTGTCATTATGATTAATCTGGGTACCACTCCTCAATATAAGTACACTGCATTGCTCTTTTCCATGATGTTTACTGACCTCAGTATCACTAGGGATACTTCCTTGTGGGTGATATTGTAATGCCGTGGCGATTTGACACACTTGGTTCTCCAATGCTCTCAAGGATGAACTATGGCTTTGCAAAAGAGCTGGTTGGATTTTTAACAAATTACCTTGGTTTTTAATTGTTGCTGAGTGTTCGTGCATCAAAGTTTTTATTGAAGTCGTGAAATCTTTTCTAGAGGCAATAAATTCCTGTAGGGAAGCTTCCAAGGACTTAGCATTAGAGTTTGTATTAGAGGACCTTTAGTATGTTGCTAGGGCATCTATTGATGCTGAAAATTTTGATATTCCGAATTATTCTATTGTGGCCTATTATATATACCTTCTTGGTTGTTGTTGTTAGTCCCTTGACCACCCCATGAAAAATTTGGATGTTGTCACCATCCATGATTGTATATATTCGAGTAGGGATTGTTATTGCTTCCGTTGTAGTTACCCACAAAATTGATGGACTCCTGGTTTTCTTGACATTCACTCTCATGGTGGTTGCTGTGACAAAAAAATGAATGCAACACTAGTTGCCTTGAATTCTCTCACCTCATTAAGACGCTGTAAAATTTTCAACATGTTAGTTATGGCATAAAGTTGAGCAGAAACTGAATCTTTACCCTCAATTTCATACGCTCCAGATACTTTTCTATCGGTTCCCAACCTTGTAGACGTGAATTAATAGTCATTATTTTCTATCCTGTTGAGGATATCGAAGGCTTCCTCGAGTGATTTATCAAGCAAAGTTCCATTCACTAAGGAATCCAACATCATTCGAGTAGGTACGTTGACTCCATTATAAAACATCACAACTTGAGTCCAGTCGTGAAATCCGTGGTTTACACACTTGCAAAGCATACTTTTGTATCTGTCCCAACATTCATACATGGATTCATCGTCGCCTTGGCAAAAACATGCAATGTCATTGCGTAGTTGTGTGTTCATATTAGGTGTATTGTATTGAAGTAAGAAGCTTTTACATAAATCTGCCAAAGATTCCATTGAGACCGAAGGGACTCCACTGAGCCAAGCTCTCGTTCGGTCGTGTAGGGAATAAGGGAAAAGTTTATGCTTCAGCACATCTTCATGCACTCCTTGTTGCCTGAATGAATATCACACTTCTAGAAAGGCACATACATGCTTTCTAGCATCCTCATTAGGCAAGCCACCAAATTGACTGATGGAGTTTAGCGTGTTAAACATCTCCGATTTAAGTTCAAAATGGGTAGCCTATATTTCAGGTTCCACGATGCCTAGATTGATATCATCAAGAATTGGATTCAAGTGGTCTCGTATTGCTTGTGGTCTTGCATCTTCTCTACGAAAATTATTTACTACTATTAGGATCTGCCAGATCTCCCATGTTGTTGTTTCCTTGAAACTGTAGTTGGTTCATATACTCTCTGCTCGTCGGTTACGTTGCCTTTGTTTGAATGATTGTTCAATTTTAGGGTCATGCAACAATAAAAACCTTCAAAGGAAAATAAAAAATTAAATAAGTTAAGCTAACTAATTAAAATGTGACAATAAATACAAACTTGTTATGGTAAAAATTCTTAAAAAAATGCCGTTAGTTGCCAATCCTTGGCAACGGCACCAAAAACTTGAACGCTTGTAAATGTATATGCCAAGGTAAGCAAATATGTGCGAGTATACACAGTTGAATCAAGTAATAAAGGGTAAGTGAGTTATCGTCTCCTCAGGGATTGGTAGGGCTTTTGATGTTTCACAACAACTAGAACTATGTGTCACAATCTAGTTCCTGAATTCATGTCAAGATAGAAAAACAATTAGCAATAGATTAAATAAACTAATGAAAGAAAATATTATGAAGTATGGTTGTAGAAAAGTTTGTTCGAGGTAAAGTAAATATACAAAAGGAACATTGTAAAAATAGAGAAGATAAAGAAAAGTGTTGATTCAAATATTTTCAAAACAACCTCACATATTCAGACTTTACACAGAGAACTTAGGTTAGTCTTTTGATATGAAAAGAAATTATTCTAAGTCTAGAAGAATTTGTTATGATCTGCTTAGGCTGCCCGACAGGATTACCGAGTATTTTTAGACGGTTGTTATGGCAATACTACTCAGTGTTAACTACAACCCTTGGCTTGGCAGACTTTTGTTGTAGCAATACCCACAGCATAAACTATAATCTTTGTCTATCCTACACAAGCATCTATCCCTTTTAGACGATTAAAACCCTCTCCTTATCTTAAAGGTAGGCAGGTTAGAACATCACCATCATGGATCCATTACATTGTTCATGTATATTTGTCTTAATTCTCTCGAATCTAAGAATCAATTTCTAGACAAACGACAATCTCTCGAAGCTCTTACAATGTCTAGACATGTTTCACCTAGGCCCTAGGCAATCTCTTGAAAGCTCTTACAGTGTCAAGGCAAAATATTTAAACAATGAACAAAATTGACTTAAGCAAAATCATAATGCGTCATTCATAAACTATAAAATTATTGTCTCGACAAAACAAAAACAACACCAAGTAACACAGTTCATGGTGTTTCCAAAGTGTCATTCAAAGGTATCATCGTTTAATACAAACCCAAAAGCAAATAAAAGAAATTAAGAATAGAGGAAGAACAAAACGACTCCCAAACAGGGGCTCTATCGTGACATCTCTGACCAAGCATCGCGCCTGCTCTGGCGGCCAGCCTCTCACGAGGCCTGACTATCGCTCTACTATAGCCTAGCTATGAAGAACACGAAGGATATTCAGGTTGGAGAACGGTGGAAGATAAAACACTGCAGCTTCTCACTTTACGCCTCAGGTAAGCTCTTCTCTCTTCTTTGCCTTCTTTTTTTCGATTGTGACTGGGTATTTATTGAAGGAATTTTCCTAGGGTTTCACAAAATTAAATATTTCCCAAATACCCATTTTAACTTGTCCAGCTATAAATGGAAAGGCAGTTGGATATTGTCAGAATCATGGGGCTTGATTGCACGTCAGGTCAGTCGTATATCTGGAAGGTGACATAAGCAATTCGTCAGATCCTCTTTAGACTTGCAAGAAAAATATTTCCTTTGCAAGATAAATATGTTCCTCACTTTCTTTGTCTTCTACATTCCACTGGCCCTTGCGAAATATATTATCACGACTGAAAAGTTCCTCCAAAGTTAATTCCTGCATACACACAATGTAATGCCCCAAATATCGAATTAGGGACTTTATTGAACAAATTTAAAAATTGATGATTGAAGTGATTAAATTATAAAATATGAGAAATGAGTTGGATTAGGGGTTTAGACTAAATTGTAACAATGGATGATTAAAAGGGCATTTTGATCATTTAGAATAAACTGAATTTAAAAGCCATTGTCACTAAGGTATTAAAGTAAGAAATAAGGGGAAAAGTGAGTTACTAAGTCAACTATTTTCTTCTTCTTCTTTCACATGGATAGCACTCCTCCAAGCTAAAGGTGAGATCTCAATTTACTAGTTTATTCTTTTGTTTTTGGTTAGTTTTTGAAGCATTGAGTGTGATAGAAGCTTAAGGAAGGATTAAATGGGATCAAACCTAAGAGATGGATGAGATATTTGAGATTGAACAAAATGGATTTTTGAGAGTTTTGTTAGAATATGAGTTGTTACTGATGTTTATTAGTATTTTTGACTTTTCAAATATGTAAATATGATATTAGAATCATTGGATGTGTTTAAGAACATGTTAGAAAAAGTGGTGTGATTCTTAGATCTAAATGTTCTTAGATAAGTAAGGAAGAGTTTAATAGTATTGTTGGGAGTAAACATAAGGAAAATTAACCAATTTGGGTAATAATCGAGTTGAAAACTGGAAAATCTAGGTACGAGTATCATACTAATAGAACAATATCGATACTATATGCTTAAAATGGGAAAAACAACTAAGTAGTATCGATACTTATTCAGGAAGTATCGATATCGAAAGGGGGTATCGATACTATTAGAAGGTATAGATACCATTGATAATAGAATGCAAAACTGGTATCGATACCATTGATAATAGAATGCAAAAATGGCATCGATACCGTATTAAAGTATCGATACCATAGTGTAGTAGTATCGATACCATGGTAGGGGTATCGATACTATTGAGCCAAAATTTTAAGATAAGTTTCGATTGTTATAGAAATTTAATAATATGTATTTTTTAGTGTTGTTTAAGTATAATTGTTAGGAAATATACTAACAATTGACATTATACGTGTCTTTAATGGATGTTTGAGTAGATCGAAATCAAGCTCCCAAATCAAGTAAGACAAAAGGAAAAGGCAAAGTACCTAACTAGTCAGTTTTTCGGTTTGAGATACAATAGCAAGGAAAACCAGTGAGTGCATTTATTATGTACATTAAGAATTATAAATAAATATTGTTAAAAACATATGTTGCAATGACATATTAATACTAAGTGTACTACAAGCACTATGTGTGGAAATCCACGGAATTCAACATGAGTTGATGAATAATCGTACATACACTATGTGTGCAAATCCACTGAATTCATCATGAGTTGATGAATACCTGTACAGGCACTATGTGTGCAAATCCATGGAATTTATCATGAGTTGATGAATAACCGTACGCGTACTATGTGTGAAAATCCACGGAATTCATCATGAGTTGATGAACAACCGTACAGGCACTAAGTGTGCAAATCCACGGAATTCATCATGAGTTGATGAATAACCATATAGGCACTATGTGTGCAACCCACGAAATTCATCATGAGTTGATGAACTACCGTATAGGCACTACATGTGCATCATAATAAACGAACATGAATAGAAAGTTGGTAAATTACCATATTAGCACTAAGGGTACAAATTGATAAGGTTTATAATAAATTAAAAAGAGTTACTCGATATTAGAATTGTTATGTTTATAAGTTGGCATGTATTAGATTTAGTAAAAACGCTCTGAACAAGAACATTTCTTTTTGTTATCTCTTTAAGTTTAATGCATGTTTTATTATTAGTAAATTAAAATGATTTATGAAAACAAAATTTTACTCGTTTACAAATGAAAAACTGGTTTTAAAAGTGATGTGACATTTGTATCTCGTGTATGGTAAGGTATACGGGAGATGGTGTTATATTTATTGGTATCAGAGCTATAGGTTTAGTCGATTCTCGGCCAAAACCTAGTGTAAAAAGAGTTTACGTGCCACTAAGATGTCAAAGTTACTGATAAGGTATAGAAAGAAAATGATGGATGTCTCTCATCACTAACGTAAGACTCTCTTTATGTATATTATACTAGATGTCAGATTCTACGAATTTGAGAAGAGCGACTGGGCGAGAGAGTAGAGATGGACCGGGTAGCGAAAGTTATGAAGAGAATAGTGAACATCCGATTCCATCTGAGAATGCCAGTGCACTGGCACCTCAGGGTATGCCTGTTCCAGAGTTTGGAACTTTTATGCAAGCTCTCGATATTATTTTAACAAGGTTCCAACCTCCTCCACCTCCCCCTACTTCTCCAGCACCACGAATGTTAATCTCTAAGGATTTAAGAAGTTTGGGATCTCCTGAACTTAGGGGAGAAGAAGGTGAATGTCTGATGGATACGAATTTATGGTTGAATGATGTTATGATGATGTTGAACTTAGTGCTTCGATTATGAAAAATTGCGTGGAGCCATATCGTTGCTTCAAGGATCAGCTCGGGTGTGGTGGACAAATACGATGATGTATGCATCTTCCGAACAAGTGAACTATCATTTCATCCATGATGAGTTCAAGAACAAGTATATTGGGGAGCAGTGAATTAGGTAAATATTGTTGAATTTTCTTAACTTGAAACAAGGCAATCGAGTAGTTTATGAGTATGAGGTTGAATATAATAAGCTCAACCGTTATGCTAGCGAGTTGGTTCCTAATGATAAAGCTCGACGAGATTGGTTTATCGAGGGCCTAAGGCCTAAGTTAAAAGAGATGATGTTGGCCTTAAACTTTCCTAGCCTGTAAGAATTTATTAACAGAGCTAAGGCTATTGAAAGATCTCAAGAGGAAACTCTAGCGGCGGAACAAATTATGCAGATTGGTAAAATGATTGGAATGTCTTCATTTTCACACCATGCTAAGAAAGGCAAAGGTTCAGGTTCCCGATATACAGAGAGAGCTGATTCTACTACAGCTTCACATAAAACTAAACAATCTCAATCTATTGTCGCTAGCTCGGGTAGAGCTTATAGAGAAAGAATTAACCAATGTCAGACCTGTGGTAGATTTCATCGGGGAACATGTAGAGTGCTTTCTGGCACTTCTTTTGTTTGTGGAGAAACGGATCATTATACTCAAAACTGTCTGAAGAGATCCGGGGATAGATCAATGCAAACTGAGAGATTAGTAGCAACCCCTAGTAGATGTAGAGGAAAAGGAAGATCAAGAGGTTAATATAAGGCTAGCCAAAGATGAGAGACTCAAGGAGTGGCCCGAATTTATAAAATAAAGACCAGTGAGGATAGAGATGATCCAGAGATCATAACAGGTACATTTCACCTTTTCGATGAGCCTATTTTTTTTATAGTTGATCCTGGTTCTACGTACTCATATATTAGTACAAAATTGGTTAGAACTAGAGGAATTTATTTAGAGCCCATTTTTAGTGAAATGGTAGCAGTAAACCCTGTGGGTTATAGTGCAAGGGTAACACGGTGTGTAGGAAATGACTGATTAAGATTCAAGGGGTCGTGTTTCTGGCCAACTTGATGGAGTTTCCTTTTGATGAGTATGAAATCATTTTAGGCATGGATTGGTTGTCTCCACATCATGGATGGGTGGATTATCATAGGAAGCAATTATTTTTTAAGGATGTGGAAGGCTTCGAAATATTAGTGATTGGTGAAAAAGCGAAATCACCCTCCAATGTTATATCAACCATGAAAGCAAAGAAAATGATGTCAAAATGATACGTAGCTTTTCTAGCTAATGTTATAGATACTCGAGTGCCAAAAGTGAGGTTATATGAATTCCCACAGTTAAAGAGTTCAAGAGGTCTTTCCGAAAGAGTTATCGGGTTTACCTCCAGATCATGAAGTAGAATTCAGGATTGAGATTTACCCGGACACCGAACTTGTTTCTATGGATCCTTATCGAATTGCTCCAATGGAGTTTAGGGAATTAAAAGCACAGTTGAAAGAGCTACTTGATAAAGGATTTATCAGACCTAGTGTTTCTCATTGGGGAGCACCTGTGCTATTTGTGAAAAAGAAGGACGGGTCTTATTCCTTGGTCATATAGTCTCGGTAGAAGGCATAAGAGTGGATCCCAAACAGATTCAAGCCGAAGACTAAAGCGAAGGCTCAATTCAAAACGTGAGAATTCTAAGGTACTTAAATCGCTTCGAATTTTTCTCTCTGTTTTCTGAGCTTACTTTTCAAATCAAAAGAATTTCGAAATTGGTCCGGATATTGTTATGGTTAATGTTTGAATAATGATTTGCTTATTGAAGCATATTCAACGTCCCGAGAACACACTTATCAAATTTGTTTGCTAAGACGAAACTGAGATCGGAATCAATTATTGTTGAAACCGAGTTGGCAGCAAAGAATTGCTTTTGTAATCCGATATGAATCTTGAAGTAAAAAGTTGTTTCGATGATCCGAGGAATTTGAGGCGAAGATGAAGTCTGAGGCTGCTTTTACAATAAGTTTTCTTTATCTAAATTTATTTATTTTATTTATTTGTTTATTTAATTTTTATGTCATTATACTTCTTTAAGTAATTTAAAACCCCCTTTTATCTTTATTACTATTTTTACTTCATTATTTATTATTTTTTTCTTTTTTAAATTTATAATTATTTGTTTTTTATACCTTTTCAATTTTACCTGAAATTCTATCTTTTCCTAAAATCAAAAAACAGTTTTACTAAATCACAAAAACTGTAGTCCTTGTGGATCAACCCTGCTTCTCTATATTACCTTTTCCTTTCTATTTAATTAAGAAGCCATAATTATTTTGATAATAAAACAACGGTTATCAAATTGACGTTGTTGCTGGGGACTAACGACAAGTACTGAAGAAACCCAAGTGAATTAGTAGATCTACATCCGGAGATCGAAGCACGAGCACGAAGAATCCATGCATAAACGCTTCGAGAAAAGAGAAAAATACAAGAAGAACAAGAGCATAGATCAGAAACAGAATCAAATCTGGACTTTGAAGTAGACACATACAACATTCCGATGGCAGAAGAAGAACAAACAATCCGAGAACTAGCCACAACTTCCAACACTTAGACGTCATTATACATCAATTTTCCTAGTGGTGGGACTCCGTTTCAATTAAAGACGGGAGGGAATCATTCATCTTTTTCCCATTTTCCACGACTTTCCCACTGAAGATCCGTACAAACACTTGTTGGAATTCCACATGCTTTGCACTAGCATGAAACCATAGGGAGTTACTGAGGATCAAATTAAATTAAGAGTTTTCCTTTTCAATTTATCCGACTTGGCTAAATATTGGTTATTTTATTTACCTCCAAATTCAGTTAATTTATGGGCTGACATGAATCGAATTTTTCTTGACAGTTTCTTTCCAGCGGCTAAAGCAAGCGAGTTACGAAGGAGCATTCTTTCCATTCAACAAAAGAGTGAAGAAAGTCTTTATGACTAATGGGAGTGATTTAAAAAGCTTTACGCATGTTGTCCACAACACGACATTTTACCAATGGATATGAAAATGGTGGATGCCGCCAGTGGAGGAGAATTAGTCGACATGACCTCAACAATAGGAAGGGAATTGATTTTAACCATGACAGCAAACTCTCAACGATTTTCAAGTGAACCCAGCCGACGGGTTCACGAGATAAGTACTTTTTCCCTTGAGAATAAGTTAGACAAATTAACTGAAGTAGTTAGTTCACTTGTTGTATGAAAATCTAGTGCAACGAGAGCATGTAGAAAATATGGAGCCTGCTAATACAAGAAGGAGGTATTGTAGAAATCAATGCCATAGGGAACTTTCCAGGTCCTCCACAAATACAATACAACTCATACAACAATACTTCTAATCCAGGATGGCGAGACCACCCAAACTTCAGCTATGCGGAAAATCAAAAACCAACTTATCCTCAATAGCAAACACAAAAACCATCATTGGAGGAACTCATAGGGAAGTTAGAAATTTCAAAAGAAAAGTTCATTGCATCCCAGGAAAAATTCCAAAGCCAAATCGAAACACATCTTCAAGAGTTTGATAACCAAGTAAGGCGACTAGCTCAAACTATTAGAAAATTGGAATCAAAAGGAAGACTACCTTCTCAAATGAAGTTAAATCCGAGAGAGAATGTTAGTGCCATCACACTCAGAAGTGGAAAAGTTATCTCACTCAAAGTTCCAGTAGAAAAAGATGTACATCAGGAAGAACAAGAGGAAACGCCACCTCCAAAAATAAAAGGTATTTCTGACTCACATCCTTCTCTCTCTTCTCATAAAATCATACCACTACCCTTCCCATCAAGGTTGATGAAGCATGATAAAAGATCTGAAGAAAATGAGATCTTAGAGGTGTTCCAAAAAGTTAAAGTCAATATACCTCTTCTTGAAGTGATTCGACAAGTACCAAGTTAACAAATAGGAAATTAATGGGGCACGAAAAGGTACATTTGGGAGAACATGTCTCTGTAATTTTTCAAAGAAATCTCCCAGCAAAGATGAAGGATCAAGGTATGTTCGCTATACCTTGCAAAATAGGTGATTTTAAAATTAAACATGCAATGTGTGACTTAGGAGCTTCAATAAACGTTATGCAATTATCTATTTATAAAATGATTACTAACGAGCCTTTGAAGGAAATGGGAATATCCATACAGTTGGTTGATCTATCCAGTGGGAATGATGGAAAATGTCTTATTGAAGGTCGATGTATTATTTTTTCCTTCAGATTTCTATGTCATTGACATGGAACATGATAGGTCAGATACTTATTATTAAGTACTCTTAGGCCGACCCTTCCTAAGCACCACACATGTAAAGATCGGTGTTAGAAGTGGCATACTGACAATAGAATTTGATGGTGAGATCGTTGAATTTGATGTTTACACAACAATGAAATATCCGGATCAAGTTGAAATAATTACTTATGTTGATATTTTATATCCTTTAATTGATGAATATATTAAATCTAATCTTTCCATGGATCTTGAACTTTACCAGAAATAGGGAAAAATGAGTTTAAAAATATTTTTTCAATCAATTCTGATTTATTTTTATCTTCCACTAAAACTAAAATTTTACCTTCTGTCTTGCAGGCACTTGAGATAGAATTGAAACAAATGTCGAAACACTTAAAGAATACCTTTTTAGGAGAAAATACTACTTCAACGGTTATTATTTCGGATAAGCTTTTAAAGCTAAAAAACATCTGAAGAAAAGCCTATGAGAAAGCCAAAATCAACAAGAGAAAGAAAAAATTACACGATCGTAGAATTTCTCATAAGGAAGTTCTTAGTTGGAAAAAAGTGTATGAAGTGGAGGAAGTATCTCTCTTGAAACCTATAGTTTGAATCAGGTCGTCAAGCGAGCAACGTTAAAAATAGCGCTTGATGGGAGGCAACCCATTATTATTTTAATTTTTCATTTGTTATTTTTTTCTGATTTATTTTTTTCTTTGATTTTTTAGGTATGCCGTTATTCCTACTTGAATTTTAAGCAAGATAGAATCAAGAATTGTTCAAACCAAAACCGAAAAAAATGGCGACAACCCGACCCAAGACGTGTAGAGATCTTGTGGAAACAATCAAAGGAAGAATCATTCGGAAAAAAAGGGAAGCAAAATTTTGAAATACACTGTTCGAATAGTGGAGAAAAAAAAACTTGGTTTGAACTGTGCAGAAAAGTTCGAACAAAATAGTTCAGAAAAAAACTGATTTGTTTTAAATAGTGCAGAAAAATACACAGCATATTCAAACAATGTAGTGCAGAAAAAAATAGTGCAAAAAAATGATTTGATTCAAACTATGCAGAAAAGTTCAAACAGAACAGTGCAGTATTGGACATTCTACTCTACAACAGCTCGTCTCGACGTGGCAGCGGTCGCTACTAGATTGGGGAGTATTCATTTTCATTCTCTTTGTTTTTAAATTTGATATATGTATTGGGACAAAACAGAATAAGTGAGGGGGGAAGGAAAAACATGTCATCAAATTTTTCCTTGATTTGTTTAATTGTTTAAAATTGAGTTATTCTAATGTTGATATGTTGGGATCGTTGGTTTCTAGTCTTGAATTTCACTTTATACTCTTGCTTCCTTTTGCATTATGACTATGTTTTTGATCGAATTTAATTTGCATGATTGGTGATTGATATAACTAGTGAATTTTTTTATTGAGTATTGATATTTCATGCTTTTGTCGATAGAGATAAACTTGACTCAATGCACATAAACTTTTCTTGTGAGATTTGGGTCTAACAAGCATACATTTTCTTTCTTGCTCATTGTGTGTCTTGTGTGTGCCGAACTAATTAGGATGTTCTAGAACTTGTAATCACAATGCATATCGAGACTACATGTTTAATGTAATGTTTTAATGTGATAGGGGAACTTAGGATAAACCCACTTTTCCCAAAAAGCCTACATGTTTATATATCCACTAGTGAACCAAATTTGAGCCTATTTTACTTTGTTTTACACCTCATAATTAAACCAAAGCCTTTCTTTTATTTTTCCTCTCTTTTCACACCCTTACCAAGACATAAGATCTTGTATCACTCTTGTTCCATGAATAAAAAAATGATGAAAAAAAATCATTGTTTCGAAGAAGAATACAAATCGAAAAAGAAGTTTTTTACTGTTTCGAACCAAAAAACAGACCCTTGTTCAGGAAACAAAAAGAGAAGAAAAAATCGATCGTTTCAATTTTCTTCCATCTATTGTTTTTTCCTTGTTTTGTTCTTCATTGCGCTTCATGTTAATTCATGGATTGTTCTTAATTATTTTGATCTCTTGTTTTGGTATTTTAAACCTTTCTTTTCGGCCTTTTCCCTACCCTAACCTAAGCCTCGTTACACCATGTTTAAATACCCCTTGATTATTGTATTATGTTCATTTTTTTTAGTGGAGACTTGATTGGATTCCAAGCCTATGGTAATATTTGGGTTAGTTCCAGCTTGAGCGATTTCATTTACCCCAAACACTTTGAGCGGATATGTGTGAATCTTTGTGAGGTATTGAGTCATGTTTCATTGAGGTTGGCAATTAATTGTGATATCTTGCTTACTTTAAATTTTCTTAATTGTATCTTTGCTTGATTGTAACTTGAATTCGATAAATATCATGGACTTAGTTCTATTGGAAGTCTGAGGAATAAATTGAAATTGATGATGACAACTTATGATTTTGATATGTTAATTGATGAATGCTTGAGGACAAGCATTAAATAAGTGAGGGGGAATTTGATAAGTGCTTAATTTAGTTAATATTTTGCTTTTAAATTACTCCTTAATCATTGGTTTTTGTGGCTTAATTGTTCATTTTCATTCATTTTCTGTGCAGGATGTTAGATTTTGGAAATTGCACTAAAAAGACAAAATTTTACAGTTTTTTTATTTTCGTAATCAAAACTGAATGGAATTCAGATTTGGATTAAACTCAAGTTTTAGGATAATATTTTAAACATTATATTTTATCTTTGTTTTAGGTATTTTTGTTTAAATAGGTTTTATTATTTTAATTAAGTTTTAGGATATTATTTTTATATTTTATCTTTGTTTTAGGTATTTTAGATTAAATAGGTTTTAGTATTTTAATTAGGATTTAAGATGTTTTAGCTTGTTTTTTGGAATTTGAAGGCTATAAATACCCTCTTAGGGTAAGCCTAGAAAACATATCTCTCTCATATGAGAATAAAATCTTCTTTTTCTCTCTAGTTTTCTCTCTATTTTCGCATACTACTTTATTTTTCTTTAGAATTTTGCTTTCAATTACGCTAAGCATGACATTGGTCATTTTGAGCTAATTTTCTTTCAAGCCGAAGACTAAAGGAGAAGGCTCAATTCTAAAAGTGAGAATTCTAAGGTACTTAAATCGCTTTGGATTTTTCTCTATGTTTCAGATTTTTCTCTATGTTTTCTGAGCTTACTTTTCAAATCAAAACGATTTCGATATTGGTCCAGATATTGTTATGGTTAACGTTTGAAGAAGGATTTGCTTATTGAAGCATATTCAACTTCCCGAGAACAGACTTAGCAAAATTGTTTGCTAAGAGGAAACTGAGATCAGAATCAGTTATTGTTGAAACAACACAATACGAGTTGGCAGCAAAGAATTGTCCTTGTAAGCCGACATGAATCTTGAAGTAAAAATCTGTTTCGATGATCCGAGAAATTTGAGGCGAAGATGAAGTATGAGGCTGCTTTCACAATAAGTTTTCTTTATCTCAATTTATTTATTTTATTTATTTGTTTATTTATTTTTTATCTCATTATTCTTCTTTAAATAATTTAAAACTCCCTTTTATCTTTATTACTATTTTTAATTCATTATTTTTTATTTTTTTATTTATAATTATTTATTTTTTATACCTTTTCAATTTTACCTGGAATTCTATCTTTTCCTAAAATCAAAAAACAATTTTACTAAATCACAAAAACCATAGTCCTTGTAGATCGACCCTGCTTCTCTATACTACCTTTTTCCTTTCTATTTAGTTAAGAAGCCAAAATTATTTTGATAACAAAACGACGGTTATCAAAAACATTCAAGGTTGGTTCATCGTAAGTAGTCCTCATATCATATATAAAATAAGTAAAATTGATAGAAGGACGCCCTACTCCAATTGGTGAGGTAGACTTGCATTTTCATTGTAGGACCTACGAAAGCAACAGCAAGTGTTCCTGCAATAAGAAGACTCAAGAAAATGGTTAAGTATAAATGAATAAAATGGAAAGATAGAAATGGATGAGGAATAGATAATGATGATAACACGTTTGCAAAGATTCAAAGAAGTATTTTTATAGTGGAATGATGGTATGGAGATGAAAAAAAGAAGTATGGAAATGGTAGTGAAGGATGAAGGTACTATCTCAAGTAACAAAGGAATCAATCTAAGATATATTAAATCTTAACCCTAGACCTTATAGAAACTTGAGTGGTGGTGTTTTAGGACTTTGACCCTTTAGGTATATTAAACCAAAATAACCAAAAGTATCAGGGTGGATAGAAGGATAGGTGACTCCACAAGCATAATTGTACTTGGTAAGTCGATAAAGTTTTGAAAGAACTATGAAAATAAGAATAATCTAACAAATACTTTCGTTGAACAAAGTTGGTTGATTACAAAAAGAAATGAAAAGGTATTTATAAGCCTAAGGATGCCTAAGATACAATGCACGCATGGTGTGAATAAAAGGCTTTAATGGGTGAACATTCATGGATGAATGTTCATCCTTTAAGTAGATACATTGTACGCTTAGTGTCACTAAGTTAAGTTCAATAAATGAATGCATATTCATCCTTATATGAATTAATTTTTCTTGGCCGAATTCTCCCTCCCTTGTTGTGAACATGAGGTTCATTTCCTTGGATGAATTTGGAGGAATGTATACATGTTAGTTCGGCCCCTTTGGAATGCATGCACTATGTGTGAATGTGACTCATCGACTCCTTTCTTGCTCTTGGCTCCAAACATTTTTCATGAATGGATTCATGCTCTTTTTGTTCTTTGAATGTGCATGCCCATAATGTTAATGGATTCATAAAAGTTGACAGTCATTTCCCTTAAGGTGTGAACATGACTCCTCTGTTGCCTTGGATGAATGTATGGTCGAATGAATTGTTTTCAATGCATGAATTCTTTTTAGGGCTGAGTAGTGCTCTTATTCCATTTTAATATGTTCGCATTAGTATTCTTGAATGTGATTTTAGTTCATCACGTCCAAAGGTGATAAATTATTGTATTCCCATATTAATTTCTAGCCTGTAAGTAAGTTGCAAAGCTAATAGATAGGGGATTAAAAGTCAAGAAGACTTAATAACCTGAAGATTATTGGAACCTATTTAAAATTGGTGAACAATATGGCTGACGTGAAATGCTCCTTGGATTGCCTTGAAATGTACTGTGCACCAATATGTATATAAGTCACATATACAGAAGTTCATGAATATGGAACACTTAATAAAAAGAGTAACACTCTATTGCAACACATGTTCTATGTAGAATATAATAATGCAAATGATATGATAACATAAGTAAGAAATGTGTAACATAACATATGCATGAATTAAGCTAAGCAAAGATGTGATTTAATAAGTTATGCATGAATATCATATGACATACAATATAATACTCAAACATAGTATAAATCATATTCATGTTATATTTAATGCACAAATGAGAAAATAAACAATGAAATAAGGTAAAACTCTCTTAGAATCATCATTGTAAAATGTCCATGATGTGAGCATGTGTTGAACAAGTTTAGCCCTAGGCAGAATCACGTAAAAATGCAATCACCTCATTTACTAGACATATAAAATTTCAACTAATGTTAGTACTTTAAATAACGTAATAAACTCATATTCATATAAAAATACTAAAAATATGATAATACATATTCGATACTAATTTCTTTCACTTAATCAATTCTAATTTAACTTGCTCAAAACAACCTTTCAAGTCCTTGAAATAAAATTCTTAACCATAATTCACCTAACCTTTTCAAAATTTCACAATTACCCCATAAATAAACATTTCTTTAAAATCAATCCCACTATTTCAAAATATCCAAAATGGTCCTTTGCTATTCACTTTAATTCCATATCAATCACTATATTCAACCAAACTCATAATACTTTCAAACTAGTACAACAACATACTTTAATTCCATATCAATCACTATATTTAACCAATCTCATAATACTTTCAAACTGTTACAACAACATTGCATATTTGCCATTCCACTATCAACTTTTCCCAATACTCTCGAATTTGTCCTTAAACTTATATAACTTCCTAAATTCATCCAATTCAATCTTGTAACATTAAATTTCAGCATAGTACTTTAACTTTCCAACATTTGCATCTTAACCCTATAATTTCTCAAGTTATGTGAAATGATCCTTAAAACTTAACAAAGTTCCAATTTGGCCTAAAACACAATTCCAAGCATATAAGCTCAATTCTATATCCATTCTAAGCATTTAGAAAAATTTTGTATATTTTCCACTAATTCTTCACCATGGTTGAACCTTAGGGGGTTGATCTCTAACGATCTCCAATTTAATTCAATAATAAATTTATCATCTACCTGTCATTTCCATCCATTCTCAACCATTTCCATATAAAAAAATATGCTTCAATATTTTCTCATGAGATTCAACCATGGATGAATTTTTATACAAGGGATTCTAATGACTTTCAATCAATTTTAATGCTTGTATGTGATTCCACAACACTCCTAGCATCATAATCTAACCTTATTCCAAATTCCCCTTCATCCTCCATAATCACCAATTTAACACTGTAAGCATGAAACAATGAACTTCTTACACCAAATGAAAGAGAATTTAGAGTATATTATTTTCCTATTTCACAACTTAGTCTAAAACAAACTAAAATGGCTTGAAAAATGAAAAAGAAATTTTTTACTCACTTTAGAAACCCACGACAGTAGCTTGAAGAAGAGAAAAAGTTTCTAGAAAATTCTCCACAAAAATCCATGTACACATTGTAACACCCATAACCTGTATACGTCAGAAAATATGAGTTAAAGATGTCCCATTAAATATTCAAACATTCCTTGCATAAAAAACCTTAAAATTTTGGACTATTTTTAAAATCTAAATTTAATACTTAAAATTCAATCAATTAATCGGGGAAAATCATAAAATAGTAATTTATCATTAAAAATACGTTTTAGGCAACAATTAGGAAGTTCAATGTTGTTTCATAAACTATATAAAACTTCCAAAACTATACTTAATTTAAAAACCCTTTAAAAACTTTTTAAAACATAATATTATATACATATATATATGATTCATTCATTCTTTCAGATATAGTTGACAATAGACAAAATCGAATAGTCCTAATTTACTATTATAGACTATTATAAATAATTCCGATAAAGCAAATATACATATATAATATACATGACACTAAAAGCCAAAAATATCATTAGAGATGTCTTACTGATACTGATATTAGTTACGACTTTTCTAAATAGATGTTCGAGAGGCTCCTCACTTCACGTTCTTTTCTTTATCCAAACCTGCACATGAAAATCATCACGCGATAAGTAAAGCTTAGTGAGGCAGTAACACAACTAAGGTGAGATAAAACATAAAATATCATATATACTTTAAAACATTCAAAAGTAATTAAAATAAAATCATTGAACTTTCAAATCGATCTATTCATGCCATTTTCCTCTTCAAAAACCTGAAAATCATCATCTCATGAATTTATCAAAACCATGTTCAGAAACCTGAAAATCATCATCTCATGATTTTATCAAAACCATGTTAATCAAGATCATATATAAAAAATTATTCCATAATATTTTTCATTCCAACATATTCTAGAACTTTGATATTTCATTTTCATATTGTTTTCTTTTCAGATACTTTCATAACTTCTACATTTACTTTTATAGCCCAATGTATATGTAAGAGAATCCAAGGTACGTAAGTGAGACATAATGTGCGCACTAATAACCATCGGTGCCATCATCATCATATGCAATCCAAGTGCAATCATATATCATTTGCACCCACGGTGCCATACATAATATACACGAATGTACTATTAGAATTGTACTTTACTTTGCTCAACTTCAAGACATGCCAAGTGTACATACAACTCTCGATGCAACATACAATGGGCTTTCAGATAATATCATATCCATTTATTAATCAAACATTTCAAATCAGAACCATTTTCATCTCATCAATATAAAAATTATAACTTGGGTAGTTCATACCCGAAATCATCCATGATTTAAAATACAGATATCATGTAAACTACTTTAAGTAGTTCCTTGCCCAAAATCATTCTAGAAATTTCATTCGAATAACCTTTCAGAAATATCATATAAAAACGTATTGGGTAATTTCATACCAAAAAACTCATATATCATTTAGGTATCCATTATCGAAATATTCCATAATCTGATTTCAAACTTTTCTTTAAAAATAAATCATTCGAGGTTGACTTATCACAAGTCTTCCTCAATCAAAATAATTAAATAAATAAATTGTACTCACCTTTGCCTCACTACCGAACCTTTTTTACGATATCTTTTACTCAAGTTTTTTTTCCTTAACATTTGGATCACTAAGATCACAAGATTTGTCGTAATATGTACGACGTTACATTTTTAACAAAGTATTCAAACTATATGTTAATATTATACTAACATAATCTTAACTCAAAAGTATTAAACTCTATGAACATATTCGATACTAAATCGATTTAAAACTAAATCCCAATTCCATTATAACTTCAAACTTTCCAAAATAGCTATTCAATTCCATGAAGGTTTATTTCCATCATCAATCTTTCAACTTTCATAAACTTTGCATTTAAATCACCATTTATGAATTCTTTTTAGAATTCACATAAACTTTTCCATTTTATTCACAATGGTCCTTCTCCATTTTACTTATTTCAAATCAAACATTAAAATTTCCACCATATAGCTATTACGCCCAATCCAAATACTTTAACATTTAAAAACCTGCAATTTCATCCTTAATTCCTATTATCATTCAAATTCAACAACCAACTTTACCAATCTTGCAAATTTGGTCCCAAATAAATATTTAACTTAAAATTCGACATTCCTATAGTAATTTACAACATTGTAGTATCATGCCCAAATAATACTCACATTTATAAATTTGTAATTTAATCCCCAAATATCATTGCCTATTCGAATTCAACTTTGAAACCTAACCAAAATTTCACGTTAGTCTCAAATCATAATTATAACTTAAAATCCAGCATTCAATAATTAAATTTCAAAATTGAATGTCCATAATTGCACAATTTCTCATCAATGTCTCTTAATTCCCAAAACTTGCAAAATGGTCCTTTTACTATCTCAAGGTTCCAAACTGATCCAATTCAATCTCTAAAGCACATAGAACTCATCTAATATCGATTCTATACCATAGGAATTTTT
Source organism: Hibiscus syriacus (assembly GCF_006381635.1). Classification (NCBI taxonomy): domain Eukaryota; kingdom Viridiplantae; phylum Streptophyta; class Magnoliopsida; order Malvales; family Malvaceae; genus Hibiscus; species Hibiscus syriacus. The sequence continues at coordinate 518,571 of NW_024062180.1, forward strand.
TTACATGTTTTCCTTATTAGTTTCCCTATGGTCGAATATCATTAGTATGCTAGGGCTTCATTTCCATTCAATTTCAAACATGATTTGAACCTCCTAGCATGAAATTCATGCTATTCCAATCATCATAGCATCAAATTCAATAAAAATTAAATCAATATTCATAAACCCTAACATGGCCAAAAATCATATAAGCTTCTATACTTGATTTTAATCATCACTTATGCTTTAGAATTACTCTACAACATCATTAACATAAAAATCTTCCATAAATTCTTCAAAATCAAACATGTTTTTTAACCACCCAAATTAAAAAACTCACCATCCAAGCATGATTTCCATGAATTTTTCATACCAAATGATAGAGAATTTCAAGAGGACTAATTCTTTATCTAATAGTGTAATCAAAAAATCAATCATATATCCATGAAAATCAAAATGAAAATTTCTTACCTTTTAACAATGGAGCTCACGATTTTTAGGGTTGAATATGAGCTATTTTTACTTGATTTTTATCAAGTAATTATAGTTTAAAAAACTTGGCACATTCTAATATAATTGAATTTTAAATTCAATTAATTAGAAATTCCAATTTCACCCTTAATAAATCATGATAATTACCAATTTCCATCGAAATATCTTCCATTAAAATATCCCATAGTCAAAGATGAACCAACTTGAAGTTGACTTTCCCATAGTCATAGATGAACATACTTGAAGTTGAATTTCTACTTTAGCCATTCAATTTTTGGAATTGCAATTTAGTCACTATATTTTCTCAATAGGGAAAATTAACTTCAATTCCACTTATTCATGCTAAATTTCACTGTTCTAAAATATGGAAATAATATTTCAAACCTTTATCTAGCATTCTTCAAATTTTCATGAAATTCCATTTCAATCTGATTTTTCGATTTCTTACCGAACCTTACTGTTTTATAACTTTTAATACAAATCCAAATTCTAATTCCCATGAAATCCTTAATTTTGATACAAACTATTCATTTACAACCAAAATATATAACTTTTAAAAATTATATTTTTGGTCTGTAAAATTTTCAAAATTTATACTTTAATAACTAAACTTTCAAAACTTAAATTTTAGTTAATACCCAAAATTTGGGGTATTACAATTCTTCCCCCTTAAAAAATTTGACCTTAAATTTTCCATACATATTTTCATACCTGAGGTAAAAAGATAATAAAACTATTTTTTCATATCTTCCTCTCATTCCCAGGTAGCTTCCTCAACTTTATGATTTTACCAAAGAAATTTTACGTTTGGAATCGTCTTGTTTCATAATTCTTTGACTTCATAAGCTAAAATCTTTACTGGTTCTTCTTTATATGACAAGTCTGACTGAATCTCAAATCTTCTGGTGTAATCACATGAGAAAAATTTGATCGATACATTGAACACATTATGTATCTTATCTATTTCTGGAGGTAATGCTAATTGGTAAGCTACTGTACCAACTCTTAATAATCTCATACAGGCTAATAAATATCAAACTCAACTTTCCTTTACGTTTGAACTTTAGAACCTTTTTCCACTTTGATACTTTGAGAAATACTTTATCATCAACTTAGTATTTTATTTGTTTCCTCTTCGAATCTGAATAAGATTTCTGTTGATTAGAAGCTATCTTGAGATTGTCATGCATAACTTTTACCTTGTCTTTACTTCTTTAATTAATTCCAAACCATTCATATCTTGATTCTTTTAGATCATACCAGTTCAATGGTGTCCGACATATTCTTCCATATAATGCTTCAAAAGAAGGCATTTTAGTATGCTATTGATAATTGTTGTTATAAGCAAACTCTGCTAAAGGTAAATACTTTTCCCATGATCCTTTGAAACCAATAACATACTCCCTTATATGTCTTCAAATATCTGAATAATTTGGTCAAACTGTTCATCTATTTGCAGATAAAAAGTTATGCTAAAATTTAATCAGGTTCTCAAGGTTGTATACAAAGAATTCCAAAACCTCGAAGTAAATCTCATGTCTCTGTCAGAAATTATCGAGATAGGTACTCCATGCAGTCATACAATTTCCCTAATATATAACTTAGGATACTTATCCATCGAGTAATCTGCTAGAACTGGAATAAAGTGTGCTTTCTTTTTCAATCTATCCACAATCACCCAAATCATGTATTTCTTATTGGGTGTCAAAGGTAGGCCTATCAGGAAATCCGTAGTTACTCTTTTTCCTTTCCATTGAGGAATGGAAATAGGTTGCAACAACCCAAATGGCACTTTATTTTCTATTTTCAATTGATGGCATGACAAATTGGATACAAACTCAACTCTAGTCCTTTTTATACCTGCCCACCAGTATAGATTATTCAGATATTGATACATTTTATTTTCTCCTGGATGCATTTTCAATAGGCTAAAATGAGCTTCAGGAGGAATATCATTCTTTAATTGTTCATTATTAGGAATACAAACCGATCTCAATAATATAAGTATCCATAGATTTCACCTCGAAGTCTTTAGTTTCACATTTCTTTAGTTGTTCAATCTTTGTTAAACATTTTTCATTTTTTTCTTTGAAGATCATTTATTCAATTTAATAATGCAAGCCAAAGCTTTAATTCTGCAACGAGCGCACCATTTCTTTTAATTGATAATCGAACATCTAAAGCTCTCAAAACAGAAAATGTTTTTTGACTAAGTGCACCAGCTACTACATTAGCCTTTCCAGGATGATAGTCGACGATCACTTCATAATTCTTTAGAAGTTCAATCTATCTTCTTTTGAGTTAAAAAATATTTCATATTTTTATGATCTGTGTAGTTATAACAGTGTTCGCTATACAGATAATGGTGACAAATTTTCAAAGCAAAAACCACAGTTGCTAACTCTTATTCATGAGTAGGGTAATTCCTCTCATATGTCTTCAGCTAACTCGAAACATAGGCTACAACTTTTCCTTCTTGCATAAGTACACATCCCAAGTTGTTATGAGATGCATCGCTATAGATCACCTAATTTTTGCCTGATTCTGGTTGCACTAGAACTAGTGCCTCTGTCAGATTCTTTTTAAGCATATCAAAGCTTTCTTGGCACTTTTCGGTCCATATAAATGGCACATCCTTTCTCAATAACATGGTGAGTGGAGAAGCAATCATCAAGAGATTCTTCAAGGATCTATGATAATAGTAAACTAATCCCAAGTAACTTCAAAGTTCAGAGACAATTTTTGGCGTTTTCCTGTCCATTATTACTTGTACATTCTTGGGATCAACCCTGATTCCCTTTGATAAAATCAAGTGGCCAAGAAAAGAAACTTCCGGCAACCAGAATTCACCCTTTGACAACTTAGCATAAAGCTTTTTATTTCGCAATATCTAAAGTACAATGCAGAGATGTGTTTCATTTTCTTCTTTAGACTTGAAATAAACAAAATATCATCAATAAATATGATCACAAATTGATCCAAACACGACTGAAACAATCGATTCATGAAATCCAAATGGCATCACTACGAACTTATAGTGACCATATCGGGTTATGAAATTCATCTACATAACATCTTCCTCTTTAATCTTTAACTAAAGATATCTGAATCAAAAATTAATCTTCAAAAATATTGAAACACCCTTAATCTAATCAAATAGATCATCGCTCCTCGAAGGAGGATATTTATTCTTTACCATCACTTTATTCAACTAGCTGTAATATACGCATAACTGCATAAATTCATCTTTCTTTTTAACAGAAAGTACCGGCGCACCCCATAGAAAAACACTCAGTCTAATAAAACCCCTATCAAGTAGCTCTTATAGTTGTGTCTTTAGTTTTATTAGATCAATCGGAGCCATTCTATACAATGCCATCGATAAAGGCGCAGTACCCAAAAAACATCAATCTTGAATTCTTCCTTGTGATAAGGAGGTAATTCAGGTAATTTATCAGGAAATACATATAAAAAAATTTTAACTGATGGAATATCCTCTAACTTATCCTTAGATGTTTAGATATCTATTACATTGACCATAAAAGTTGAACAACCTTTTTAAGATCAATTTCTTTACAATCACTATTGATATCACATTGGGCAATGATTTCACTTTTTCTCAAATTACTATTATTTCATAATCCTCCTCATATTTCAAAAATAATTGCTTCATGCGACAATCTTCCTAACCATAATGCAGAGATAACCAATCAATGTCCAAAATGATCTCAAATTCATCAAACGACATTTCCATAAGATTTTCCAGGAACATAATTTCCTTTGAATCTTTATCGGATATGTCGTTATCATAATACTATCAATGGGTTCTAATGGAAGATCTTTTTCTCTGACTAATTTCGTACCAACATAGGAATACATAGATCCCAAATCAATCAGAATAAATATAGATTCATATTCTACTATCATTTTACTTAACTTATAATATATATATAAATATATATATATATATGACCATATGAAATTATATTTCTTTAAACTTTTAACGGATAACTTACTTACTGCTTATCCTTGGCTTATAACCTTAAAAGATTTAGTCTTTAATTTATCACTCAAGATTAACTCAAAACAGACATTTCTTTAAGCAACCTAATACTTAACTTATATACTTATAAAAAATTTAAACATAACTATAGAAACTTCAAAACCATCAGTAAATTTAATGATCTGCGAGTCCTCTTCTGTCTCAATTTCTCTTGCATACCTTCCAAACTTTCTGATAGATTCCTTTGAATCATTAACCTCATTAAGAGGTGAGACATTTCTTCCAAAAAATGGAGGATAATCTATTACAGCTCCAACCCTTCTAGGAAAATTACTAATATTTTCTTTGGTTTATTTCGATGAATTATAATCTTAATCTTCTCTTTATCCTTATCAGATTTCTTACCCTCAGGCGATCTTCTACTTTCAACATAAAACAGACTTTGTTTAGGAAAAGAATCGACTAAACCTGCAGCTCTGATACCAATAAATGTACTACCCATAACCCGTATATTTCTCAAAATACGAGTTAAAAATTACACATTAAACATTCATACATTCCTAGAATGAAAACCCTTAAAATTTTGGACCATTTTTAAAATATAAATTTAACAATTTAAATTCAATTAATCAGTTAAAATCATAAAAAAATAATTTATCATTCAAAACAAAATTATTTTTATGCAACAAATAGGTACTTCATTGGTGTTTCATAAACTACATAGAATTTCCTAAACACTGCTTAATTTAAAAACCTTTTAAAAAAATTTAAATCATAATATTACATAGATATATATACGATTTATTCTTACTTTCAGATATAGTTGACGCTAGCAAAAATAGAATAGTCCTAATTTACTATTACAAACCATTCTAAATAACTACGATAAAGCAAATAGACATATATGCCACTAAAAGCCAAAAGGATCATTAAAGACGTCTTACCGATACTGATACTGATATTAAGTATGATATTCTGAACCTATGCATGAAAATCATCACAGGCTAAGTAAAACTTAGTGAGGCAGTAACACAACAAAGGTGAGATAAAACATAAAATATCGTAAATACTTTAAAACATTAAAAAGTAATTCAAATAAAATTATTGAACTTTCAAACCGATCTATTCAAGTCATTTTCCCATTCAGAAACTTGAAAATCTTCATCTCATGATTTTATCAAAGCCATGTTAATCGTAATTAGATATAACAATTATTCCATATTATTTTTCATTAGGACATATTCCAGAACTTTGATATTTCATCTTCATATTTTTTTTCTTTTCACATACTTTTCATAACTTTCACATTTACTTTTTATAGCTCAATGTATATGTAAGAGAATGAAAGGTAAGTGAGTCAAACATAATGTACGCACTAAGCACCAACGATGCCATCGTCATCATCATCATCATATGCACTCCAAGTGCAATCATATCATTTACACCACCATTTCCATACATAATGTACACGAATGTACCATATCAGAATTGGACTTTACATTACTCAACTTCATGGCATGCCAAGTGTGATGTAAGGAACTTGTACCTCTTCAAATGATTATGGATCTAGGAAGGAAGCAAAACAACTTGCACAAGTGAATGGCTCAAAAAGAGATGGTTAAGGGTGGTAGATGTATGGGTGAATAGGTGGGATGTTTAAATGAAAGATGGAAGCGTAATATGATTGATATGGTTGATGAAACAAAGGAATGGTTGTGAGGATAGTATCTTAAAGGAGACTCAAAGAAGAACCAATTCTATAGAGAGCAAAGACCCAGACTTTATATTGCTTATTTAAAGGGTGGTATTAAGTACTTTGACCCACTAGTTATAAGAACTAGGGACCAGAAGTATCAAGGGGAAGGGGTTGACAACACAAGTATTAAAAATGCTTGATAAGTCGATAAAAGTCATTAGGACTTAAGAAAAGAGAATAATCTCAGTTTAAATAATCAAAATGTCTGCTTACAAATGAAATATGCTTTTATACTTATAGAAAATGGAGAGGCAAGGCCGAATGGTTACAAGGAGAGTCGGCCAGCCTTGTGCCTTTCTATAGAGACATAATTTAATTACAAAATAGAGATGATGGTTCAGTTTAAATGGAGGGTAATAACCCTTGGCTGAATAGCTATTGTGTCTTGTCATGTTGGCGCCAAATTGGATGGGAGATGATGCTTGGCCGAATAGGGAGAGGGCTCTTCATCTTGGCGCCTAAATGATATCACACACAAGGTACATGGGGGCTGGTCATATGGCATGCACATGGGTGTTCTAGGGAACCTTGTGGTGCAGCCTTGTGCATGGAATGATGGTTGGTCATGTGCTCCAACTTGGGCGTGCATGTGACTCCTTTCAAGCTAGCTTGAGTGTTGAGCTAGCTAGCAAGCATGGGTTGTTTGTGAACAAGCTTCCTAGCCGAGTCCTTGTGAGCTCCATAACAACATGTTCAACTACATTCAGCTACCATTGATATCACTTTTGGCAACTCAGCTCCAAATAGTCCAACTAGAGAGTTTAGCTAGCCTTAAGCTCCTCTAGCTGAATTGAGCTTTCCTTAGTGTTTCATGAACTGCCATGTACTTTGTGAGCTGTTTGTGAGCTGCATATGTCGTCCAAATCATTCACCAAGCTACCTCAATGTGTATCACACTCCAATGTACCTATATGTCCAAGGAAACAAGGTAAGTCCATGATATTGAGCTGTTATGAGCTAAATACCTTGTTGTCATGTATGATTATGGTGATGTGAGCTATGTTCAAAGGTCATGAGCTAATTATATCATCTCAAAATATGTGTAAGATAATGCATGAAGCTTAAGAGCTAATATGAATGCATATGAACTAATGAAATAATTTATAATGACACCGCCTTGATGTATATATGATAATCATGCCTAATATGATTATAAGACTATCCTAACATGCTTAAATATCAATGTGCATGTTGTGTTCATACTAAGTTATTCTTTAACTATTAAAACATTATATAACATAACATAGGAGGGTGTTATGTTATCAAATGAATCAAAAGCTTCAGGACACTTAGTTAGGAGAACTTTCCTGAATTGTTTGGCCCTTGACCTAGTAATAGGACCTTGTGGCATGACTTCCGGATCTGGAGTAGGTGTGACCATATCATCCCCCCTTCTTTTAAGTGATTTGTCCCCAAATCGTGTCCATCCTCAAAGGGTGATAAGTTGGTAATGTTGAATGAGGCCCTGATGCCACCAAACTCATTGGGCAATTTGAGTTTATTGGCATTGTCGTTGATCTTTTCTACAATCTAAAATGGGCCATCTCCTCGGGGTAGTAGTTTGGAATTCCTTTGGTTTGGGAATCTTTATTTCCTAAAGTGTAGCCAAACCCAATCTCCCACGTTAAAAGTTACCTTCTTCCTTCATTTATTTGTTTGTTGTTCATATTATCTCATTCTCCTTTCAATATTGTCCTTTACTTGTTGATGGAGTCTTTTAAAAAATTCTGCTTTGTTCTTTCCATCTTTGTTCACTATTTGATCACAAGGTAACGGAAGTAAGTCCAAATGAGTTAAAGGATTAAAACCATACACTACCTCAAATAGAGAATATTTGGTTACTGAGTGAATGGTTCGGTTGTATGCAAACTCCACGTGTGGTAGGCATTCTTCCCAAGTCTTGATGTTCTTCTTGATGATGGATCTTAGTAATGTTGATAAAACTATATTAACTACTTCAGTTTGTCCATCTGTTTGAGGATGCCATGTAGTAGAGAATAGTAGTTTTGTGCCAATTTTACTCCACAAAGTTCTCCAAAAATGGCTTAAGAGTTTAACATCTATGTCCGACATAATGGTTCGAGGAAGTCCACGTAACCTTACCATTTCTCGAAAGAATAAGTTAGCAACATGAATAGCATCATCGGTCTTGTGACATGGAATAAAATGAGCCATTTTGGAAAATCGATCAACCACCACAAATATTGAATCCTTTCCGCTCTTTGTTTTTGGTAATCCCAAAACAAAGTCCATTGAGATATCTATCCATGGCATGGTTGGTATCAGCAAGGGCATGTATAATCCATGAGGCATGACTCTTGATTTTTCCCTTTTACATACTAAACACCTTTCACATACCTTTTCAACATACCTTTTCATCTTTGGCCAAAAGAGGTGTAACTTCAAAACGCTAAGTGTCTTTTCAACACCAAAGTGTCCCATAAGTCCTCCTTCATGCGCTTCTTTGGTTAGAACTTCTTTTATCGAACCTTGTGGAATACATAATCATCTTTCTTTGAAAAGATATCCGTAATGCCGATAGTATTTGTTATGAGCACCTGTTTCACATAACTTATATCTTTCTTCAAAGTCCAAATCAGTAGCATAATGTTCTTTAATGAATGAAAAAGCAAGAAATTTTGAATCAAAAGTGTTAAGTAAGACATACCTGCGTGAAAGAGCATCTGCCACAATATTGTCCTTTCCTTTCTTATAGTGTATGACATAAGGAAAAGACTCAAGGAATTCGACCCATTTGGCATGTCTCCTGTTGAGTTTGTGTTGTCCTTTGATATGCTTTAACGCCTCATGGTCAGTGTGTATCACGAATTCTTTTGGCAATAAGTAGTGTTACCCAAGTCTCCAAGGTTCGAATGAGCGTGTATATTTCTTTGTCATATGTTTGATACTTCAAAGTTGCACCATTTAGTTTTTCACTAAAGTAGGCGATGGGCTTTCCTTCTTGACTTAAAACAACACCAATCCCAATTCCAGAGGCATCACATTCAACTTCAAATGTTTTCTCAAAGTTCGGTAATGCTAATAGTGGAGCCTTTGTTAAACAACCCTTAAGTTCATTGAATGCTTCATCTTTTTCTTTGCCCCAAGAGAAGTTCGAATTCTTCTTCATGATCCCTGTTAAGGGAGAGGCAATAGAACTAAAATTTGGTACAAACCTTCTATAAAAACTGGCTAATTCATGGAAACTCCGGACTTGGCTGACATTTACCGACTTTGGCCATTCTTGTATTGCCTTAATCCTTTATGGATCCACTGACAACCCATGTGAACTTACAATGAAGCCAAAGAAAGTAACTTGATTAGTACAAAAAGCACACTTCTTGAGATTAGCATATAAGTGCTCTTCTCTCAAAGTGCTAAGAATGGATCGTATATGTTCAACATGATCATTCATAGACTTACTGTATATCAAAATATCATCAAAATAAACAACACAAAACTTACCAATGTAAGGCCGTAGGACATGGTTTATCAAACGCATAAAGGTAGCCACTTTTCAAGTCAATTTTGGAGAAGATGCTGGCTCCACTGAGTTTATCAAGCATGTCATCCAATCGAGGTATAGGGTGTCTATATTTGATAGTGATCTGGTTCACAGCCCTACAATCCACACACATTCTCCAAGTTCTATCTTTCTTTGGCACCAACAAAACGGGTACATCACAAGGGCTTAAACTTTCCCAAATGTAACCTTTGTTTAGGAGTTCTTTGATTTGTCTTTGTAATTCTTTTGTTTCCTCGGGATTACTCCTGTATGCTGGTCTATTAGGGATAGTGCCAATCCATCAGGAATTTCTTCAGGGAACATATCCTCAAAATCCTGTAAAAGATTAGAAATAGAGAAGGCAAGCCTTTAGGAGGGTTAGTAAGTAAAAAACTTTCCTTATACATAAGTATAAGTAGAGCCTTCTTAGTTGATAAATGTTTCCGAACATCTCCTCTGCTGGCATATATATTCATTTTCGGAGTATGAATTTCTTTGGCCTTCTTTTCTTTCTCCCATTCTTCTATGCATGACTTGAGGGTCACTTGACATTCATGAACTTGGCTTGGTAACAAGGGTGCCAATATGATTTTCTTTCCTTGATGCTAGAAAGAGTACTTGTTATAGAATCCATCATGGGTAGCTTTCTTATCATACTGCCAAGGTCTCCCTAGTATAAGGTGACTTGCACTCATGGGCACCACGTCACAAAGGACTTCATCCCTGTATCTTCCAATTGAGAAAGGTATAACAACTTGTTTGCTTATCTTTGCTTCACCCACATCGTTGAGCCACTAAAGTTTGTATTAATGAGGATGCTTGGAAGTTATGAGACCCAACTTTTCCACCATATGAGTACTTGTTACGTTTGTACAACTTCCTCCATCAATGATCACCACGCAAATTTTATCTCCCACGTGACATTTGGTATGGAAGATGTTCTCTCTTTATTCATCCTCTTGACTTTGAATGTTCAAAGTCCTTTTGACTACAAAGATGTTGGATAGAAGAGACATGTTAGCAAATAAGGAAAAATGAAATGTGTGTAGGACTTTACCAGAATATACTATAACAAAGCCTCACGAGTCACTCCAAGGAAAACTTGAATGTCACTCAATCTGCTCGTGTTTCCACTCTAGGACTTTAATGGATTTTACTTGTCCTCTTCTAATCTCACACACGCTCCAGCCTTTTTCCTCTCAATTCTCTTATCCCAAGTTCTAGAGGACTTTAATCAAAACCGTATCAAATAAATTTTTAGTTGTTGGCGTCGGCTACAAAAATAGTTAGTAGGAATGGAAAGCAAAATATAATTGAAAGGTGACTTAGAAAATAGAAAGAATAGAACAAAAGGGGTTACTTACACAAGTCACTTTACAACCTTCTATCACCACAATCAATTTAAAAGGCTTACTTTAATGTCTTGGTGATGAGAATTGTTGATTAGTGCTTCAACTTTCTTTATTTTTCTTTTCTTTTCTTTTTCTTCCTTTTTGAGTTCTTTCAATTTCTTATTTTTAGTGCTTTGATTTTCTTTGTTGGATTTTTCTTGATTTATTTCACTTGCACTTCTTTTTGTATTTTCTTTTTATTGTTGTTGCACGTTGCTTTCTTCTACCAAAGCTCTGATTACCACTTGATGTAAGGCACTTGTACCTCTTCAAATGATTGTGGATCTAGGAAGGAAGCAAAACAACATGCACAAGTGAATGCTAAAAAGAGATGGTTAATGGTGGTAGACATTTGGGTGAATAGGTGGGTTGTTTAAATGAGAGATGGAAGTGGAAGATGATTGATATGGCTATGGGTTATGGCTGATGAAACAAATAGATGGTTGTGAGGATAGTACTTTGACCCACTAGTTATAAGAACTAGGAACCAGAAGTATCAAGGGGAAGGGGTTGACGCCACCAGTATTAAAAATACTTGATAAGTTGATAAAAGTTACCAGGACTTGAGAAAAGAGAATAATCTCGCTTTAAATAATCAAAAGGTTGCTTACAAATGAAATATGCTTTCCTATTTATAGGAAATGGAGAGGCATGGTCGAATGGTTACAAGGGGATTCGACCAGCCTTGTGCCTTCCTATAGAGACATAATTTAATTACAAAATAGAGATGATGGTTCAGTTTAAATGGAGAGTGATAACCCTTGGCCGAATAGCTCTTGTGTCCCTTAATGTTGGCGCCAAATTGGATGGGAGATGATGCTTGGCCAAATAGGGAGAGGGCTCTTCATCTTGGAGCCTAAATGATATCACACGTAAGGCACATGGGGGCTTGTCATATGGCACGCACATGAGTGTTCTAGGGAACCTTGTGGTGTAGCCTTGTGCATAGAATGATGGATGGTCATGTGCTCCAACTTGGGCGTGCATGTGTCTCTTTCTAAGCTAGCTTGAGTGTGGAGCTAGCTACCAAGCATGGGTTGTTTGTGAACAAGCTTCCTCGCCGAGTCTTTGTGAGCTCCATAACAACATGTTTAGCTATATTCAGCTACCATTGATATCAGTTTTGGCAACTCAACTCCAAATAATCCAACAAGATGAGTTTAGCTAGCCTCAAGCTCCTCCAGCTGAATCGAGCTTTCCTTAGTGTTTCATGAGCTACCATGTACTTTGTGAACTGTTTGTGAGTTGTATATGTCATCCAAATCATTCACCAAGCTACCTCAACGTGCATCACACTCCAATGTACCTATATATGCAAGGAAACAAGGTAAGTCCATGATATTGAGCTGTTATGAGTAAATACCTTGCTACCATGTATGATTATGGTGATGTGAGCTATGTTCAAAGGTTATGAGCTAATTATATCATCTCAAAATATGTGTAAGATAATGCATGAAGCTTAAGAGCTAATATGAATGCATATGAACTAATGAAATGATTTATAATGATGCTGCCTTGATGTATATATTATAATCATGCCTAATATGATTATAAGACTATCCTAACATGCTTAAATATCAATGTGCATGTTGTGTTAATACTAAGTTATTCTTTAACTATTAAAACATTATATAACATAACATAGAAGGGTGTTAAGTTATCAAATGAATCAAAAGCTTCAAGACACTTAGTTAGGAGAACTTCCCTGAATTGTTTGGCCCTTGACCTAATAATGGGACCTTGTGGCATGAGTTCCGGATATGGGGTAGGTGTGACCATATTAAAGGATACATACGACTCTCAATGCATAATACAATGGGCTTTCAGATAATATCATATCCATTTATTAATCAAACATTTCAAATCATAATCATCTTCATCTCATCAATATAAAAATTATAAGTTGGGCAGTTCATACCCAAAATGTAACACCCCCAACCCGTACCCGACCCGGATACGAATCCAAGGTGTCACATTGACTTTTCAAAATCTTTACTCTTACAAAAATGATGAAAAAATTAAACTTTCATTGAAATAAAGTTAACTAATTTACAATGTATAACCAAAATATTACAAAATCGATTAGAGCATATATGATTTAAACTTTGATTACATGCCAACATAATTACTATAACAAAAATAACATACTCTTTGAATCACTTCTGATCTAATCATCTGCAAAAGAGATGTTGTCTTGATAGACCCTAACTCTGATCTTCTTATTTTTAGTACCTACGTGTGAAACACTCACGTACTTAGCGAGGCATATAATATAATAATGTATTTTTTAATTCATGAGCATTAAAACCAATTATTTCACATGCAATCACAACCATCATATCATTGTTCAACCATATCATATATGATCAATCCTTAACAAATAATAACATAACATCTTATAAGAAGTAAATTCTTTTTATAACTTTTATGTGCCCATGTACATTACTGATAACCTAAGTTATGTGAGTACATTGAGGTTGTGCACATATGTTGTCACCATAGCTCATATAAATTCCCACTAAAGGGTATATAAAATTGTCCCTAAGGACCTTATATATGTCCCGAATGACCACATATATGTCCCAAAGGACCACATATAATTCTACTTAAGGACCACATATATATTCCAAATGACCAAATATGTGGCCCAAAGAACCGCATATATGTTCCAAAGGATTACATATATGTCTTGAAGGACCACATAGAACCCTCAACTCTTGGCATGCCAATTATTCCTCCAGCTCTCATATCATATAACATGGGCTTGAACATTTATATGTTTTATATGTTCATATTGTCAACTTATTCATCGCATATACATGTTCTCATATATCTCCTATCATTTCTCGTGCAATCACATATGTTTCATCTCATTTCATATGAACATATAATTACTTATCTCATAACATATAAAATATATGTAAATTGTACATGTACTCATCATGATCATAACATATGCATGTTCATAATTATGGGACCATGAAATCAAATATAGGAAATAGACTTATCACAAGTCTTATTTCCATAAAGAAATATATATACTATAATATGCACTCACCTTAGCCTCACTTAATCCAAATCAACTCCTACAAATCATTATCCCTCGATCTATCAATCTTAACTCTTTGATTATTCAGAAACTTGCTTATGTTCGATATCTACACCAATGTACATTTGATATGAATGTTACTATTCTAAACCATATGAATTAATCATTAATAATCTAAGCTAAACGAAGAACTTATTTCAAATATCCACTTTGAGTAGTATGAGTACCCAAAGTATGGTACTGATAATTCCTTTATTGTGGTATCGATAATGTTTCATGGCATCGATACCCTTTTCCGATTCTGGAATTCTATTTCAAAAATGGTATCGTTACTCACCTAATGGTATCGGTACCCTTGGTATCGGTACTACCCTTTAGAAATAAATACTCATGGAATAACTTATCTAATTTTTCTTATGGTATCGATACTTATTCATATAGTATTGATACCCTCACTCCAAATATAACCCTTTTTTACTTTAAAGTATCAGTACTAGATGAACAGTATCGATACCCCTTGCCCAAAATTCACTCTTTAAACCCGAAAATTTACCAATACCTACTTAAACTTTCCATTTTTAACTCCTTGCATACCATTAAACTTAGCTATACTTACTCAAATCATATTATGTCCATATAACACATCATTATCTTCAAAATCTCAACCTATATCTTGGAACCAAGAATTTTACTAAATTTCCATCATGTTCTAATTTCATTTCTAACACTTCATACTTCTTAATCTAATTGATGAAAAGTAAAATTTAACCTTAAATATTACTTACAAACTTTTATCCAAGAATTCATTTAGAATCTTCTTATATTCAATCTTTCATAACTCACGCTTCTTTTAGTTTCCGTCTACTTTTAAGTTCCAATAATCTTTCCTAATGCTTCATCAATCAAAATCATTCTTTAATTGTAAGAAAAACTAGCTGAAAATAGAACTCACCTTCGCCAGGAAGCTCAAATTTGAAAGGTGGAAGAAGAATGAAGATAGTTTTGGAAAATCTTTCTTTTTCCGTTTTCATATATCCATGTGGTTTTATCAATAACCATAAGGGATTTTTAATTCCTTGACTTGTCAAATGACCATTTTTCCCTTCCATTCCTCCTTCTTTACTATTCAATCTTACATAAAATATTTCACTTAAGTCCTTGAACTTTTTAATTTATATAATTTAGTCATTAAGTTTTAAAATTTCACAATTTGGTCTCTAACCCGGTGTTTGAGATGTTACAAATCTCTCTTTAAGAAAATTCATCAATTTTCACTGTACAAAAAGATCGGGGTATTGATTCTACATATCATCTTTATGTTCCCACGTTGCTTTCTCTACCTTGTTATTCTTCCAAAGAACCTTGACCAATAGAATAGTCTTGTTCCGTAACTGCTTCACCTCATGAGCCAATTTTTGTACCGATTTTTCCTCATAAGTCAAGTCAGGCTGAACTTATATTTCTTCTGGTGTAACAATATGGGAGGGATCATACCTATACCTCCGAAGCATGGAAACATGAAAAACATTATGAATCTTCTCCATTTCTGGTGGCAAAGCCAACTGGTACGCCAATGGTCCTACTCTCTTAACGATCTCATAAGGCCCAATAAACCGAGGACTAAGCTTTTCTTTTTGCCCAAACCTTAGAACTTTCTTCGAAGGAGACACTTTTAGAAATACTTTATCTCTAATTTGAAACTCGATCTCTTTCTTCTTAAGATTAGCATATGATTTATGTCTATCAGCTTCCACTTTAAGATTGTTCTGAATCACTTGAATTTTCTCTTCCACTTCCTTAATCAACTCATGAACAATAACTTCTCGATCCTTAAGCTCGTACCAATTCAAGGGCACTTTCTCCCATATAAAGCCTCATAAGGAGTTATCTTGATACTTGACTGGTAATTATTGTTATAAGTGAATTCGGCATGTGGCAAGTATTTTCCCAAGACCCTTTAAACTCGATCACACAGGCTCTTAACATATCTTCCAGAATTTAGATAGTCCTCTTAGACTGTCCATCTGTCTGAGAATGAAATATTGTGCAACAATTGAATCGAGTTCCTAACACTCCATGTAAAGTCTTCCAAAATCTCGATGTAAATCAGGGATCTCAGTCAGAAACAATCGAAATAGGCACTCCATGAAATCTAATAATTTATTTGATATACAGTTCAACATACTTATCCATGGAGAAATCAGCTCGTACTGAGATGAAATGGGCTGGCTTAGTCAATCGATAAACAATCGCCCAAATTGAATCTCTTTTCTTTTGAGTTAAGGGTTGCCATCTTACTCAAATCCATCGTCACATTCTCCTACTTTCATTGAGGAATAAATATTGGTTGCAACAATCCTGAAGGAACCTGATTCTCATCTTTGACTTGCTGGCAAGTTAAACACTTAGACACAAATTTTATAATACTTCTTTTCATTCCTGGCCACCAATACCGACTTTTGAGATCCATTTACATCTTGTTTCCACCCGGATACATCGTTAATGGACTACAGTGGGCCTTTGTCAATAGATCATTCCTCAATTCCAAATCATCTGGAATCACCAATCTCCCTCGATAATATATATTTCCATCAAGTTTAATTCGAAAATCCTTATTGTCTCCATTCTTTACTTGTTCAAATATCATCAAACATTTTTCATCTTGGTTTTGCAAATCTTTAATTTGATCCAATAAGGTTGGCTTAAGCTTCAATTATGCATATATTGTACCATCTCCATCCCATGACAATCTGAAATCTAAAGCTCGTAAGGCTGCAAACGTCTTTCGACTTAAGGCATCAGCTACCACATTCGCTTTTCCAGGATATAAATCAATTATAACATCATAATCCTTTAGGAATTCCACCCATCTTCTCTGCCTCAGGTTTATTTCTTTTTGAGTAATCAGATATTTCAAGCTCATATGATTTGTATAGAGATAACAACGTTCTCCACATACGTAGTGACACCATATTTTGAGAGTGAACACAACTGCAACCAACTCCAAATCATGTGTTGGATAGTTCTTCTCATGTGGTTTCAATTATCTAGATGCATAGGCCACCACTTTCCCTTCTTGCATCAATATACATCCCAAGCCATTATGAGACGCGTCACTGTAAACTACATAGTTCTTACCAGATTCAGGTTGAACCACTATTGGAGCTTCTGTCAAAATTTTTTTTAACGTTTCAAAACTTTCTTGACACTCAGAAGTCCAGGAAAACGTTATATTCTTCCTAATCAATTTGATCAAAGGCAACACTATCATCGAAAAGTTCTTAACGAACCTTCGATTTAACATGCGGGCCTTAGAAAACTTCAAACTTCAGACACATTCTTAGGAAATTCACATTTTAAAATGAATTTTATATTTTGAAGATCGACCGGATTCCTTCTGTAGAAATTACATGCCCAAGGAATGCCACTTCATTCAACCAAAACTCACATTTAGATAATTTGGCATATAGTTTCTTATCTCGTAGAATATGTAAGACTATCATCAAATGTACACTATGCTCTTCATTAGACTTCGAATATACCAATATATGTCTATGAAAACAACTATGAACTGGTCCATATATGGTTAAAATATTCTATTCATAAGATTCATAAGAGCAGTCGGTGCATTTGTTACCTCAAACGACATAAACATAAAATCGTAGTGACCATATCTCGTTCTAAAGGTCATTTTCGGAATATATTTCTCTTGAATCTTCAATTGATGTTATCCAGACCGTAAATCAATTTTAGAGAAAACTAAAGCTCCCTTCAACTGATCAAATAAATCATCAATTCTTGGGAGGGGATACTTATTCTGGATAGTCACCTTGTTGAGTTGTCTATAATCAATGCAAAGACGCATTGAACTATCCTTTTTCTTAACAAACAACACTGACGCTCCCCAAGGTGACTAATTGGTCTGATAAATCCTTTGTCCAATAATTCTTGTAACTGAACTTTTCACTCACTCAACTCTTTTGGTGCCATTCGATAGGGTGCCATTGGAATAGGTGTTGTTTCCAAGCATTACCTCAATCAGAAAATTCTACTTCTCTATCCGGAGGTAATCATGGAAACTCTACAGGAAAGACATTAGGAAATTCTCTGACTATGGGAATATCTTCTAACCCTTTCTCCTTGGTTCTAGTATCCACCACATTAGCAATGAAACCCTAACATCCTTGTAACAATAACTTCTTTGTTGACATCAAAGATATTATATTTGTCAATGGATTCCATCTTTCATTGAATACTATAACTTCTAATCCTTCTAAACTGATCAATGTAACTCTCTTCATTCTATAATCAATGTTAGCATGATAATGATATAACCAGTCCATTCCCAGTATCACTTCAAATTCCTCAAAGGGTAATTCCATCAGAATAGCAGGAAATTCAATTCCTCGAATCCTTCTAGAACACCCTGGACACACTCTATTTACTCGAGCACTATGCCCTAACAGATTTGTCAGTATCACATCACTATTGGTGGCTTCTAACTGGATTCCCAACTCTTTTACCAATTTACTACTAATATATGAGTAAGTAGAACCTAGGTCAATCAATACTAAAACACATTTTTCACACAATTGGAAAGTACCTACAAATATCTCTGGGTCATCTCGGTCTTCATTGGTCTTTAAATTATAAACTCTAGCAGTCGAGCATACTTTCGGCTGAGTAGAAGATTCAGGCATACTTATTCCTCTGCCTGTTCTCTTTACTCTTTGAGACATTGAAGCAGATCGTTACGATTGTGCCTGCTCTCCAGCCATCATTGGACAATCTCGGATGAAATGTCTGGTGTCCCCACAACTGAAACAAGCTCCAGAAATCATTCTACATGCTTCAGGATGATTCTTTCCACAATGTTGACACTGTCTAGCTTGACCCTGGTTAGATCTCCTAGTTCCATACCCTACAGATTGAGTCTGTCTAGCTATCATCAAATTTGATCTTTTAGACGAGGATGCAACAAACTTAGACCTCGCCTGAGGTCAAAAACCAGAATCTCTGCCCCTTTTTTATGGTGCAGAACTCGAGGAAGCACCAGTTCTTTTAGGCATCTGGGCTCTTTTCTCTCCAAACCTTTTATTATGAGCTCTCTCTAGATCTTTAGTAGTATTATCTACCTCTTCAAACAAGGACAGATTCAATATAATCAACATCTCTTTCAATTGAGGACGTAAGCCCTCCACAAACCATTCACATCCATCTTTCTCCGTGAGAATAAGTTCGACAGCAAAGAGACTTAACTTGTTAAACTCACACTCGTATTCATATATCGTGCGATTCCATTGCTTCAGGTTAATAAACGTTTGCTTTATTTTCTTAATAAACTGGTCTCCTATATACTTGTGTTTGAACTCTTCCAAGAACAAGGACCATGTCACTTGGTCACTTGTCATTCTCATGGTGACATTCATCCATAATATTCTCACTTGCCCGTGAAGCAATGAGACCACTCCATCTAGTTTCTCCACCTCAGAACAGTGGAGTCCTTCTAACATTATCTTCAAATCATTTAACCAAAGGTCCATAGCAACAGGACCTTATTTGGCTTCTCGCTTGAATTCAGGAGATCCTAATCCCTTTAACTCCTTCGAAACATTTATTCTCTAAGTTAAGGAAGTATGAAATTGGAAACGGGTCAAAATAGCATCTAACGTCCTGAAAAATACCTCTTGATCTTATACATGCACTCCCGAAGGTGCTTGTTCTTCACCTTGCCTAGTTAGGGCAGGTGAATTACTACTCTCTTCAAGCCAATCTTTTCCCACTCCACTTCGGAAGCTCTCATGTCTGGAAATCTAATAAGACATAACCATATAATTATATTAACAAAACAACATACTCATTACTCTATTAGATCAAAAGTTCTCACTAATTTGTTGGCATGTATACCTTTAAAGACACTCGGACTTCGGTTTATGCCTAGAATCGGCTAAACCTTAGCTCTGATACCATTAAATGTAATACCCTCAACCTGTACCCGACCCATATACAAATCTGAGGTATCACATTCACTTTTCACAATCATTACTCTTACAAAAATCATGAAAAATTTAAACTTTCATTAAAATAAAGTTAACTAATTTACATTGTATAAGCAAAATATTACAAAATAGATCAGAGCATATGTGATTTAAGCTTTGATTACATGCCAACATAATTACAATAACAAAAATGACATATTGTTTGAATCACTTCTGATCTTATCGTCTGCAAAAGAGATGCTGCCTTGATAGACCCTAACTCTGATATTATAGTTTATTGGTACCTACGTGTGAAAAGCTCACACGTTAAGTCACAAACTTAGTGAGATATATAATACAATAATGCATTTCTTAAATCATGAGCATGTAACATAATTATTTCACATGCAATCAACCCCATCATATCAATGTTCAACCTTATCATATAAGATCAATCATTAACAAACAATAACATAACATCTTATAAGAAGTAAATTCTTTTTATATCCTTTATGTGCCCATGTACATTACTGAGAACCTAAGGTATATGAGTACATTGAAGTTGTGCACATATTCTGTCACCACAACCCGTATAAATTCCCACTAAGGGGCATATAAAATTATCCCTAAGGACCTCATATATGTCCCGAAGAACCACATATATATCCCGAAGGACCACATATAATTCTCATTAAGGACCACATATATATTCTAAATGACCAAATATGTGTCCCAAAGAATTGTATATATGTTCCAAAGGATTACATATATGTCCCGAAGAACCATATAAAACCCTCTACTCTTGGCATGCCAATTATACCTACAGGTCTCATATCATATAACATGGGCTTGAACATTTATATGTTTTATATGTTCATATTGTCAACTTATTCATCACATATACATGTTCTCATATATCTCCTATCATTTCTCATGTAATCACATATGTTTCATCTCATTTCATATGAACATATAATCACTTATCTCACAAAATATAAAACATATATTAATTGTACATGTACTCATCATGATCATAACATATGCATGTTCATAATTATGGGACCATGAAATCAAATATAGGAAATAGACTTATCACAAGTCTTATTTCCATAAAGAAATATCTATACTATGGTATGCATTCACCTTAGCCTCACTTAATCCAAATCAACTCCTATAAATCGTTATCCCTCGTTTGATCAATCTTAACTCTTTGTTTTTTCCGGAACTAACTTATATTTGATATCTACACCAATGTACTTTTGATACGAATGTTAGAATCCTAAACCTTATGAATTAATTATTAATAACCTAAGCTAAACGAAGTACTAATTTCAAATATTCACTTTGAGTAGTATCAGTACCCAAAGTATGGTAGTGATACTTCTTTTACTGTGGTATCGATATTGTTTCATGGTATCGATACCCTTTTTCATTTCTGGAATTCTATTTCAAAAATGGTATCGATACTCACCTAATGGTATTGGTACCCTTGGTATCGATACTCCTTGAATAACTTATCCAATTTTGGCCTATAGTATCGATACTTATTCATATAGTTTCGATACCCTCACTCCAAATATAACCCTTTTTAATTTGAAGGATAGGTACTAGATAAACAGTACTGATACCCCCTGCCCAGATTTCACTCCTTAAACCCAAAAATTTACCAATACCTACTTAAACTTTCCATTTTGAACTCCATTCATACCATTAAACTTAGCTATACTTACTCAAATCATCTTATGTCCATATAACACATCATTATCTTCAAAATCTCAACCTATATCTTGGAACCAATAATCTTACTAAATTTCAATCATGTTCTAATTTCATTTCTAACACTTCATACTTCTTAATCTAATTGATGAAAAGTCTAATTTAACCTTAAACTTTACTTACTAACTCTTTTTCAAGAATTCATTTAGAACTTCTTATATTCAATCTTAATAACTCACACTTCTTTTAGTTTCTATCTCCTTTTAAGTTCCCATAATCTTTCCCAATGCTCCATCAATCAAAACCATTCTTTAATTGCAAGAAAAACCAGTTGAAAATTAAACTCACCTTAGCTAAGAAGCTCACGTTGAAAAGACGAAGAAGAACGAAGATAGTTCTGGAAAATCATTCTTTTTCCTTTTTCATATCTCCACGTGGTTATATCAACAACCATAAGGGATTTTTAATTCCTTTACTTGTCAAATGACCATTGTTCCCTTCCATTCCTCCTTTTTTTCTATTCAATTTTACATAAAATATTTCACTTAAGTCCTTAAACTTTTTAATTTATTTAATTTAGTCACTAAGTTTTAAAATTTTACAATTTGGTCAATAACCCGGTGTTTGGGATGTTGAAAAAAATCATCCATGATTTAAAATACATATATCATATAAAATTCTTTAATCAGTTCCTTTCCCAAAATTATTTTAGAAATTTCATTCGAACATCTTTTCAGAAAATATCATATAAAAATGTCTTAGGTAATTTCATACCCAAAAAAATAATAAATCATTTAGGTAAGCATTATGGAAATATCCATAATCTGATTTCAAACTTATCTTTAAAAATAAATCATTCGAGATTTATGTATCACAAGTCTTCCTCAATCAAAATAAATATATAATTAAATTGTATTCACATTTGCCTCACTGACGAACCTTTTCTACGATCTTTTTTACTTAGGTTCTTTGTCCTTCACTTTTAGATCATTAAGATCAGAGGATTTGTCGTAATTTGTACGACATTATATGCATAACAAAATATTCAAACTATATGTTAGTATTATACTAACATAGTCTTAACTCAAAAGTATAAAATTCTATAAACATAATAGATACTAAATCGATTTAAAACTAAATTACAATTCCATCATAACTTCAAACTTTCAAAAATAGCTATTTGATTCCATAAATGTTTATTTCCATCATCAATCCTTCAATTTTCACAAACTTTGCATTTAAATCACCATTTATGAATTCTATTTAGAATTCACATCAACTTTTCCATTTAATTAACAATGGTCCTTCTCCATTTTAATTATTTCAAATCAAACATTAAAATTTACAGCATATAAATAATATGCCCAATCCAAATATTTTAACATTTAAAAACCTGCAATTTCATCCTTAATTCCTATTATCATTCGAATTCAACCACTAATTTTACCAATCTTGAAAATTTGGTCCCAAATAAATATTCAACTTAAAATTCAGAATTCATATAGTAAATTACAGCATTGTATTATCATTCTCAAGCAGTACTATCACATTTATAATTTTGTAATTTAGTCTCCAAATTTCACTACATATTCTAATTCAACTTTGAAACCAAACCAAATTTGCACTTTAGTCTCAAATCATAATTATAACTTAAAATACATCATTCAATAATTAAATTTCAACATTGAATGTCCATAATTGCACAATTTCTCATCAATGCTTTATAATTACCAAAACTTCCAAAATGGTCCTTTTACTATCTCAATGTTCCAAATTAATCAAATTCAATCTCTAAAGCATATAGAACTCATCTAATATCAATTCTATACCATAGGAAAATTTTCAACATTTTTCACTTATTAATTTCCCTATGGTCGATTATCATTAGTATGCTAGGCTTGATTTCAATAATGAATTCAACCTTCTAACCTCAAATTCATGCTATTCCTATAATCTTAACATTAATTTAATAAAATATTAAATCAATATTCATAAACTCTAACATGTCCAAAAATCCTATAAGCTTCTATACTTGATTTTAATCATCACTCATGCTTTAAAATTAGTCTACAACCTCACTAACATAAAAAGCTTCCATAAATTCTTCAAAATAAAACATTTTCTTTAACCACCCAAATTAAGAAACTCATCATCCAAGTATGATTTCCAGGAAATTTTCATACAAAATGATAGAGAATTTCAAGAGGATTAATTCTCTATCTAATAGTTTTATCCAAAAATCAATCATATAGCCTTGAAAATCAAAATAAAAATTCATTACCTTTCAACAATGGAGCTCACGGTTTTTGAGATTGAATTTATTTTTTCTATATTTTTATCAAGTAATTATAGTTTAAAACACTTGACTCTTTATAATATAATTGAATTTTAAATTTAATTAATGGGAAATTCCAATTTCACCCTTAATGAATCATGATAATTACCAATTGCCATTGAAATATATTCCATTAAAATATACCATAGTCAAAAGATGAACCAACTGAAGTTGACTTTCTACTTTAGCCATTCAATTTTTGAAAATTGCAATTTTGTCATTAAATTTTCCCAGTTTTGGCTAAATAGGAAAAATTAACTTCAATTCCTCTGATTCATGCTAAATTTCACTATTATAAAATATGTAAAAAATATTTCTAACCATTATCTAGCATCCTTAAATTTTTATGAAATTCCGTCGATCCGATTATTCGATTTCTTATCGGACTTTACTGATTTATAACTTTTAATATAGATCCCGAATCAAAATTTTGATTCCATGAAAACCTTAATTTCCAAAAAAAACTATTCTTTTACATCCAAATTATATAACTTTTAAAATTTACATTTTTGGTCCCTAAACTTTTCAAAATTTATACTTAAGCCATTAAACTTTCATAATTTACATTTTGATCGCTACCTAAAATTTGGGGTATTACACACATGGCTTATAATCTAATTTAAAATGAATTTTTAAATTTATTTTAGTCCAAATGTCATTTTTATCCTTAATGAATCAATATATTTACCACTTTGCCATGCTTTCATCACCGAATATACATCATCAAATGAACATAAAAATCATATTTATTGATTTCCACCTTTTTCCTTGCACTTTTCCAAAAATTTCAATTTAGTCACTTTAATTCAACTTTTCAACTTTAACATGGAAATTCCAGTGATCCATGTTAAGTTATATTGATTAAAAATATCAGAATAATATTTCTAACCTCATACTATCATCTTTTAAACTTTTATAAACTTCTTATTCAATCCGATTATCCAAATATTTTACCAAACTTTATCACTTAATTTTTTTACACAAACTCCGGATCAAAATCTGAATTCCATAAAAACACAATATTTAAGGATGACTTATTGAGAAAACATCCAGTTTGGTCTGAACTTTCCCAAGTTTCTACTTTACCATGAAACTTTCAAAATTATATTTTGGTCACTAGCCAAAATCTTGGGGTATAACACTTACTGGTTAACTTTCCCACCAAAGTTGTAACACATCCACAACATGTTTCATGTATCCATTCTTAGAAGATATCATCCCGATCGTTCCCATGTCACACTCCTAGAATAGATCGAAGTGAGCCGTACATGAAACCCAAGTTACTTTAGCAGTTGACAATCATCTTATATATTATAGTATCTGAATATATCCCTGCTAGTGCCAAGGCACTTCAGTCGCCAACTGGGCGCAGATACCTGAAGACTCAACAGAGTAAGTTGGCCGAGTGTACTTTTCTTATGTAGTTTTGGATCTCACCCCAGATACCCAAGAGTATCTTAAGTAGGTTAGAGGGGTGTGTGCTCTGAGATCCAGAACGCTCAGCTTCACCATGATGTCTACCTCAACTTTGCATGTCAGCATCCTTATGTGTTCATATATATGCCACTAGCATGCTTATACAATGCATGCATGTAGTATAATATATTTATTAGTGTGGCGCTAAGCTCGTAAGTTCATCGTTTGGAATGTTTTTCCGTGCTCAAGTTCTTCGGAGATCTTTCGTGAAGCGTTATCATTGTTATTGGGATGTATTTTGGGAGCTCCCTCGTATTTATAAACTTTGATTATTACATTTTCATTTCATATTACTATGTATGGTTTTTATATGATGTTTTACAATTGATTTTAAAGAAAATTTTTGGGTTAGCCACCACTATGGTCATGTATGACACTTTAATCCTTTGATCTTCGGGTTAAACTGAATTAGGATGTTACAATAAATTCCAAATACATTATAATAAATGAATTAGATTTCAAATTAATTTTTTTAATACTTTTATATTTCCTATAATACATTTTTTTTCTAAATTATTTCATTGAATGAGTATATATTTGACTACCCCTCTCAATGCATTCTTATCCTTCATAATAATGCATAATAAAAACCATTACTCCAATTATTTATACAATTAAAAAAACAAAGGGGGGAAATTCTTAAAAGGCTTAATACTCATTTTAGTACTAAATTATACTTTAAAATAATAATTTGGTGTCTAAAGAATTTTTGCTAACAATATGTGTCCACCATTTTTCTATTACATATTTAGATGCATGTAGTTTTTTCCGATACACTTAAAGGTGCCTATTGTTATATATTTTCAAATTTTATCAATAATAAAAATATTATATTTTAAAAAAAATTAAAAAAGTCAAACCCCCTATAATAACCCAAATATTAGGTCAGTGACTAAATTAAAAAGAATAAAAATTTGATGATTTAATTGAATAATTGTTAAAAGATGAGAAAAATTATTTGGAATAGTGTTTTGAACTAAATTGTAGCAATAAAGGACTTAAGAGGGCATTTTGGTATTTTAAGAGGAAAAATGAAATTTAAAATTTGTTAGGGATTTTAAATAGGAAGGAAAGAAGAAAGTGAAGTGTATTTCTACACTTCTTCTTTTTCTTTTTCTTTTTCACGGGGGTGTCCTCTTCTCCCTAACATAAGGTAAGTTCTCCTTAGCTAGTGTTTTCTTTAAGGTTGCTTTAGTTAGGTTAAGTGATATGTAAGCTAAAGGGAGGGTTAAATCGAATTAAAACAAAGGTATGGATGAAATAAAAGAGATTTTAGAAAATGGGTTTTATCATGATATGTTAATATATGAAGGTTTGTTGAGGTTTGTTGGTAAAATTGACTTGTTATTAAGGTAAATGAAAGATTAAAAGCATTGGTTGAGTGAAATAACAACTTATAAATTGTGGTGTGATTCTTAGAATCAAATGCTCTTGAGGAATATTGGATGTTTTAAGTGTCTAAATGAATGAAAGGAAGTAGGGTTAAGTATAAAAGTGTTATATAGTATTGTTAAAGGAAAATGAGAGGAAAATTGGCCAAAGTTAGGTAAATTTCGAGTTAAAAACTGAAAAATCTGGGCAGGGGTATTGGTACCTAATGAAGTGGCACCAATACCATAACAAAAAATTAGGCTAAATCATATGAAAAGAATCGATAGTGATTCAATTAGTATCGGTACCTAATGAAGTGGTATCAATACCATGGTGAGGGTATCGATATAGGGTAACATCGAACCTAATTTTGGTATTGATACCATATAGGGGTATCGGTACCATAGTATAGTGGTATCGATACCTATGGTAAGGGTATCGCTACGGGGCCATATCAAATCTAATTTTGGTATTGATACTGGTAGGGGGTATCGATACCATAGTAGGGTAGTATAGATACCATAGTAAGGGTATTGATACTGAAGGGCCAAAAATTGTAATTTTTGTTGATATTGCTGTAGAAAAGTTAATAATCAATATTTTGATTAATGGTTAAGTTATAATTGTTAGGAAATACACTAACAATTGATATTACGTATGTATTTAACGAATGTGGGATAGATCGAAATCAAGCTTCCGAAGTGAGTAAGGCGAAAGGCAAGGGTAAAGTTCATGAGTAATCATCCATACTTTTGGACACTTAGCGAGGAAAGTCAAATGAGTACATTTATTGTATGCAATCTAGATGAAAATGATTAGCAATTATTTAATATAAATTATTTAAATGTTTATGTATGTTTTACAATAATTACTATGTTATATTGAATACATGGAAATGATATTGTGTATGAGTTTAGAGTATGAATTGCTCTAAAAGAAATGAAAATACTAATGCATATGGATGCATTATTTGTATGAAATGATGCCATAGTTGAAATGTATATGGGTACATTATAAACAGAAAAGTATACGATAGTTGAAATGTATATGAGTACATTATCAACAGAAAAATATACAATAGTTTAAATGCATATGGGTGCATTGTCAACATAAAAGTATGCTAGAGTTGAAATGTATATGGGTACATTATCAACTGAAAAGTATAATATAGTTGAAATGTATATGGGTACATTATCAACAGAAAGCATACTATAGTTGAAATGCATATGGGTGCATTATCAACAGAAAAGTATACTATAGTTGAAATGTTTATGGGTGCATTTTCAACAGAAAAATATGTTATAGTTTAAAGTATATAGTGGTGTATTATAAACATGAATGGAGGTTACAAATAAATATAAAGAAATCATACTAAGGGTATGAATTTCTGTATTGTGCACCTTGTGTGCTAAAAGACAAGAAATTCATACTAAGTGTATGAATTTCCGTATAGAAAATAATGGGTATGCAAACCACATATATTTTATAAATGTTGATAAATGGTGATATTAGCATTAGGGATGTAAATTATGGACTATTTACTGAATTGAGAGATCCCGTGATAGATTAAATTGTCAGAAGTTCATAATAAAAGGGTGAATTGTCGTATTTATATTGGATGAGTAATTCATGAAAAATTATAGAACAATTTAGGTATTATTGCACCAACACTATGATGAATGGTTAATATAGTATAGACTGCTCAAAAAGAAAAGATCTTGAGGCCTAATTGTGCACATGACAGAAATGTGTCATTTATGCCAGTTAGATGAAAGGATAAGTACCGTTGAATAAAAGAATAATGGCCTAGTTGTGCATTTGGCAAACAATTGTCAATTATGCTAGTTAGACGAATGTTAAATACTGTTGAGTAAAAGAATAAAGGAATTTTAATGTATTGTGATATGAAGGGAGGATATATATATATATATATATATATATATTATACAACAAGGAATAATTGTATGATTAGGTGTTATAAATGAAAAGTATAATAGGTTATAAAAGACATGTAAAGATGACATAATTGAAATGCATATAAGTTCGTTATAATCATGAATGGATACTATCAGTGAAAACAAAGAATAATGACTAAAGAGATAAATGGAAAGGAAAATATAAAGGAAGATAGGTATGCTAGGCATACGAAAAAGAATTAAGAAAATTGTGAACGAAATATGGTTTAAATAAGGAGGAGTATGGGATACTTAAATATTATACGATTTAATACGTAATAAATAAATGTGACATATTTGTGTATAATCAAAGGTTATGTTATAGTATTATGTCTCACTAAGTAATTATTAACGTGTGTTTATTTTATGCGTAGGTAAACGCAAGTATTAGTGCGTAAGGAGTGCAACAGTAATAACAGCTTTAATTAATTAATGGTGGACTCATCAGTAATATTATGACAATCTTAATCAATTTAAGAACTTAGTTGACATGTAATTAAATTAAGCTAAACATTCTGTAATGTAATTAAATGATAATTTTGTATGTTGCTTTTAAAAATATTCTATTTTATGGTTAATTTAATTGAAACAAATTTGTTTTAAGGATTTTCAAATGACAAACATTATTTTAAAGTGATGTGACATCCATATCTCGTGTACGGAAGGGTATACGAGAAATTGGTGTTATATTTATTTATATCAGAGCTATAGGTTTAGCCAATTCTAGGTCGAAACCGAGCTTAAATGAATTGAGAAAAAGGATTACAAGCCATTAAGATTGTCAAAGATTACTGATAAGGTGTCATTAGAGTGTGATTGATGACACTCCTTACTAACAGTAATGTTGTTATTATGTATGTTCTAATAGATGTAGGAACTAAGGACAAAAGTAAGAAAGTTGATACTATTGAAAAGAAGGTCGAGATTAAAAATCAACCTAAGAGAATTCAACATTATTTTAGTATCATGTTGTAAAAGGATTGAAGCTGCTAGAGATTTTCCTCCATTCTGGGGGGAAGGAATGCCTCATTATTTAAGATGATTCTTCATTTGAGGAATCTATTAAAAAGTTTGAACGGTTTACAAGAGAAGTTGAATTGGATGAGGATTCAGAAGAGATATATGAATATAGTATTGATTCCAAGATTTTTACAAGTAAGCTTAATTAATTGAGAAATATTTAAGTGAAATATTAAATTGTTCAAAGTGTTGTTAATTTGAGTAACAGGAAAGTAGTAAGCGGTAAATACACTTACTGCTAAATTCCTATAGAAGATGAATTATTAGTGGATCAAGTGATTATGAGTTTGTTTAAGAGTAAATTGGGTTACTAGTGTAATTTTTGCATTAATTGCTATGAAGTTATTACTACAAAGTTGTCAAGTGTTATTATTTAATAATGTGGATAAATAGACTTTAATAGTCGTGAGATAAAATGTTTCAATTGCTCGAGAATATTTTAATTAGATCTGAAAAGTTACACGGATTTCTCTCAAGAAGGAAATAAAATATTTTAGAATATAAGTATTATATTTAATTTAATCTCGAGTGAGATGATAGCAGTAAACCCTAGGGGATCGTGGTGCAAGATGAGTTGGACAGGTAGTAAACAATTGATAAAGATTCCAGGGGCTATGTTCTCGGTGAACTTGATGAAATTATCATTGATGAGTAAAAATCTATTGAGTACAAGTTATTTGTCTCTAGAGATGATTATTTCAGAAAGATGCAGAGGGTATGAAATTTTAGTTTTTAGTGAGAAAGTAAAACCATCGCTCAGGGTGATATTGATAAAGATTGTAAAGAAAATGATGTTAGAAAGATTTATATATATATATATATATATAACTTTTATGGTTAATGTGACAGATACTCAAATCATTAAAGTAGAAATGTTTGATAAATTCACAAAAAATTGGGAATGCATAGATGTCTTTTCAGGTAAATTTATTGAGTTACCTCTATATCGAAAGGTGGAATTCAAGGTTAATAGTTATTAAGGTATTGAACATGTTTCTAAGATTTAGTATTAAATGACTTAAGTGAGTCAAGAGAATTAGAGACTCAATTATAAGATTTGATTGATCAAAGTTTGATCAACTCAAGTATTTCATCTTGGGAAGTATGTGTGTTATTAGCGAAAAGAAAGATAAATCTATGTGGTTTTGCATAGATTTTGACAGTTAAATAAGACTCTTCTAGAGAAGAAATTGTTTGTCAAACTATTCAAGTGTGAAACTTTGGTTAGCAGAGATGGTTTTCTGTGACCATATTGTTTCGACATAAGGTATGAGAGTAGATATAAAAAAAATCTCATGTTATAGTAAATTGAAAACTCCCAAAGAATGATCCTGAAGTTTGGATTTCTTTGGGGCTTACTGTTTACTATCGAATGTTAGTGAAATTGTTTTTGACATTAGCGTTGCTGCTAACCAAGTTTTAAGGAAAAATAAGTCTTTTTGTAGAAGTAAAAAGGGTAAAGAGAGTTTTGAAATACTAAAGAGGATTGTAATAGTGATACCAGTGTTTATAAAACTTGAGTTGGTATATATTTTGTAGTTTTTACTAATGCATCTATCATTGGTTTAGGAAGTGTGCTTATGAACAAAGGTAAAGGTTGTGGCATATACCTCAATAAAGTTAAATATTCACAATAGGAATTATATACGTATGCATTAGAGTCGACCGTAGTCAAAGGTCCTAAAAGATTGGACGTTATAATTTGCATAGTTAGCAGTACTATAGTTGTGGTAATTGCAAAAGTCTTATGCTGATTTGAAAACAAAAGTGATTGAGTAATAAGAATGTGGTAAAGTTTTTTGAAAGTATCACTTTGGAAGTAAATATTGAGGTTGGGATTGGATTTGAGAATTATTGAACCTTAATAGATTTTATTAGTTAACTGAAAAAGAGCTAATACAGATATGGATTAGAGAAATCCAGAAATAGCGTAACCAAAACAATTTCTCTAGTTGTAGTAGTGTGGTAAATGCGCAAAGTGTTTTTAAAATTCGAGGATGAATTTTCTAAAGGGGGAGAATTGTAATACCCCAAATATTAGGTTAGAGACTAAATTGAAAAGAATAAAAATTTTATGATTTAATTGAATAATTGTTAAAATATGAGAAAATGATTTGGAATAGTGTTTTGAACTAAATTGTAGCAATAAAGGAGTTAAGAGGGCATTTTGGTATTTTAAGAGAAAATTAAAATTAAAATTTGTTAGGGATTTTAAATAGGAAGGAAAGAGGAAAGTGAAGTGTATTTCTACACTTCTTCTTCTTCTTCTTCTTCTTCACGTACGTGTCCTCTTCTCCCTAACATAAGGTAAATTCTCCTTAGCTAGTGTTTTCTTTAAATTATGGGTTGCTTTAGTTAGGTTAAGTGATATGTAAGTTAAAGGGAGGGTTAAATCGAATTAAAACAAAGTTATGGATGAAATAAAAGAGATTTTAGAAAATGAGTTTTATCATGATATGTTAATATATGAAGGTTTGTTGAGGTTTGTTAGTAAAATTGACTTGTCGTTAAGGTAAATGAAATATTAGAAGCATTGGTTGAGTGAAATAACAAGTTAGACATTGTGATGTGATTCTTAGAATCAAATGCTCTTGAGGAATATTGGATGTTTTAAGTGTCTAAATGAAGGAAAGGAAGTAGGATTAAGTAGAGAAGTGTTATATAGTATTATTAAAGGAAAATGAGAGGAAAATTGGCCAAAGTTGGGTAAATTTCGGGTTGAAAACTGGAAAATCTAGGCAGGGGTATCGGTACCTAATGAAGTGGTACGATACTATAGGAAAAAATAAGGCTAAATCATCTAAGAAGTATTGATATTGATTTAATCAGAACCGGTACCTAATGAAGTCATATCGATACCGGGTAACATCAAACCTAATTTTGGTATCGATACCATATAGGGGTATCGGTATCATAGTATAGTGGTATCGATACCTATGGTAAGGGTATTGATACGGGGCCACATCGAATCTAATTTTGGTATTGATACTGGTAGTGGGTATCGATACCATAGTAGGGTAATATCGATACCATAGTAGGGGTATCGATACTGAAGGGCCAGAAATTGTAATTTGTGTTGATATTACTGTAGAAAAGTTAATAATCAGTATTTTGATTAAGGTTTAAGTTATAATTGTTAGGAAATACACTAACAATTGATATTACACATGTATTTAATGAATGTGTGATAGATCGAAATCAAGCTTCCAAAGCAAGTAAGGCGAAAGGAAAGGGTAAAGTTCAGGAGTAATCATCCATACTTTTGGACACTTAGCGAGAAAAGTCAAGTGAGTACATTTATTGTATGCAATCTAGATGAAAATGATTAACAATTATTTAATATAAATTATTTAAATGTTTATGTATGTTTTACAATAATTACTATGTTATATTGAATACATGGAAATGATATTGTGTATGAGTTTATAGTATGAATTTCTCTAAAAGAAATTAAAATACTAATGTATATGGGTGCATTATTGGTATGAAAGGATGTCATAGTTGAAATGTATATGGGTACATTATGAACAGAAAAGTATACGATAGTTGAAATGTATATGGGTACATTATCAACAGAAAAGTATACGATAGTTGAAATGTATATGGGTACATTATCAACAGAAAAGTATACAATAGTTGAAATGCATATGGGTGCATTGTCAACAGAAAAGTATGCTAGATTTAAATGTATATGGGTACATTATCAACTAAAAAGTATATTATAGTTGTAATGTATATGGGTACATTATCAACAGAAAAGTATACTAAGTTGAAATGCATATGGGTGCATTATCAACAGAAAAGTATACTATCAACAGAAAAATATGTTACAGTTTAAAGTACATAATGGTGTATTATAAACATGAATGAAGGTTATAAATAAAAATAAAGAAATCATACTTAGGGTATAATTTTGTATTGTACACCTTGTGTGATAAAAGATAAGAAATTCATACTAATTGTATGAATTTCCATATGGAAAATAAAGGGTATGCAAACCGTACATATTTTAGAAATGGTTGATAAATGATGATATTAACATTAAGGATGTAAATTATGGACTATTTACTGAATTGATAGACCCCGTGAAAGATGAAATTATCAGAAGTTCATAATAAAAGGGTGAATTGTCGTTCATGAAAAATTATAGAAAAATTTAGGTATTATTGCACCAACACTATGATGAATAATTAATATAGTAGAGACAACTCAAAAATAAAAGATCTTGAGGCCTAACTTTGCACATGAAGAAAGGTGTCATTTATGCTAGTTAGATGAAAGGTTAAGTACCGTTGAGTAAAAGAATAATGGCCTAGATGTGCATTTGGAAAACAATTGTCAATTATGCTAGTTAGACAAACGTTAAACACTGTTGAGTAAAAGAATAAAGGAATTTTAATGTATTGTGATATGAAGGGAGGACATATATATATATATATTATACAACAAGGAATAATTGTATGATTGGGTGTTATAAATGAAAAGTATACTAGTGTATAAAAGACATGTAAAGATGACATAATTGAAATGCATATAAGTGCGTTATAATCATGAATGGATACTATCAGTGAAAACAAAGAATAATGACTAAAGAGATAAATGGAAAAGAAAATATAAAGGAAGATAGGTATGCTAGGCATACGAAAAAGAATTAAGAAAATTGTGAACGAAATATGGTTTAAATAAGGAGGAGTATGGGATACTTAAAGATTATATGATTTAATACGAAATAAATAAATGTGACATATTTGTGTATAATCAAAGGTTACGTTATATTATTATGTCTCACTAAGTAATTACTTAACGTGTGTTTATTTTACGTGTAGGTAAAGGCAAGCATTAGTGTGTAAGGAGTGTAGCAGTAGTAGCAGCTTTCATCAATTAATGGTGGACTCATCAGTAATATTTTGACAATCATATTCAATTTAAGAACTTAGTTGGCATGTAATTAAATTATGGTAAACATTCTGTAATGTAATTAAATGATAATTTTTGTATGTTGCTTTTAAAAATATTCTATTTTGTGGTTAATCGAATTGAAACAAATTTTTTTACGGATTTTCAAATGACAAGCATTATTTTAAAATGATGTGACATTCATATCTCATATACGGAAGGGTATACAGGAGATGGGTGTTACGCCCCCACCCTGTGTTGTCCCTCTCCCTCCTATCCTCTACCGTCCACTGAGAAGGGTCACCACCAGTCGAGTTTACGACACATATCAGATAACAGTCAAATTTAATGGTTGTTATGATCCAGATACCTAAAAGTGTAACGTTGGAAACGTTAAACACACATTTGGACACCTGTAGACAACCATTTTGGTCTAGGCTTATTTGGTATATATATATTAATATTATATTTTATCTTTTTATTTTACAATAAATAGTTGTTAGTATTTCAATTAGGATTTAGGATATTGTTTTAAATATTATTTTATTTTATATTTGTTTTAAGTATTTTAGTTTAAATAGTATTAAGTGTTTTAATTATGATAAAAGACATTATTTTAGGAATTATCTTTAGCTTGTTTTAGAAATTTGAAGGCTATAAATACCCTCTTATGGTAAGCCTAGACTCACGCACATCGGAGCTGACAGAGACATCTGAGAATTAAATCTTCTTTTTCTCTCTATTTTTCGCATACTTCTTCTATTTTCCTTTTAGAATTTTGTTTTCAAATATGCTAAGTATGACATTGGTCATGCTTAGCTAATTTTCTTTCAAGCCAAGGGCTAAAGCGAAGGCTCAATTCCAAACGTGAGAATTAATGATTTGCTTATTGAAGCATATTCGACTTTTCGAGAATACACTTAGCAAAATTGTTTGCTAAGAGAAAGCTAATATCGGAACCAGATATTGTTGAAACAAAATGATCCAAGTCGGCAGTGAAGAATTATCCTTGTAAGCCGGCATGAATTTTGAAGTAAAGATATGTTTCGATGATCCGAGGAATTTGAGACAAAGTTGGAGTCTGAGGTTGCTTTCACTATAAGTTTCTCTTATCTCATCTCTTTAGATTATTTATTTAATTATTTTTTATTTAATTATTATCTTTTATTTTAAAAACAACTTTTAAAAACCCCTTTTTCATCTTTACTACCATTATTTATTATTATATTATATTTCTCTTTTTTTTATTTTGTTTTATCTTTATTTTCCCCACTTTTTTTATTTTATTTTGTTTTTTTTTATTTTCTCTTTTAACATTTTTTTATATTTTATTATTTTCTTTTCTGAAATTTAATATTTTCTTCATTTATTTTATTTTTTCTTTTAACATTTTTTATAACATTTTTTTAAATTTAATTTTCATTCTTTGATTTATTTTTAAATTTAATTTTTATTTGATATTTCTTTTATTTTATAATCTAACTATTTCAACTTTTTAGAGGTAATTTCAATCGATCAAAGGTAAGTAATTCGAATCGAGTCTCTAAATTTTGATTTTCGCAATTAAGACAATCGACAAATTAAAATGGTACCAAAAAGGTAGTTCAAGGGTGTTAATCATTCCTTGACAGTAACCGACTCTCGAATCCGACATATTTATGGTAAAACGCATATCAGGTAAGATGGTGTCTGATCAACCTAAATATTTTTAAAAGATCGGTGGCGACTCTAACGTGTTCTATTTAAGTCGAAGCCCAATTTCGGGTCCACTCGAAAGACGGTCGCGACAGCTTGGTGACTCCACTGGGATAGGTAAGTGAGTCAGCCAAAATTAATTTTTTGTTGTTTTCTTAAGCGAAAATTGTAAGTTTAAATTTTAATTTAACTTTTTTATCCTTATTACTTATCTTTGATTATTTTTCAAATAAATAGTTGTACTGGCATTTTTTTATGATTTCAGCTTTTTGAATTTTTGATCTCATGCTCTATACCATAGCTTTAAAACCCTTTTATAAGAGGATATGAAAGCGACGCCTTCGTGAGAAATTATTCTCCGTATAGTCCAAGCAAGTAACCTTCGGGATTCATATACCTTATGTTTTTATGTGAATTTATTCTTCATATAGACATAAGGGAATGTATCCTTTCGAGATTAACTTGGTCCATATAGGCTTGTAATGGGATTAGGACTGAGGGTCTGGCAAGCCCAAGGGGGCACCAGCAAGGAGAACTCGGGTACCTTCTTTAGAACCTAAACTGGAGACTACAGAGAATTAGATCCCACCCCGAAACTCCATTTCAAAACCTAGGATTCTTGAATTATTTCCTATTTTACTTTCTGTTAGGATTTGCTTAAAATTAGCATACAGGATAGAGGTCATGTTCGGGTAAGAATAATAAGCATGTGGGTAAATATCATGTGGGGTAGGACTTTTTTCATTATTATTGTGATTATTATCTTGATCTCACTAACTTTTTTCCTTTCATTTTTGTTTTCTTTTATTTTATTTTTTATCATTTACATCATTCAAAAGAGGTGTTGATCCATAAAAAACATGTTCGTTAAATATAAATAGTTTGCTTTAATGGACAAAGGAGTTGTAATGCAAGAGGTAAAAAACACAAAGGTCTGACTATGGTCAGAAAAGACTCTTAAAGAAAAGGAAGACAGTTTGCTAGAAAACTATGTGTCATATCTGGTAGGTTATGCTTCTGTCAGCCTAAAGCAAAACGATGTTCAAGAACTATGGAGTATTTGGGACAGCTGGAAAATTGACTAGAAAATGAGGTTCGGCCAGCGGTACGGTGATATTGCACTTCTACTCCATATCAAGACATATGAGCCCTTAATTCGAACCCTAGTACAATTTTGGAATCCACGGTACAACTGCTTCACATTTAACCAAGAAGACAAGGTACCCACAATAGAAGAATACACCACTTTGTTGCATTGCGAGGGAATCAGAATGGATCAAGTTTACATCAAGCACATCAAAGTCATCCTCTTGGAAAAAGTGGTGAGGGTAGATGAGAAATGGGTAACTGACTGGCTTCAACATAAAGGTAGTGGGGAAGGAATTGCTTGGACCCATATCAAGCAATTAATGAAGAATCACCCCAATGAATGGAAGGAAATAGACCCTTTTGCACTGGGCATTTATGGATTAGTTATTTTCCCAAAGATTTTGGGATACATTGAGACGGCTGTGGTGAAATTGTTCAAACAGCTCTTGAAACGAGTATATCCTGCACCGACAATCTTAGCTGAAACATTTTGCTCTCTCAACCACTGCAAAAAGACTGGCAGAGAAGATTTATAGGGTGTGCACAACTTCTCCAAGTTTGGATCCATAGTCACTTTTGGAAGACTAACGAGATTTCTTACCTCTGATTCAACACCACTTATTCTCCTTTGGGGGAATTCCTCACCCTGAAATGGTAAGAAGGCATCCTAAAAGAAAAATGGATAAAGGTATTCACACACCTTCAGGATAGGGATATTATATGGAGAGCCCCCTGGTTAACCCATAGTGACATTCATTTTTGATGTGGAGACTCAGAAACTATGACATTACTCGAATTATGGGGAGGAGTTGGATACTTTCCAATTTTGGCACTTTGACAGTATGGGGCACGTCAGTTTGTCCCAACAACACATGGAATATATGGATTGTAATTTGCATATTATAGGGACAACTACAAGAAAAAGGTCAAAGAAGTAACTGATTCATGGAAGAAAATGTTCTATACGGATGTCATGGCCACTAAAGACATGCTCACTCCAGACTATTTGGAATGGCGAAGGTTAAGGAAAAATGACACCCGAAAAGCAAGAACTGAAACAAAGTCTAAGGGAACTAGACGCTGAAAGATTCCAATGGAAGTTGGATGTTGATACTCAGAGGGATCAGGCAGACAAGTTAAAGAGGGAACAGAAGAAAATTTGTTTTGAGCTTGAGGATTTGAGGAAAGGATATCAAGAACAAGTCCAGAGCAATTCTAATCTGAAAAGATCTTTTAAGTACTGGAAATGTGAAACTAGTAGTAGGAAAAGGAAGTTTGAAGGGCATGATAAAAAAGAGACCTTGAAATAACAGCTAAATACTTCTCAAAGATGTTTGTTAGATAGCCAGCACCAGAATAAGTGTTTGAAGATTCAAGTAATTGACTTAGAGAAATCTCTTCAGTAGAAGCAAAAGTGGGATGACAAAACCATAGCTGAGTTGGAAGCCATTTTAGACAGGTTCAAGAAACAAGCAAGTAAGCTTCAGATAGTTCCCTTTGATGGGGGATTTCAGTGGCATTTTCGTTGGGAACAGGCCCAGCAAAAGGTGAAAGCTAGAGATGCATTTATCCGAGATTTCCTGGAACAAGTACAAAAAACAACTCGTCACTAACACGGTTTAGAAAGGGAAGCTAGAGTGGTCCAACAAGGTATTCAACCAGTGACAAATGAAAGAAGAAGACTTGTCAAAAGCTATTCGGGATTCAAAGGATTTAGTCAGAATATACCTTTAAGATATTTTTGTCTCTTAAAAAAATAAAACACTTTTGTCTCAATAAAGATTATTTATAATAACATACACGTTTCTGGATCAATGCCTCTAATTCTCATGCATCATGCATTATTTTCATACCTTGAATTTCATTTCTTTTATTATTTTCCATGATTTTATATTTCACATTAACTAATAGAAAATGTCTCAAAAAAAGAGGGAACAAACATCGGATATACCTCCACAAGCCTTGGATCCATCAAGCTGGAGTAGTATCGTCTATGCTGCACCAGAAAGTCAAGTTTTTCATCGATGGGGTACTGGTAATTGTAAATGCTGAAGAATATATTGTGGTAAGCGTGACCACTAATGCCCCATACATAGAAGCAAATGATGAAGCTATAAAATGTTCATTCGCTCCTTAGAGTTTGTGAATGACATATTTGTGGCTGAAAGAGGAAAGATTTCTAAACCCCGACTCTCTGGATACACTCAAATGGAGATCAAACAGACCTTGGGAAGAGGTACTAAGGTGGGAAGATGAAGATTAACCTCATCCTTTCTATAACAAAGATAGACCAGTTCGGGCTTGGTTTTCATCCCAGCCAACAACAGAAGATAAAGGAAATCCAGAAAAGCCAAGACAGAAGGTTGTCCAAATTAAACGGGAAAGATTTTCAATGGGAACCCATGTTTTTCCACCTCTTTATGAAACGTTTAAATCCTGTGGTTATGAGTTTGGAACGACCTCACCAGATTTATAGGTTCCTTTGATAGATTGCAGTATTAATACTATAATCGTAGAAAATGTAAAAAATATGGACGGGTTAGGAATCCGCCCTTTGCCACCTGGATCGGTGCTTAGCAACTGGACGGAAGAAGAATTACATGTGGTTATCAAATTTCTTTCAGAGTCTCAAGATAATGATAATACAGGTGTTGATGATACTTACCCATAAGTGGATTTTTAACAGTTCGTTTGTCTTGGGGAAGTTGATGAATGTGATAATGAATACAAATGCAATTTACCTTCTGAATTATTAAGAATAGAAAGAAAAGACAAGCAAATAAAGAGAAAATCGAAGTCCTGAATATGGTTACAGAAGATGAGAGAAATGAGTCAAAATTGGCACACCACTCCCAACATAAGCAATACAAAACTTAATATTCGTACTTCAAGAATACAAAGATGTGTTTGTATGGTCGTATCAAGACATGCCAAGACTAGATACAGATATGGTAGTCCAAAAACTGCCTATCAAACCAGAATGCAAACCTGTGCAACAAAAGCTAACGAGAATGAGACTTGAAATGCT
Organism: Hibiscus syriacus; assembly: GCF_006381635.1. Classification (NCBI taxonomy): domain Eukaryota; kingdom Viridiplantae; phylum Streptophyta; class Magnoliopsida; order Malvales; family Malvaceae; genus Hibiscus; species Hibiscus syriacus. The sequence continues at coordinate 559,305 of NW_024062180.1, forward strand.
CTTTAAGATCAAGGAAGAGATCAAGAAACAAATCGATGCCGGCTTCCTTTAAGTGGCCAAATATCCGGAATAGATGACTAACACAGTGTCGGTTCCAAAAAAGATGGAAAAGTATGCATGTGTGTTGATTACCGAGACCTTAACAAGGTGAGTCCCAAAGATAACTTTTTTCTACTGCACATAGACACTTTGGTGGATAATACTACCGGGAACACTTTCTTCTCATTCATAGACGAATTCTCAGGATATAACTAGATTATGATGCATTATGAGAACATGAAAAAAACCATATTTGTCATAATGTGGGGAACTTTCTGCTACAAGGTGATGCCATTTGGACTAAATAATGCTAGGGTAACATATCAAAGAGTCATGGTGACTTTGTTTCATGACATGATGCATAAAGAAATCGAGGTTTATATCGATGACATGATTTTCAAAGCACAAACCGAATATGAACATGTCAAGAATCTGAGAAAGCTCATTCAAATATTAAGAAAGTTCCAGCTGAAATTGAACCTCAATAAAAGTACCTTCTGGGTAATATCTAGAAAGATGTTAGGCTTCATGGTTAGTAGGAGAGGTATCGATGTTGATCCAAACAAAGTTAAAGCCATCCAGAATTTACCTCCCCCACAAACACAGAAAGAAGTTTGAGGTTTTCTGGGTAGGTTAAATTACATAGCGCGGTTCATATCTCAATTGACCGACAAGGGTGACCTAATTTTCTGACTTCTTAAAAAAAATAACACTGGAACATGGGATGAGGATTTCCAGACTGCATTCGAGAAAATAAAAGAATACTTATCTCGCACTCCTATCTTAATGTCCCCCATTCAGGGTAAACCTCTATTCTTGTATTTATCCATATTCGAGAATTCAATGGGGCATGTTTTAGGTCAACATGATGAATCTGAAAGGAAGGACAATGTCATTTACTACCTAAGCAAGAAGTTCACTGATTGAAAGGTCAGATATCCTCCCGTCGAAAAGCCCGATGGAAGATGCTATTATCCGAATTTGACATCGAGTACGAGAGCCAAAAATCTATAAAGAAAAGTGCCATATCGAATTTCTTGGAAAGTAGAACTACTGAAAATTACGCCACTAACTTTGACTTCCTAGACGAAGATTAGCATGGCCCCTATGCAAGTATGACACACACAAATCGAGAAATGGTCCAAATTTTTTCTCCACTAGATTGGGGAGTATTACTTTTCCCTCTCTTTGTTTTTAAATTCGACATACATTTTAGGACAAAACGAATTAAGTGAGGGGGAAAGATAAGCATGTCAAATTTTTTCCTTGACTTATTTGATTGTTTGAAATTGAGATATTTTGATATTTATGTGTTGGGATCGTTGGTTGTTAATCTTGAATTTCACTTTATACTCTTGTTTCCTTTTGGATTATGATCATGTTTTGATCGAACTTAATTTGCATGATTGGTGATTGATATAGCTGATGAATTTTTTTGTTGAGTATTGGTATTTCATGCTTTTGTCCATAGAGATGAACCTGACTCAGTGCATATAAACTTTTCTTGTGAGATTTGATCCTAACGAGCATACATTTTATTTCTTGCTCATTGTTTGACTTGTGTGTGCCGAACTAATTAGGATGTTCTAGAACTTGTAATCATAATGCATATCGAGACTACATATTGAACATAATGTTTTAATGTGATAGGGGTGGATAAACCCACTTTCCCAAAAAGTCTACCCATTTACATATCCACTAGTGAACCACATTTGAGCCTATTTCCATTTCTTTGTTTTACACCTCAATTAAACCCGAAGCCTTTCTTTTTATTTTTCCTCTCTTTTCACACCCTTATCGAGACTTCAGATCATGTACACTCTTGTTCCATGAAAAAAGAAAAGAAAAAATCACTGTTTCAAAAAAAAAGCAAGTTGTTCACTGTTTCGAATAGGAAAAAAACCCTTCGTTCGGAAAACAAAAAGAAGGAAAAATTGATCGTTTCAATCGTCTTTCATCTATTCTTTTTCCTTGTTTTGTTTTTCATTGCGCTTCATGTTAATTCATGGATTGTTCTTAATTATTTTGATCTCTTGTTTCGGTAATTTAAACCTTTCTTTTTTACCTTTTCCCTACCCTACCTAAGCCCCGTTACACCTTGTTTAAAGACCCCTTGATTATTGTGTTATGTTTATTTTTTGTAGTGGAGACTTGATTGGATTCCAAGCCTATGGTAATGTTTTGGTTAGTTTTGGTTTGAGCAGTTTCATTCACCCCAAACACTATGAGCAGATATGTGTGAATCATTGTGAGGTATTGAGTTATGTTTTATTGAAATTGGCAATTAATTGAGATGCCATGCTTACTTTAAATTTTCCTAGTTGCCTTTTCTTGATTGTAACTTGAATTCGGCAAATGTCATGGACTTAGTTCGATTGGAAGTTTGAGGAATAAATTAAAAAAAAAGATGACAACTTATGATTTTGGTATGTTAATTGAGGAATGCTTGAAGACAAGCATTGAATAAGTGAGGGAGAATTTGATAAGTGCTTAATTTAGTTAATATTTTTCTTTTAAATTACTCTATAATCATTGGTTTTTTGTGGCTTATTTGTTCGTTTTAATTCATTTTCTGTGCAGGACGTCAGATTCTAGAAATTGCACTAAAAGGAAGGCATTCTGTAATTTTTATTATTATTTGGTCTCGGATGGAGACAGGGCACGACTCTGGGCATGACACGGTTTGACGTGACAATTTCTAGAAGATATTCAAAAGGCGATCAAGGCTTATGCACCATACATGAGATAACTGAAAGGCATTGCCCAAACCAAGACTATAACTAAAATTCCATACATCAGATTTAAACATAGCGGAGAATCCAAGATCAAGATCAGAAATTCAAGATTCCAGAATCAAGAGTCATCAAGACTGACAACCAGAGATTGAAGATTTCCCTCCAAATTATTCTTGTTAGAGACAATTTCAACTTCATAACGAAAGATATTAATCTCAAACCGATTCAATTTACATGATTGAATTTCAACTTCACAACGAAGGATATCTAATTTAAAGCCCAACTTCACAACGAATCAGCCACCTACGATTTCAACTTTACAACGAAGGATATCGTACCCAAAAGATTGAACCAACTTCACGACGAATGAGTCATCTGCAACACAATAATGAAAAACCAATTTCATGCCAATGTCTTCAGGTCAAATTTCAGCTTCACGGTGAAGTATATTGGGTTATAAGACGATATAGGAGTGACTTTCCAATTCTTTGAGCCCGTTTCAACTTCATGAAAAAGGATATCATGCTCATAATTTTTAGTTCAAAGCTCAACTTCACAACGAATGAGCCACCTACGATTTCAACTTCACAACGAATGATATCATACCCAACAAATTGACCCAACTTCACGAAGAATGAGTCATCTGTAAGACAACAATGAAAAACCAGTTTCATACCAAAGTCTCCAAGTCAAATTTCATCTTCAGGACGAAGTATATTGGGCTAGAAGATGATACAGGCGCGACTTTCCAATGCTTTGAGCCCGGTTTCAACTTCACGACGAAGGATATCATGCTCAAGATTTTTCAGTTCAAAGCTCAACTTCACAACAAATGAGCCACTCACGATTTCAACTTCACAAAGAAGGATATCGTGCCCAATGGATCGACTCAATTCGAAAGAAAATAAGTCATCTACAACTACCGAACAAAAATTTGTGTCCTTTTATCTTTGTCCTGTTTTTCGTTACATGAAAAAGGACAAAGAAGGACAACTATAGACACTCATTTTCGTCCAGGGCTTATTTAGTATATATTAATATTATATTTTATCTTTGTATTTCAGTTTAAATATATGTTAGTATTTAAATTAGGATTTAGGATATTATTTTTAATATTATTATATTTTATCTTTGTTTTAGGTATTTTAGTTTAAATAGTTTTAAGTGTTTTAATTAGGATAAAATATATTATTTTAGGAATTATCTTTAGCTTGTTTTTAGGAATTTGAAGGCTATGAATACCCTCTCAGGGTAAGCCTAGGCTCACACACATCTGAGCTGACAGACACATCTGAGAATTAAACCTTCTTTCTCTCTAGCTTTCTCTCTATTTTTCGCATACTTATTCTATTTTCCTTTTAGAATTTCGTTTTCAAATATGCTAAGTATGACATTGGTCATGCTTAGCTAATTTTCTTTCAAGCCAAGGGTTAAAGCGAAGGCTCAATTCCAATCGTGAGAATTAAGGATTTGCTTATTGAAGCATATTCGACTTTCCGAGAATACACTTAGAAAAATTGTTTGTTAAGAGGAAGCTGTGATCAGAACCAGTTATTGTAGAAACAACATAATCCGAGTCAGCAGTAAAGAATTGTCCTTGTAAGGCGACATGAATTTTGAAGTAAAGATCTGTTTCGATGATCCGAGTAATTTGAGACAAAGTTAAAGTCTGAGGTTGCTTTCACTATAAGTTTATCTCAATCTCTTTAGATTATTTATTTAATTATTTTATTTATTTAATTATTATCTTTTATTTTAAAAACAACTTTTAAAAATCCCTTTTTATCTTTACTACCATTATTTATTATTTTATTATATTTCCCTTTTTTATTTTGTTTTATCTTTATTTTCGCACTTTTTTATTTTATTTTGTTTTATTTTTATTTTCTATTTTAACATTTTTTATATTTTATTATTTTTCTTTTCTGAAATTTAATATTTTCTTCATTTATTTATTTTTTATTTTAACATTTTTTAAATTTAATAATTCATTCTTTAATTTATTTTTTTAAATTTCATTTTTATTTGATATCTTTTATTTTATAATATAACGTTTTCAACTTTTTAGAGGTAATTTCATTCGATCAAAGGAAAGTAATTCGAATCAAGTCTTTAAATTTTAACTTTCGCAATTAAAACAACCGACAAATTAAAATGGTATCGAAAGGGCAGTTCAAGGGTGCTAATCCTTTCTTGACTGTAACCGACTCCCAAATCTGACATATTTATGGTAAAACGCAGATCAGGTAAGATGGTGTCCAATCAACCGAAATATTTTTAAATGATCGATGGCGACTCTAACGTGTTTTATTTTAGTCGAAACCCAATTCCGGGCCCACCAGAAATACGATCGCGACAACACCAAATCATATTTTGAGTTATAATTTAGGTACCAAAATATGTTTTAAGAGACTTCTTAAAATAAAGACGTTATTAAATTAAAAACCTCAATTAATTATTTTTTGAACAATAACCCCTTAGTAGATTTGTTAGAAAAATAACCCTATTTGTACACACGTATGACTAACTCGCGTCGTACCCATCGCCTTAACATGTCTCGTGTTCTACAAGATGCGAAGTACCATGCACTTTTCAGATTACCAAATTTAATATGGTTATTTAATACCTCGCGTTTCCCAGAAGACGAGGTACACGAGATAATGAACCGTCATGAGAAATTTATCACGAAAAGTATTCAATCTACCTCGCGTCTTCCACGAAGTGAGGCATGTTGTTTTTCCAGCAAACCACAAGTGCTTATAGGCATGTTTGGGTATTTAATCTCAAAATATTTGTAACTTATAAGATTCTTCACGTAGTATTGTAATTTATCTTTCAGTTGAGGCTAATATAAAAACATACGAGATATTGTAGGCGAGTTAAAAATCGCATTGAAAATAATACCAAACCTTGTTTTGTGCAAGAATAAGAATATACAAAATCGCGTTCAAAATAGATCAAATGCTTGGTTTTGTGCATACATAACAAGCTAAAATGGCTCGAAAGACATGGCTAGTATCGACACATATGAGACATTTTAAACAGTATGATAATCATGTTGAAAATTGTTTGAAACAAAAGTAGTACAATGAAAAGGTTTGAGGGAACGAGTGGAGTTGTGCCATATGTGGGTTTGATGCCTTAAGTAGAGGATTCCAATGGAAGATGATGCCTTCTAAGAAATATCGTGGGATTGATAGAGAGTGGATCAGGGATAAATATGGAATTTGAAAGCCATGCACACAACTGACAGATCCATGTCACGAGCGATAAGTTGATGAAGCCACCTAAAGAGAATGCCTTCTTAGAAACGATTAGTTTCCCAAGCGATAAGACGAGTGGAGGTATGCCATTTGTCAAATCAGTGTCTCAAGAGAGAAAAGTCATAGAGGATGCCACCAGAAGAGGATGCTTCGTAGAGTTTCCTAATAAGGTCGGGTTACTCATGTTTAATCGACTTTACAAATATACCTTATAAAAGACAAGTTGCAGAGGAGGCCACCCGAAGAGAATGTCTTTTATAAACATTGTTGGTTTGATGAAAACAATGTGAATTTATGAAACAAGCATTTTGTCGAGAAGTCCATATCTTTTATAAAAGACATTCTATTCGGGTGGTATAACTTACAACACCAATATTGGCATAACTTATAACCCATATATGTCTCATAATACGAGCTACAGATGTCACATCAACTTAACTAACTTTTGTTGATCTTAAAGGCTTAAAAATTTTGTTTCATTTAATAATTTCCCTTTTTACTTTAAAAACTTTTTCCTTAATCATAAAAATTTATAAAACATTGTTTGATAATTGAAACCTAATCTGATTTCAGTTAGTAATTAGGCAGTTTAGTGTTGTTCATATCCAAGTACGACTGCCTAATACTGCTTGATTTTCAACCATTTAAAATATAACATTTATACTATTCACTCATAAATACGATTAATACTAAAATTAGATAAAACTAAAGAAAATAACCCTAATTACTATTACAAACCCTTTTAAAATAAATTTAATAAAGCAACCCAACAAATATAATGTACATGTCACTAATAAGTCAAAGTTAGGATGTCTTACTGATATTGTCGTAGGTTTGAACTTGCATAAGATGCTGAGAAGCTCCTTACTTCACGACCTCTACTTTATTCGAACCTATGCATGAAAATCATCACACGCTAAGTAAAACTTAGTGAGGAAGAAATATAATTAAAGTGATGTAAACCCATAAATTTCATAAAAATATAAGAAACAATTTGTAATTTAAATAAAAACATTAAACTTCAAATCGGGCTAGTCAAGTCATTTTTCCTTCTGAAAACCTAAAAAATCATCATCTCATGATTTTATCAAAAATCATGTAAGTCAACATCGAATATCATAAATAACTTTTGTTCTGTTCATTCGAACATATTTCAAAACTTTCTTTTCAAGTTTATTTTCCTTTCTTTCACATACTACCATAACTTTCACATTTACTGTTATAGCCCAATGTATATGTAAGAGAATATAAGGTACATGAGTTTAAGGTGCGCACTAGGAACAACACGATGCTGAATCATAACTGAAACTGAGATATGATGCACTTCCGTTCAATCATAACCTGAATAAGCACCAATGGTGCTGAACATTGATACACAAATGTACCGAAGCTGAACTGATAATTGAACATTGATACACGAGTGTACCAAAGCTGAATTGATAACTGAACATTGATACACGAATGTACCAAAGCTGAACTGATATGTACTCACTTAATGGCATGCCAAATGTACCTACGACTCTCAATGCAACATACAATGGGCTTATACTTATCATCATAGAATCATTTATTATTATGTATCTGATAAGTGTGAAATATATGATCTTATAATTATCTGATAACTGTAAACACTTAGAATTCATCATCTTAAATATCATACTTGGCCAGTTCATACCCAAAATCATTCATAAAGCTTGATAAAACCAAAATATTATAGAAATACTCCATACTGAAAATTTATAAATCATACTGAAAATAAAATGAGGTTGACTTATCGCAAGTCGTCCTCGACTATAATAATAATCAAATAAACAAACTGGATTCACTTTAACTCTTTATTACTATCATTTTAAATCAAAATATAAGTCTCACTAAGCTTTATATTTAAATCATTTACCTTCCACTACTTACAATATACAACTTATCAAAATTCTATATTATGGCAGTTTGCACTACCATCAAACAAATATTATTCTGTATTAATTAATATATTGAAAAATTATTATGTTTGCACTAATAAAACCTAGACTCGAATACGAGTCTAACCATATAAGGAATTCTATCTAATTCCACTTGTACAATTTATAACTAATTTTCAAATTTGATTGATAGAAGCTATTTTGGAAGAATCTGCTGCCCTGTTTTCTGACCTATCACTGATTAAAAATTCACATCTTTTTCTGTACACCTCGAAATTAATCACAGTCTATTTTAAAGAAGTTAGACTGACATAAGAATCTAACGGTATAGAGATCATCCTCTAATAAATTCTTTATAATTTATGGTGAATTTTTAAACTCACTGTTTGAATTCTAATTTCTAAACAACTTTCCTTAATTAGCATCCTTAACTTAATTTCATAATTCTATAACCTTAATAAATGAACCTTTAGGCTAGAATCACAATTCACACAACATTATGAGTCACTTCTTACCGGAGTAACTCTGTCACTGGCTCATCACAAGCCAATGCTTGTACGATAACACAACCACGAATTAAATACACTCGCCTTTGCTTTCATGTCTAATCTCCTCCTTGATAATCTTTTCAATTCCCGCACTTTTTCCTTCTTTTTCGAGTTACTTGGATCACTAAATTTATTGAAATTTGATGATGCCATTTAATAACATAAAATGTGTAAAGTATATGTTAGAATTGAACTAACATAATCTAAGCATAAATATATAATTCGATAGAAATAAAATCGATACTTAAATCGTATAAAACTAAATCGTACTTCCATCATAATTCAAACTTCTCAAAATATTTATTCGATCCTATGAATATTTATTTTCACTATCAACCCTTCAACTTTTGCTAATTACATAATCAAACCACTAATTATGAATTATTTCTAGAATTCATCTTAACTTTTCTATTAACTTCATTATGATCCTTCACCATTATGATTATTTCACATTAATAACATAAAATTTCCAGCACTTCAATAAATATTCAAATCAATACTTAAACATTCAAAAGCTTGCAAATTCATCCTAAACTTTGTCAATTCAACTTCCAATCTCTGTAAACTTGTAATTTGATTCAAACTTAATAATTAAACAAAAAAAATCAGCAAGCTTCCAGAATTTTGCTAATTTATTTAAATGATACTTCTACATTTACTAACTTGCAAAAAAGTCCTCATTTTCTTTGGACCTTTCGAATTCCAACCCAACTTTTATCAAATTTGCAATTTGGTTCCAAATAACTTTCCAACTTAATTTTCCAGCATTTCAATACTAAATATTATCATTGAATACTCCAAATCTCGCATTTATATAATAAAATCCTTAAAACTTGTAAACTAGCCCTTTTTCACTTTCAAGGTTCCAAATTGATCCAAAACAATTTTTTCAACATTTTCCCCCAATTTTCTTCATGTGGCCGAACCTATCCAAGTACATAGGGCTTGATTTCCATTCAATTTCAAGCATGAATTCAACTTCATTACATCAAATTCATGTTATTCTATTCATTACAACATCAAATTAAATTAAAATCCAATCTCTCTTGAAACCCTAGCCATGGCCAAGTGATGAATAAGCACATACACATCATTTTGGTCATTAACAAGCATTAGAATTAATCTCCAACACCACTAACATACAAATCTTTCATTAAATCCATAAAATCCATAAATCCCTCATAAACCCTAGTCATCAAATCTCAACATCCAAGCATGCTTAGCAAAAATTTCTTATATCAAAAGATAGAGAATTGAATGTAGAACATTTTCCTATTTTACAACTTAGTCCAAAATCCTTCTAAAATAGCTTAAAAATAGGAAAAGAATTTTTTTCTCACCTTGGAGGGGTTTACGGTAGCAAGCTGATGGAGAAGACGAGTTCTTGATTTTTCTAGCAATTTTCATGATACACATGGCATTTAAACCAATTAAATTGCATTTAAACCAATTAAATTGAATTTAAAATTCAATTAGTGAAAAATCCCCAAAATACCATTAATGAAACTTGATATTTACCAATTGTCATTACAATATCTTCCATTAAAATATTCCTTGGTCAAATATGAATCAACTTGGGTTTGACTTTCTAATTTGGTAATGAAATTTTTGAAAATTGCATTTTAGTCACTAAAATTCCACTATTTCGATCAAATCTGGAAATTACTATGTTCTGAGCTAAATTTATTTGATCTAAAATATGGAAATAATATTTACAACTATTTTATAAAATCCTTAATTTTTCATAAAATTTTGATTCGATCCGATTATTTGTTTTCAATACCGAACATTACTGTTTTATAGCTTTTAACATAAATATCGTACCGAAAATATGATTCCCACTAAAATCTTTTTTTTAATCCAAACTGTTCATTTACATCCTAAAATATATAACTTTTTAAAATTACATTTATGGTCCTTAAACTTTTCAAACTTTATACTTTAGCACTAAACTTTCAAAAATTTCATTTTAGTCACTAGTCAAAATTTGGGGTATTACATGCTTGTTCCTCCTTGGTCAGAATATGCGACATCCCATTTTGCTCGTACCACAACATGTAATCATCTGAAACACTATATGCCAAAATGAGTTTAGTAATGGGTTGCGTAACGAACCTCAATATCCACTGCCTCACCCATTCCACATGATACACCTCCATATTAATATCCAACTTCCCCTATCGCATTAGGCGATATAAGGCATCGTCCAAGGTTCTTAGTGGTGGCAGAATCATCTTAACATAGCCAAATTACCGCAACACGCGATCATTAAGATGCCACTCGACGATCTCAATGACTATCAACGGGACCATCGACATCCAAACGTGTGTACTATGATGTATCTCATCTGGAGTACACGCTATAATAGAACTATCAATGTACGACATGCACACAAACTGCACAAATATTTTAAACTATGTTACAAAAACTCGAATAAAAATTGATATTTAATTTACAAATTAAAATTATAAAACCGATTACCTCATATGTCATCTTATCGATCAATGATCTAAAATCATGCAGACTTTGTAGTAGGTAGGACTGACTAAGTGTGATGGTCCACCTATCATTCATATAATAAAATATAATTATTTGTAAAACTAAAAAAATATGTAGTAATAAATATATAAACACATGTTATTTGTAATTACCTCTGAAGTTGTAGAAATTGTAATGGGGTCGATTGTGTAGGAATCGACGCTAAAAACTGCATTTAAAACCAAGCCCATGATTGTAACAACATCAAACAACCACCAATCTTGTTTGTTCAAATGAACAACTTTATATAACTCCCGGAAAAAAAGGCCAACACTACCGATCCCCAACTTTTATTTTTAGCATCCTACAAATCGCAAAGATGATGCAACCACATCAGATGCACTTTGTTTTGGGATTTATTAGGCATCAAGATCCCCCCAATGACTTTTAAAATATTAGCACGAGCATATTGTTGTAAAATAAAAATGGTGCAAATATATTAAAAAATTATCATTAAAAATTAAAATAACATAAACTAAAACAAAAATTAGATATTATAAATAAATAAATTAAATTAAATAAACATATACTTAAAAAATTAACGGTTTAAATTCTGCAGTAGCATCGGCGGGGGGATGCATAAAATTGTCGTCCAAAATTATAATGTAGATCATCCCTCTATCCGAATCCTCTTCTATCAGAGTAAGTCCGAGAAGCTCCTTACATAAGCTTAGCCAATCCCCATGAGTCGTATTTGTAATAGGATTTCCATCAACAGGCAGCCCAAGATGGTACACGACATCTTCAAGGGTAATAGTCTCCTCCCCACAAGGAAAATGAAATGTGTTCGTCTCCGATCTCCACCATTCAAGCAACATGTTTATCAATGGAGGGTGCAACTTCGTACCTTCAGTTACAGTGTCAACGTAACCAAAACTGACTTCGTGCAATTATGGAATAATATCGTCTTCAGGGACAGGGAAATGGTTGATAAAACTCTTTAGTGAATGTTCATATTTCTTCAAATAAACAAATAATTTTGAAACAAACATATAAATAAATTCAAAATAAATAAATAAAAGCATAAATTCAAAATAAATGAATAAATAATTCGAAATAAATAAATAAATAAAACAAAATTATTAAAGAAATAAATAAATTATTCAAAATAATTAAAAAAAATTAAAACAAATTAATAAATAAAAATTATCGCCAGATTATCCTGCCAATAGGTGTATACATGCATAAGATAAACTCTCAGTAGTCATGCTATAATAATATCAGAGAGAGAATATGAGAGAGTGAGTTTTTTTTAATAGTGTGAGGAATTTGGGTGGGGAAGGGCACTATTTATAGTGGTCCTCTCACTACCCAAAGCGAGATTAGTGATACATCACGTTCTATAAAAGACGAGGTATGTGGAATCTTTTCAACTTTTAAATATCGAAACTTCTATGAACGATAATTTTCTAATATCTTTTAGACCTCACGTTATGGGAAACGTGAGGTATTAAATAACCATATTAAATTTGATAATCTAAAAAGTATTTGCTACTAAAGGTTTATTATTTAAAAAAATAATTAATGGGTGTTTTTAATTTAATAACGCCTAAAATAAAAGCTTCCATAAGCATAACTCTTATTTTTAATAATTTAATAAATTAATGTTTTTTTATAAAAAAAATAGTAAAGAAAAGATTAGAATTAGCACATAAGACGAGTCTGGATTTGCAATCTTTCTAATAAAGCTATAGGTTAGAGTCTGAAGAGAGACAAAACGAAAAGACTGTTTGGCGGAGAGCAGTTGGGTTTCAGTTGGGAGCGATCAGCTTTTGGGAAAGCAGCAGCAGCAGCAGCCATTAAGGCAACAAACAATACAGAAACCCTCCATTTAAAGATTGCGATAAAGGAAAATGGAAGCTCCACCATCACCACCCAACCACCACCATACCGGAATCCTACATTTCGTTGGAGAAGGAGACCGCGGATTTTGGTCGGTTGGAGCTATGAAGCCCTCTACTACCGCCGTTTCCGTCGTTATCTTTGCAACCATTTTATACGCCTAGTGAAAAGAAAAGGAAAGAAAAACTGATTGATCAATGCTGAAGCGTAAAAATATCCAAAAGCACAGGTGACGATACGATAAAAAATCAAGTTCTAATAGATGAGACCTCTTCGTCTCCGAAATCGACCTCATCGTCTTCATCTTCATGGTCATCGTGGGTTCATTTGCGGTCGATCCTTTTTGTAGTTACTTTTTCTTTGTCGGCTTCTTGTTCTTCCTCTGATCGGTGAGTCCTCTTCCTCTTTTGCTAAAATAGTTGCTTATTTCCTCTAATGTCTTGTTTAGATTTTTTTTTATTGAAATCTGATCTCCGGTCATAGATTCCCCCCCTTTGTTTGAGTTCAAAACCCTGTGTTTCCTTGTTTGCTTAAATTTGGATTCATCTTTCTCCATTTTAGGTATTAAATTTTTTTAATTAGGGTTTTTGCTTTGTCCATTCTGGACAACAAGTTAACTTGGCGAAATCAAGTGTATATTTCAGCCCCCGACGACTCTAGATTTGAGGCTCGTATTTCTCAGATGTTGGGAATTTCAGATTTTGCAGACCCTGGATTATATTTGGGTGCTGCACTACTTATTGGCAGGAATAAAATAGCAGTATTCAACTATTTGAAAGATAAATTACTGCAAAGCACTAGGGGCTGGTCGAAACAGCTGTTGTCTTATGGTGGACGTGAAGTTTTCCTCAAAGCCGTTGGCCAGGATTTGCCCACCTACCTAATGAGTTGCTTCATGACACCGAACGGTGGTTTAGGGGACCTGGTACGAGTTCTGTGGGAGTATTGGTGGATTGGGAGCTCATCTTGGCGAGGATGGCCTCTTCTTTCATGATCCACTCTTTGTCTTCCGAAGAGAGTTGGTGGAAGAGGATTCCGTGATTTTAGCAAATTCAATACGGCATTGCTTGGGAAGAATATCTGGTGTTTTATCAGGGATCCAGGCAGCTTGATATCCAAAATATTTTCAGCCAAATATTTCCTGGATAGTGCCTTGCTGAATTCTAGTTTAGGGAACCGCTCCTCGTATGCTTGGAGAAGTGTTTATCATGCAATAACCTCCTTATCGGTAGGATTTTTGTGGAGAGTAGGCATTAACAGTAGTGTACGTTTACATCAAGAACGATGGGGTAATTCAACTCCCCTTCACGTTGATTGTTTGTACATGGACAGTGGGATAAATCCATTTCGTTGTGGTGAATTCATGTAGCCAGGTTCACCTTCATGGGATGTGCAGTGATTTCAGGCGGTCTTTCCACCTGTTGATGCTACTCGTATTTTATCGATCATTATTGCACATGTGGTAGGTGATATATTCATTTGGGGTGGTCACTCTTCAGGCGTTTATTCCACTAGATCCGACTACCATTACCTGATGCGCCAATCTCATATGGCTATCAACGACTCCAAGTTATGGACTGCTCTTTCAAGTATGCGAACCATGCCCAAAGTTCGTGTGTTTGGATGGAGATTAGCCCATGAAGCTTTGCCTGTGGGACAGAGATTGAACTTGTTCAGTTACGGGGATGACATGTGTATGTTTTGCAGGGTTCACTCGGAAACGGTTTTGCATGCTTTCAACGAATGCCCTGACACGCTTTCCATTCTGCAACATGCGATTTTACCTGGGCCAACACTTACAATTCAACCTGGTTCGACTGGTTCTTGGTTGAGATTCTTGCAAATGATCCTTGAACCATATCGTTTTGCCGAAGTTTTGCTCCCTTATATGGTATTTGCATGGTTTTCAGAACCGGACCGGTTAGCGAACCGGTCATGCTATCGGTTCACCGGTCGACCGGTCGGAAGAACCGGACGACATCATAATTATTTAAAAAATTAAATAAAAAATACCAAAAATATTTAATAAAAAATAAATTTTTATATCACAAGTCATATTCAAAGCAAGTCATAATATATATAAGTTAAAAACCATAAAATCAAATGAAACAAAATGATTCAAATTAACTACAACATAATATTTAAGGTAAAACATATTAAATAATGAATATAATTACATAATTATAATTAAAAAATAAATTTGGAGTTAAAAAAATCATAACAAATGATATTGTTTGATTTTTTTTTTTTAAACAATCCTACATGGCTAAGAAACATAGAAGAGTATCCCAAAAGTCTAAAGAGTAAAAATATGAGAAAAAACAATCTCAAATTGCTAAGAAACATAGAAGCGCGTCACAACTAACTTCTATAAATAATAGAGGTAATTTGGCATTCAAAATCATGGAGCCTTTTGGTGAGCATTAAGTGAACTATTCTTTCACTTCAATCAAATTCGAATTTTAGGCTTCAATCGAGCTTCTAATTTTTTTTTAGTTCAAGCCTTTTTGAGTTCAAGTTTCAATATTATATTTCAAGTTTGAGTTGAACTTGATAATTTTTAGCTTGTGAGTTTGAGTTGAGTTGAGTTTACTTTTAAAGTTTTCAAGTTCGAGTCGAGCTCAGCAATATTCGAGTTCGACTTGGCTCGTTTAACAAACGACATTGTTTGGTTTAATTTTTTTTTAAAAAATAAACAAAAATCCGGTTTTTTCCGGTTTTTAGCCGGTCCGGTTCGAACGGTTCAGCGGTTCTGGCAAGTTCACTAATAGCGGTTCAACCGGTTTAGATTGAACCGGACTAAGTAACGGTTCCTGGTTGAACCGGCCGGTCCGGTTCGATTTTCAAAACAGAGGGTATTTGGCGTCGTCGGAATATATATGTGCATGAGGGCCACCTTCTGCCTGGTTTGCATATTTTGTTGGAGTCTCTTTCCACTCAGATGGCTTATATCAAGGCCAACGCACACTCAGTTCCTCCTCCTGTTCAAACCGAGGCCCGATGGAGTAAACCGATGCAAGGAATTCTTAAAGTAAACGTTGATGGAGTAAACCAACACACGGAGTTCTTAAAAAAAATTAATTTTCCATTGTTTCATTTTTTTTATCTTCAATTTTTCTACCCCTTTAGTTTTCCATCCTTCCAATTTTCTTCACTCAATCAGATAAAGTCTTACAGTTTAAAAGCTTGAAATGTCTGGGAATTGATTATATTGATCGTAATAACTCATGTTTATTTGAAGTTCTTTTCGACAAATGAAAAATACTTTATTTGACAGTTTTATGTTATGATTCATATAACTGGAGTTGGTGTATATATGTTCGGTATTTGAGGCTGTTTTGGATTAAAATCTGGTCATCAGAACCGACATTCTAGTTCTCTACCAGCGGGTCCATAATAGATCCTCCTGATCTTTGCTGATCTCCCTAGTAAAATAGAATTCAAACATTATTCATTTTGGTTGACTACTAGCAGTGTATTACCCTAAATTTTGCTTAGTGACTAAAATGTAAAATTTGAAAGTTTAGTGGTTAAAGTATAAACATTGGAAAAGTTTAGGGAAATAAATGGTAATTTTCCTTAAAAAAATTATTCCATAAATGGATAGCTTGCTCTTGAAGGTGGGATTTTATTGAAATCAGATTATTTATCTGAAAATTGTGTTAAAAATTAAAAAGTGTTAAAGTTTGATAAAAATTCGATAAATTGGATCGAATAGAAATATTGAGAAAAATCTGAAGGATGCTAAATTAGACTTAAAAATATTTTTTTCATATTTTAAAATGATGGAAAATATTATAAATCATTGGACTTGAGAATTTAATTTCATGTTAAATTTGGATCGTTTGATTAAAATGGCAAGATTGTAATTTTTTAGAAATTCCAAGGGCAAAACGGTAAAGTGGTAAATATTTTGTTCATCTTTGACTTTTGGAAGATAATAAGGTTGAGTTGTCTTGGTTTTATGCTAAAAATAAAGTTTCATTAAGGGTATATTGATCTTTTCTCCATTAAATGAATAAAATATTCATTTAAACTTAAACTAAAGGTAAACTAACATGAAATTAATCTAAAATTTCATGTTATTTTGTTCATATTCCTCCTATCAAGCTGTGAGCTCCTCCAAAGTTGAGAGAAACTTTATTTTCAATTTTTGAGCAATTTTCTTTGGATTTTTAGTTATGCCATGAAATAGAAAATTATTCTACGCGAAGAATGCTATCTTTTGGTACCATTTATGCTTGTTAATCTTTCTTGATTTCAAAGATCCCAAATTCTAGAGTTTTTTTCATATTAGGGTTTTATGAAATTGATGTTGAATCTTGATGTTTTTGAGGTTGTAGATTCATGTTAAAGCTTTTTTAATGATTAAAACATGTTCAGTCTTCCAATAAATAGTTTTTTAAGATTCGCCAAGCTATAACTTGGGGAAACTTTGTGTTTTGATGAAATTTGATTAGGGCTTTGATTGTAGAGATGTTGTAAGGTTAGATGAAAGTTGATTTCATACTTGAATCGAATCAAAATTGAGCAAAATCATGAAAACCCTAGTTTTAAGACTTTGGAACATTCGACCATGGCTTGTATGGATGAGAAAATTATGGAAAAATTATGTAAGGGCTGGAAACAAGGTAGAAAGTATTCTACAATCCTTAGAAAAATATAGGGACCATTTGGTAATTTTTGAAAAGTTGGGGGACCATATCAACAATTTTGGAAAAATAGTAGGTTGTTGTGTAATTGTTCTATAGTTGATGTACTATGCTGGAAATTTCTGTTTGGGAATTGAAATGAGTGTTAGGATGTGAAATTTGACGATTATGGAACTTTGGAAAGTTTAATAATTTATATGCAATATTCGAATAGTTGGGGTGTTTGAATGTTATTGTGCCTTTGTAAATGTACTTGCTTGGTAATAATTTCAATGCTGGAATTTTTGGTATTGGAAGTTTAAGTGGTAAAATGGTGAATGACCATTTTATATAAGTTGGAAAAGTTGGTGCCATAATTAAAAGAATTAATAATGTTGAAGTATTTTAATAGTGAATAAGTTTCAAGTATGATTATAGATTTTGTTTTGGAAATGTATTTTGTTAGTACAATACTAACATATATATCGATATAATTTATGATTTTGTACAGATTGTGATTGACTTTGTGTTCGAAGCAAATTGAGTATAAAAAGTATTAAGCTTGGAGCATAGTGAGACAAATCTTTTGGATATTATAAAGTGTCGATGTGAGGGTAATGCATGCATGACAATCATGGATGTTTATACATCATTAGGAAGACTTATTAGGAAGACTTGTGATGAGTCTACCTTAATTACATTAGCAAAATATTTATGTCATTTTTCTTGTATTTGACATGTTAGAATATGTCGATGGTTATATAGCAAATGCATTGATCACTTATAAATACATATATGTGAATGTTATTTTGGGTATGAATTGCCCAAGTGTTGAATGAGATTGATATGTTGTTATGGATGAATCAAGAATAGACTATAGGCCCAAGTGAGTTATTGAGGGATAGGGTATAGTTGACATGCCATAGAGTCCAGGGTCCTCAAGGTCTACATTTTGGGCTATGATTTTTTGAAAATATTTTATATTGCATCATTATTAAGGTTTTTGTAGTAACTAAATGAATACGCAGTAAGTAATCAAACTAAATTTGATTAAGACATGTGGCTACATATTATTGATGTTGTATTGTTTATTATTGTTGATTGCCTCACTAAGTATATACTTAGCGTGTGATGATTTTCACGCGTAGTTAAAGATCAGGAGTGGGAGTAAGGATAACTGAACAACCCAAGCATCTAGGATTATATTACAATATCAGTAAGACATCATTTGATGTGATTTTGACTTAGTTAGTGGCATGTACTTGTAAATGTCCTTGTTGCTCTATTGAAATATTTTGGAACTAGTTACTAAAGACTAAACTAAATTGTTTTACTCTATTTCATTATGGATGGTATTAACCAATATTATTATTATTATAAAGGGGTGCATTTGATGATAATATATGTTTTAAATATTTTGTAATAGTTTTATGTGATTTAATATTTTATAATAATAACTACATCTTGTAAAAAATAAATTTTTAATCACTTTTGATTTGGGCAATGTTTATGTAATTCATGTGACATTTATAATTTGTATTGGTATAAGGATACGGGTCATAGGTGTTACATTTATTGGTATTATAGCTACAGGTTTAGCCATTTTTGGACGTGGATTAGGTTTAAATTTAGTTAAGAATATATATATGCTACTAAGATGTCAAAATTTTACTGATAGTTGTATATATGCTATGATGCTTATTATTTAGTAAAGTTACTCCTTACTAATGATAGATGATTTTGACTGTGTTCAGATGTCATATCATCATAAATCTAGTAGGGCAGTCGAGCGTGTTACTCCTATACAGAATGGGAGTAATGAGGTGAATTAGAATCCACCTCTTGATCAGCCTAATGTAGAGCCGCCTAATCCGGATCAGTACGATAAGCCTGTGCAAAATCGAGGACTATTTCTTCAGGCATTGGATAATATAATTAATTGTCGAGCCGCCGTGTTAGTTTCGAAAGAACTAAGGAAAATAAAAGCATATAAATTTCTAGGCGATATGGATGATGATCCGATGGCTACCGATTGTGTCTCTATTGATGGAGCAAGCCAGTGTGTGGTGGAATACAGTCACGCACGAGTATCTCCTAAGAAGATCACGTGGGAATACTTTATGAAGGAATTCAATTAAAAGTACATTGGAGGCGTGTTTATCAATGAGATGATGCAATATTTTTTTGAATTTGAAGCAATATGGCAGAACAATAAATGAGTATGAATGTGAGTTTCACAAATTGAGCCGATTTGCATCGGAGTTTCTTCCGATAGAGAAACCCAAAATATATAGGTTTATTTTTGTGTTAGATCCTTAGTATAAAAGAATCTTGGTTTCTCATCATTTTTCTGCTTTTCAAGAAGCGTTAAACATGGCCAAAGCTACAAAAAAAAAGTTGACCTTGAAGATTTGGAGGCAAAAACGCTCAGACAAGCAAAAGGTTTGGAAGTTCCTACTCTACACCATTTTCCAAACACAACAAAGGTCAGCAGAAGAAAAGTTCTGCCTCCTCAGCATCCACATGCAGAAAGGGATTTTCTGGAGGGAAGTCCAAGCAGACTCAGACAGCTTCAGCGGGTACTAGAGCTTCAAAATTTCATCATGTTCCAAATACGAACATTGTGGGAAGAGGCATATTGGTCGATGCTGGTATGTTGAAGGAAAATGTTATCATTGCAATCAAGATGGTCATTTTAAAAGGGAGTGTCTAGAGCTATATCCAGACCAGTCGATAGTGAGACCTTATAAGGGCAAAGGTGACAAAGGAGGCAAACCATGTACATCTGAGGCTGCATCAAATCGCAAAGGCAAGACTGCTGCTCGAATCTATCACTTCAAAACTAATGATTATCGTGATGCTTCTGAGATTATAGTAGGTACATTTTATCTCTTTGATGAACTGTTTTTGTGTTGATAGATCCTGGTTCTACTTACTCTTATATTAGTGTAATACTGGTTAGAGATATGAGAATCTCCTTATAACCTATTGTTAGGATTTGCGGAAGCTCGAATTTAGAACCGAAAGAGTTGCAAAGGGGTGAATTGATAAAAATGTGTTTAGGGAGTAAGGAGAGTAAAAGATAAGACAATGAACACAAAGATATATAGTGGTTCGACTTATCAACCAAGTCTATATCCACTACCTTATCTCCCCATTAAGGATTTTCTAACAAATTTACTAATTTGTTCTTTCTTTTTAAAGGATCAAGAGGTAATCTTTACACTCCCTATCTTTTTCACTTGGCTAAGATAGAACCAACCCCTTTTTACAAAAAGGATAAAAAGAAGTAAACAAATAAACCTCTACAAGGTAGGGTGTTTACAAAATTTAGCTCACCAGAACAAATTTTTTACAAGAGAATTGGAATAAAGAGTGAAAAGCTCTTCTCTTGTGTTTGATTGCTTGGATAGGTGTTCTAACCCTTCTTCAAGTGTCTCAACTTATATTTATATGTAGGAATGTTGTTGTATCCGTTTCTAGCCGTTGGAATGTTTTGGAGCCGTTGGAGATCAATTTTCATGCAAAATAAACTGCCCATAACAGAGGGTATCAACACTCCTAAAGGGAGTATTATTACTACCTTTGTTTATATTTAAATCAATTAGTCGTTACTAGCCATTGGGCCCTGATGGCATCGATACTATGCCTATAGTATTAATACTACTATAATAGTACTATCGGTACTCCTTTGGGTATCGGTACTCCTAAAGGTAGTATCGATACTATGCCTATAAACAATATTGGTATTGTTCATTAGGTATCGAAACTGTAAGAACAATATTGATACTGCTTGTCTAGAAAAAAACATTTTATGCTCAATTCCACTTTTAGACTTTGAATTATTTTTGAAAACTTTGAAAAACTTTGAATAAATTTAATTCAAGTCCAAAAACATTTTGTCTTAATTGTTATATCAAAATATAGTTCAACAATCTCACCCTTTATGATATAACAAACCATTTGAAAATTTGTTTTTGGCAAAACTCCCCCTTAATAAAATGTTTAATGAAAAAGATATCAATTGTTGGAAAATATTTGGAAATGTTCAGCTCCCCCTTTTCAGTAATAAATTGAATTTTTCAAACCATACTTCTCCCCCTTTTTGTTAGATCAAAAAAACATTCAACTTTAAAATTAAAAAATAACATTGGAGAGTAAGTGATAAACTTGACATTAAAAACATTTGAAAATCAAAGCTCCCCCTAAAAAAGTGCATTCCAAACAAAAATTAGCTTTGAAATCTTGACACTTAAACAAAGTTGAATTTCATCAAAGAATAACAAACATGTTAGTTGCACATGAAATTCAATATATATCCAAGTTTAAAATACTTTATGCAATACCAATAATTGAAATTAAGTACATGTGCATAAAGCTTTCAAAAATGTTATGCATTTGAAGAATTTGATATCAATTGTTAGAGAGATATCTTTTGCTTTTAAAACACATGCATGAACATTTAAATTTAGGTCAAATTTTTAAAATTTGTAAAATCAAAGCATTTGAAAAGTTGATATCGATTGTTAGAGAGATATCATTTTCATTGAAAATTAATTTTGACCAAAATTCATTATGATGAACTAAAAAATATGAAAAATCATTAAAACTTTAAAATGTTCATCATAAAACTTTTTCAACATACATGAGATGAAAAACAAAACACAGTCATTTAAGATCAAAACTCATGCATGCTTAAAACTAAACGAGCAACCAAATAATCAAAATCAAAAGCAATAAGCTTAGAGGTTACCCATTCCTTTTCAAGTTGGCTAGAGCATTTGAATATCTTCATTTTCATCACCATTGCTCCCACACCTACAAGAGACATTTTTTTGGATTTTGGTATCCAAATTGCTTTGGATCCTTGGACGTTAGTTTCAATGCCCCTTGTTCCCTTAGGAACCCATACTTTTTTAATTTTAAAAGATCTTCTTTTCTTTATAGGACAAGCATGTTCCAAATCACCATTAAAATGGCAATGTTAACATTTTTTCATTTTTAAACATAATGAGTTGCTTTTAGAAATTAATTATTATTCTTTTGTTAAGATTTCAAGCTTAACTTTCAAATCAAAATTTTCTTTTCTGTATCATTGATTTTGACTTTTGAAAGCTCTAAATCATTTTTCAAAATTTCATTAACTTTTGCTTTCAAAACCAAATCATTTTCAACTTTAAGTTTTGAAATCAAATTCTTATATTTGGAATTCATGGTCTCAAATTCCAAATACAACTCATCATAAGCCACTAGTAACTCATTAAAAGAATATGAATCTAATTCATTTGAGTTAGAAGTTACCATTGAATCTTATTTGATGACCATGAGGCATAGGTTGGCTACTTCATCTTCATCATTGGAGTCATATTCATCACTTTAAGACGCTACAAATGCCTTTTTATTGCTTGATCCCTTCTTCTTTAGGAGAGGGCATTCATACTTGACATGCCCCATTCTTTGATAATTGAAGCACATCGGGGGACCCTTCTTCTTGCTTGATTCATTCTTCACTTTCTTGGAAGACATGAATCTTTTGAACTTTTTCAAGAGCTTGGCCATCTCTTCTTATTCTTCATCATCTTCATCCAACTCCTCATTTGAATCTTGATAGCACTCATTGGTGGACTTGAAGGCAATGCCTATATCTTTCTTATTTTCTTCCTTATTCTTTTCCTTCTTTTCTTATTCATCTTCCTCTTCATTCACCATCAACTCATTAGTGAGAAGAGAACTAATAAGCTCATCAAGAGTGAGAGACTTTAGATCTTTAGCTTCTATAATCGCCGTCTTCTTCGATTGCCAACACTTTGGGAGAGAATATATCATCTTTCTTACAAGCTTCTCATTAGGGATTACCTCTTCAAATCCCTTGAGACCATTGACAATCATGGAAAATCTATCCGTCATAGCTTTGATGTCTTCATCGGGTTTCATCTTGAAGTTCTCATAGCTATGGTTGAGAAGACTCATCTTGGTTTCCCTTACTTCATCGATTTCTTCATGAGTGACTTGGAGCTTATCCCATATCTCCTTGGCATTGGAAAAGAGGAGATTCTTCTATATTTATCTGGGCCTAATACACAAAAGAGAATGTGCATAGCCTTAGCATTGAGTTGGAACTTATTCTTCTCTTCATCACTCGAATCGTCCATCTCATCGGTTGGAATGGTGTAGCCTTTTATTATAGAGTTCCAAGCTCCTAGATCATTGGCTTGAATGAAGAGCATCATCCTATTCTTTCAATAGGCATAATTTGCTCCATTGAAGTAGGGTGGCTTGTTGACCCGTTGTGAATCTTCAATGTAGTAGACACCGAAAGATGAAGTCATTTCTTTGTCAGTTGCATCGAGAACTGGTAGACCTTCTTCTAGGAACGTCTCAATGTGGTTAAATCATCTAACGAGTTAAGCTCTGATACCAATTGTTAAGATTTGTGGAAGCTCAAATTTACAACCGAAAAAGTTGTAAAACATTGAATTGATAAAAATGTGTTTAGAGAGTAAGGAGAATAAAAGATTAAACAATGGATAAAAAGATTTATAGTGGTTCGACTTATCAATTAAGTCTACATCCACTACCTTAGCTCTTCACTAAGGATTTTTTAACAAATTCACTAATTTATTCTTTCTTTTTAAAAGATCAAGAGATAACCTTTACACTCCGTATCTCTTTCACTTGGATAAGATAGAACCAACCCCTTTTACAAAAATGATAAAAAGAAGTAAACAAATAAACCTCTACAAGGTAGGGTGTTTACAAAATTTAGCTCACAAGAACAAAAATATTTACAAGAGAATTTGAATAAAGAGTGAAAAGCTCTTCTCTTGTGTTTGATTGCTTGGATAGGTGTTTGAACCATTCTTCAAGTATCCTCAACTTGTATTTATATGTTGGAATGTTGTTGCGGTCGTTTCTAGCCGTTGGGGATCAATTTTCATGCTAAATAAACTGCCCAGAACAGAGGGTGTCGATACTCCTATGGGAGTATCGGTACTACCTTTGTTTATATTTAAATCAACTAGTCGTTACTAGCCGTTGGTGTATCGGTACTCCTTTGGGTATCGGTACTATTTTTGCATTCTTGAATTTGAGCAATGCTGGTAATTACGGTACTACCTAGTGAGTATCAATACTTCCCTTACCTTTGGTATCGGTACCATGTGAACAGTATCTATATTGTTCATTAGGTATCAATACTGTAAGAACAATATCGGTACTATTTGTCCATAAAAAACATTTTGTGCTCAATTCCACTTTTAAATGGACTTTGAATTATTTTTGAGAACTTTGAAAAACTTTGAATAAATTCAATTCAAGTCCAAAAACATTTTTCCTTAATTTTTATATCAAAATATAGTTCAAAACATATTTCTAGTGATATTATGGCAATCAGTCCACGGGCCATAGTACGAGGATTAATCAGATATGCAAAGATTGTCCGATAAAGATACTGGAGTAGAATTTCCTGCAAATATGTTAGAATTACCTTTTGAGGAGTTCAGAATAGTCTTAGGAATGGATTGGTTATTTCATACTATGGTTGGGTAGATTGTCGTTTGAAGAGATTGTTTTTAAAGGATGTAAAAGGTTCAGAGATAATATTTGTTGAAAAAAGGGTAAATCCCTTATCCAATGTGATTTCAGCCTTTATTGCTAAGAGATTGATTTCACAAGGTTGTCAAGCAATTTTAGCGAATGTGGTAGATACAAGAGCTACTAAAGTTAAGTTGGAAGATATTCCAACTGTTCGAGAGTATCCAGAGGTGTTTCCAGATTAGTGACATGGATTACCTCCAGACAGAGAGGTGGAGTTTGGTATTGATGTATTTACAGGTGCAACGCTTATTTTAATGGCTCCTTACCGAATGGCCCCAAATAAATTAAAGGAATTAAAGGCTCAATTGCAAGAGCTACAAGATCGAGGATTCATTAGACCGAGTGTTTCACCTTGGGGAGCAACGGTGTTGTTTGTGAAGAAAAAGACATATCCATGCGATTATGTATATATTATTAACAGTTAAACAATGTGACTATCAAGAACAAGTATCATCTTCCGAGTATTGATGATTTGTTGGATCAACGTAAGGGAGCAGTAACTTTCTTTAAGACTGATCTGCGATCAGGATATATCACCAGTTAAAGATTAAAGAGGAAGATATTCCAAAGACAGATTTTAGAAAACGGTATGGGCACTACGAGTTCATCGTGATGTCGTTTTGTTTGACCAATGCTCCGGCAACTTTCATAGATTTGATGAACTGAGTATTTCGGCCTTACTTGGACCAGTTTATGGTGGAATTTATTGATGATATTCTAGTGTACTCGAGGACATAGAAAGAGCATGACGTTCACCTTCGTACTGTGCTCGAGATCATTAAGGAGAAAATTTTATATGCCAAGTTGTCAAAGTATAAATTTTGGCTGTCAGAAATTACTTTTCTTGGCCATGTGGTCTCGACAGAAGGCATAAGGGTTTATCCTAAGAAAATTCTGGCAATAATAGAGTGGAAACCCCCAAAAAATGTTGCAGAGGTTCGAAGCTTCTTAGGATTTATTGGTTATTATTGAAGGTTATGAATAACTTTTCGATGATTGCTTCTCTATTAACCTAGCTCTTAGGAAAAGATGTTCCATTTATTTGGAACGAGAAGTGCCAAGAGAGTTTTGATACTTTTAAGAAGATTTTAGTGGAAGCAACAGTGCTAGTACAATCGAAATCTGGTAAAGAGTATGTGGTTTTTAGTGATACATCTCATAATGTTTTAGGATGTGCACTTATGAAAGAAGGTAAGGTTGTAGCTTATGCTTCTTGAAAATTAAAGATGCACGAGAGAAATTATCCCACACATGATCTTGAATTGGCAGCAATAGTTTTTTTCTTTAAAGATTTGGCGTCATTATTTGTATAGCGAGCGGTGCTACATCTACACGGATCATAAGAGTCTAAAGTACCTGTTGATTCAAAAAGAGCTAAACTTAAGATAGAGGAGATGGATAGAGCTCTTAAAAACTATTATGTGGTCATTGACTACCATCCTGGGAAGGCTAATATTGTAGCTGATGCACTTAGCCGAAAGGCATTCACAGTTTTTCAGAACTTTGGATATGCGTTTTTCTTTAAAGGAAAATGGTACACTGTTGGTTGAATTAAGGATAAAGCTGATGCTTCTGGAACATATAAAAGAGCTACAAAAGAAAGACGGGAGATGCTTGGAAAATATTGCACAAGTGGAAAAAAGTGAGACCAAAGACTTTGAAGTCAAGTCCGATGGATGTTTGTATTACCGAGGAAGAATATGCATTCCATACGATGATGAGTTATTGAAAGATATTTTTTATGAGGCACATTATAGTTCATTGACTATGCACCAAGCGGGAATAAGATGTATCAGGATTTAAAGAGTCAGTATTAGTGGATGGGTATGAAAATATCCATTACTGAGTTTGTTTCTACATGTATGGCATGTTAACAAGTAAAAGTTGAACATCAAGTGTCTTCGGGATTGTTACAACTGATTTCAATTCCAGAGTAGAAGTGGGAAAGAGTTACTATGGATTTTGTTACAGGTCTACCTTTGACACCAAATAAGAAGGATTCCTTTTGGTTGATAGTTGACTGGTTAACTAAGTCGGCACACTTCATTCCAGTGTGAATGGACTATTCATTAAATAAGTATGCAGATTTGTATATAAAAGAGATAGTTCGACTGCATGGAGTGCCAATATCAATCATATCCGAAGGGATCCAATGATCACATCAAGATTTTGCAATTCTTTGCATAAAGCCTTTGGTAGTCGATTGAATTTCAGTACGACCTTTCATCCACAGGCGAATGGTCAGTTAGAGTAAACTATCCAGATATTAGAGGATATACTGAGGGCATGTGTGATTGAGTTTGAGGGATCGTAGGAAAAGTATTTTCCTTTAGCAGAATTTGCTTATAGCAATAATTATCAATCGAGCATCAAGATGGATCTGTACGAAGCTTTATATGGGAGAAAATATCGAACACCATTAAATTGGTTCGAGTTAAATGATCAAGATCTTGATGGCCCTGATTTATTGAAAGAAGTCAAGGATAAAGGAGGATAATTCAAGATAATCTCTAGATAGAATGATCGGCAGAAGTCTTATCCAGACTTGAAGAGAAAAGAGATTAAATTCCATGAAAGTGATAAAGTCTTTCTTAAAGTATCACCTTGGAAAAAGATATTGCATTTTGGGCACAAAGGAAAATTAATTCCAAGATTCATTGGACCTTATGAAGTATTAAAGTTATTTAGACCGGTGGCCTACCAGTAGGCATTACCTCTGGAGTTGGAAAAATTTCACAATATTTTTCATGTATCGATGCTTAGAAAATATCGACCGGATTCTTCACATGTCATTGCACCAGAAAAATTAAGATCCGATCAGATTTAACTTATGAAGAAGAACCAATACAGATTCTGGCTCGAGAAATCAAATAACTGTGTAATAAGACGATTCCTCTAGTTAAAGTGTTTTGGCGAAATCATAAAGTCAAGGAAGTTACTTGGGAAAGAGAGGAGGACATGAGGAAGCAATATTTACACTTTTTCACATCAGGTACATATTAAAATTTGAGGATGAATTTTATTTATGGGGAGAGAGTTGTAATACCCCAAATTTTTGGTTAGTGACCAAAATGTAAATTTTGAAAGTTTAGTGGCTATAATATAAACTTTGGAAAAGTTTAGGGACCTAAATGGTAATTTTCCCAAAAAGAATTTTTATTCCATAAATGGATAGTTTACTCTTGAAAGTGGGGTTTTATTGAAATCAGATTTTGATCTGGAAATTGTGTTAAAAACTTGAAAGTGTTAAAGTTTGGTAAAAATTCGATAAATCGGATCGAATAGAAATATTGAGAAAATTTGAAGGATGATAAATTAGGCTTAAAAATATTAATTCACATTTTAAAATGATGGAAAATATTATAAACCATTGGATTTGAGGATTTAATTCCATATTAAATTTAGATTGTTGGATTAAAGTGGCAAGATTATAATTTTTGGGAAATTACAAGGGCAAAACGGTAAAGTAGGAAATATTTTGTTTATATTTGACTTTTGGAAGATGATAAGGTTGAGGTATCTTGGTTTTATGGTAAATAAGAAGTTTCATTAAGGGTAAATTGGTATTCTCTCCATTAAATAAATAAAATATTTATTTAAGCTTAAATTAAAGGTAAATTAAGATGAAATTAATCTAAAATTTCATGTTATTTTGTTCATATTCCTTCTACCAAGCCTTGATCTCCTCCAAAGGTGAGAGAAAACTTATTTCAATTTTTGAGCAATTTCCTTTGGATTTTGAGTTATGCCATGAAATAGAAAATTATTCTACGCGAAAAACGCTATCTTTTGGTACCATTTATGCTTGCTAATCTTTCTTTATTTCAAAGATCCCAAATTTTAGAATTTACGTTCATATTAGGGTAGTATATCGACGAGACACACATTGATGGGTAGAGGATGCGGTTCTCCCAACTAGTTCAGAGAGATCACTCAATTTATAAGTACGAGAGAGATTTCCTTCAGCTCAATCGTTGCGCTCTTGAGTTAGTTATGACTGATTCCTTGAGATGCAAGAGGTTCCTTGAGGGATTACATATTGATATCCATACTCAGTTGGTGGTAGACCCACACAGGGTATTTTTAGAGTTGACACGACATGCTAAGGTTGTGGAGAAGGTGCAGAGTATGAGGAAGAGTTTGTTGGATAAGTTAGACACCTCAAATATGAGGACTTATGTACCAGTAGACCTATCGTAGATAGTGGTAGAGAGTACTAGATGTTTGCATGAGTATATGAGAGTGACATCAGCTTTGTCACTTCAGTCGAGTGAGAGGCCAAACACATGGTCTTGAAAGAGGTCATCAATTTTACCTTTTGTGGTGAGCTCTGGAGGCTCTGATAGGGTATTGAGGTATCCAGAGTGTAAGTATTGTGGCAAAAATCATTGAGGAAAGTTCTTTAAACTCTCTAGAAAGTGTTATAGATTTGAATCATTGGCACATATAGTGAGGGATTACCCTAGTTTAGATGACAATGCTTCAGCTCAATCTAAGGATGCAATCCCAATAACTCAGCATGGCAGGAAGCCTACCTAGAGTGTTGTTAGTTCAATTCTAGGGTAAAAGAGCAGAGGAGCTGGTCGACCTATTCCCAATTCGATTGTGCACGATTTCGCTTATCATATCTCAAAGAGGCAGATACGGGTCGTTGATGTCATTGATGAGATATCAAGTATGTTTCCATCTATCTCAACTTTATTTTGCTCCAGTAGACATAAGTGTGTACATTCTTTTATGGTGTCAAGTGAACTAAGTAAGAAAGTTATGTGTGTTTAGGGTCTTATTGGAAGGATCCAAGTGCTAGTTGGTGGGCCTTAGCGGAATAGGTAAAGTTTACCTTAGATATTCTTCAAGGACTTGAGTCAGAATTGGGAGTCGGCCTAAGGAAAATTGTTAGCATGCGTGTTACTTTGATCATGGAGTTGTAAGTCCAGAGATGCATGAGACTTTAAGGATGTTTTTTTATTACCAGTAGAGGGTTCATGTGACTGACCCATAAAGATTTAGTAATCCAAAATTTAGCATTAGAGGCAAAGATATCCACGAGAGTGTTAAGAATACCCAAGTCACTTCAGCCTGTAAGATGACCATCTTAGTTGTCAGAATGATCAGGATATATCTCAACTAGTGCCAAGGCACTTCAGTTGCTAGCTGGGAACATATTCCTTAAGTACTCACGATGAACAAGTTAACAAGGTGTACATTTCGATGCAGCAGTTCTAGAATCTCACCCAAAGTACTAAGGGTATTATAGGTAAGATAATGTGTTGCAAGTCTTCAGGTGTAGGGAACCCTTTGATTTTGTCATGACGCATTTGTGCATGAACAATAAGTGATTTAGCCAGGTGAGTCAAGCCTCATTCGTGATGTCTTCATGATAGTATATGAGCACAAGCTATATACAACACTTAATAGTATGCAACATTGGGTAATGTAATGGATTTTATTGTTTGATTCTATAGTAGACTAAGTACTTTAAGTGACGATTGACTAGAATTAGATGTCATTGACTAACATGGTTGAGCTAAGTAATCATGGGTACCAGACGTAGTGGCATAGAATCTTTAAACTCAAAGAGCTAGATATTACTGATATCACTAAGCAACTAATCGATTTTCAGCTATAATTTCCTTAGATGCATGATACGGTGAGTAGTGCATTTGTAAACTATAAAAAATAAGAATCAATGAAGTAGCATTGTTGAATATTAAATCATAGTTACACAGTGAAAATGTAAATCAATATAAATAAAGTAGAAGTTGTTATCATATTTTTAGTAGTCGACAATGAGAACGTGTATTGCAAGTACCCGTACGATCTTGACGTGTTGTATGATAAGTTACCTAAGTCCAGCAAGTAACAGAGATTTAGAATCGTGTAGTATGCTAACTCGGTTTAACATGTATTAGTTAGTGAAAGGGGTCAGCGATAACAGTTTGGATCGAGGAGTAGTATTGTCCTTATGGAACTACCGAGCATTTAGTGTTAGATAACAAGAATAAAATTCTGAGCTACATGTCATAAGGCAGGAACTTTTTTCATGAGGACCAGACTTGATAAAAGATAAATGCTTTGAGGTTTCTAGGTGTGTGACCGAAGGATAGTCGTTATTTGATCCAAGTAAATTTTGAGGATAAAATTTCTTTTAAGGAGGGAATAGTTGTAACATCACAAATTTCGGGCTAGTAGTTCTGGGTTTACCCAAGAGGCATGTAGATTCGTGGAGTTCGTAATTAAAGTTGTTATAAAGTTGGGCTTAATTGGGTTAGAATTTGGCCCAATTAGCAATAAAAAGAGGATTTTTCATATGAGGTAAAATACGAGGGACGAAATGTACAATTATCTCATCTAAGAAAACAAAGTTGATTCTTTGGGGTTTTATATCAAGATTGGGCATGGGGTTTGTTCTATTTTCCTCTTCATTTTCTTCCTTATTCATTCATTCTTCCATATTCTCCTTTTTCCTTATTCATTCATTCTTCCATCTTCTCATTTTTCCTTATTCATTCATTCTTCCATCTTCTCATTTTTCCTTATTCATTCATTCTTCCATCTTCTCCTCAAAGTTTCACATATCAAAGTGGAAGGAAGAACTTCCTTTCTCACTTCATTAGACTTGAAATATTCCCTTAATATTGCATATATTTCTAATGAATTCTTGGGTTTATTGTTTGGCTAGAGAAAGTACGAATTATCATCCAAGTCTTAATCGAATGAGTGTGGCTAAGCAAAGAGCTTCATTTCAGGATTTTAGTATCAAGGTAGTATTTTTTAATCCTTTGTGTTGCTGAGGCTTTTATAAGCATAAAGATTTGTTAAGATTTTTTATTTGAGCATTTTAGGGTTTATGCTTGATTTCATGATATTTTTCATGTAAAACATGTCTCTTTATGACACTTTATGACCCTAACTAACTTCCTAAAGCTTTAGCACATGATTAATAAATAAACTAAGACCTTTAGGATGATTTTTGGGTGTTTCTCGAGCTTAAACAATAAATTTATGGGTTCCAGTATCGATACTAGATGAAAAGTAGTGATACTAGATGAACTAAGATAAACTCTTGACAATTCTAGCATAGAGTATTGATACTTCACCTAGATTATCGATGCTGAGGGTGCCTTTTATCGATATTTGTCAAATTTTTAGCAAACAAAAGCCATTTTTTATACCGATACTCATAGGGTTATCGATGCTTTACCCACTTTAGATTATTAGATGTGACCTCGTTAAGGCTCATAAGAGTTAATGATGATTCGTAATGGTGGAACTTAGTCCATGAGAGTCATAAAACATTAAGGGGACCTAAAACCACTCGTGGGAATAGGTTACAACCGAAGAAATCATACTAAGCGTAATGCGTCCACATATATTTAGTCGAGCACATATCAAATAATTAAGAACAAGGATCGTTGCAGAAGATGTACTAACAAGAGGTATGATAAGTAAGTTAGACTACATAATAGCTGAATTGTGTATTATAAGAACGTCAGTGAACTGAGAACATATAAGTTGTCTCTCCAATTCAAAAGGTATTGAAGAGAAGTACGATAAAAATGACTAGAGTGTCAGCTACTCAGTAGTGAACCCAAGGTAAAGATCGAGCTAGTTTGTATTACCGCCAATGAACAAAAAAACACAATAATCTTCATAAAATCACGAAGTGCATAGAGACATGTTTAGAGAAAGAAATAACCAAAATACCCTATAAGTTGTAATGACCATAATAGAATAAATTAATAAATTATCTAAAATAACATACTAATAAACCTTTGCATAACGTTCTAGATGAGATAATGAGCGAGATAGTAGTTAGCGAGGGGTTGACCTCATTTTAGTATGTCAAGCTACACTAGTTTGTAATTAGGCTACCTCAGTTGCCCTAGTGGGGCATTATTAATGTTGTGTGGCCTTTAGGCTCTCATATATGCATGGGTAGTTACATCAATCTAGTATAGTAGATATCCTTAAAACTTGGCTTGACGACTATGTGTGACTGAGCCAATGCTTTAATTGAGTGGGAATTGTTATGTGACATTGGGTTCCCCCTCCATGATATACCTGATGGTTATGTGAGACTAGGATATCATTCAATAGCTTGTAGGAATTTTATCGATACTATGTGACATTGGTTTCTGTCAGTTAACTAGTGTCTGATAATTATATGAGACCAAATACTAGTAATGTTGCATTCAAATAATACAAAACATGTCAGTGTTGCATTCAGATAATGCACAACAGTGTCAGTGTTGCATTCAGATAATGCACAACAGAGTCAGTGTTGTATTCAGATAATGTATATATGTTTCAATGTCACATTTAGATAATGCAAAGTAGTTATAGTCAATGTAGGTAGAGACCCAATAGTGGTGCACTTAGAACGAGAACTTTAGTATAGGAATAAGGGAAGCATGAGTCTCATACTTCAGTAATAGAATAGTAAAACCTTAAGTAGGTTGCACTTGGTTAAGATCACACATGTACCTCATTTTTAGTACCATGTCCTTAGCATGCTTATGTTTATCGAACTCATAATGTTGCTCTAGATTACCGATTATACTGATGGTCTTTGTAAGTTGGACATATGTATTCATATAACTTTACTCATGTATTTGGTTTATCAAATTCTAAGTTTGTCTTATTTTTATTTTAAAAAATATGTCAGAGAGCTTCGATTTATAAAATCTTTTTATAACTGCCATGTATGTTTATTTTAATGCCATGTAGTATGTTTTGAAATGCAAATGAACAGTTTTGGAAATCAAGGGTTGTCTCGTCAACCCATTGTGATACTTTAGAACCAATCGATTGTAGGATGTTATAGAAATATATCCTAATTATGTATTTAGTTTACGTTTATGGTTTTAAACTTTCATTATAATTTTATATATTTCTTTTTTTAATAGAAGTCAAAAATTGAAAAATATCCAAAAGTATAATAAAGATTTACAATTATCATCGTAAACTAAATGCCTAATTAGGACATTTTACTATAATATTGACACAAGAAACTAGCCACTTAGATCGTACAAGGGCTATACATGAAAAAGGTTGAAAATTCAACCAAAAGACTTGAACAAAAAATAGATACGAACAAATTTGATTATATCGACAAATAAACCACAAAAAGAGATTAAGCTATTAAAAGACCATAAATAACCGCAAATCAAAGTTGAGCATTATAAGAAACTATCCACAACCATAAAACTGTACGTACAAATTTAATCCGAGAGTCAAGAACAGGGAAGATCAATATGATTAGAATAAGTTCCATCTTAATTAGTCATGGCTTCGTCAAATTTAACCTTGAGAAAATATAAAATAAAAATGACTAAACGATCGAGAAATAAGATGAAAACTATATCATAAAGACATCGAAAAATATGCCACAAAGACCAAAAAAATTGTTGAACTGTAGAATCATTCACCCTTGTGTGTTCCTTAATAGAATATTAATGTGGATTGTCAAGGTTAGATGTAAGGCTTTAAGGATGTTTTGTATTGCTAGTAGAGGGTTCGTGTGATGGATCCCGTAGAGATTTAGTAATCTTAGGTTCAGTCTTGGAGATAAGGATCTCCACGAGAGTGTTAAGAATTCCAAAGTCACCTAGCCACTATATCGATCACCTTGATGTCAGATACATCAAGATATATCTCAGTTAGTGCCAAGGTATTTTGGTTGCTAACTGAGCGCAGATGCCTTAAGTACTCACAAGAAGTAAGTTAGCAGGGTATATGTTTCTATACAATAGTTTCGAAATTCCACCCTAAGTGCTAAGGGTATTATAGGTAAGATAGTGAGTTACGAGTCTCGAGGTGTAGAGAACCCTCCAATTTTGTCAGTATGCATCCATGCATGAATAGTAAGTGATTCAGCTAAGTGAGCCAAGCCATGTCAGTGATGTCTTCATGTTAGTATATTAGCGCGAGCTATACACAATATATAGCAGTATGCATCATTGTGTAACATCGTAGACTTTAATTTTTGTGACTCAAAGAGATCAAGTATGTTAAGCTTCATTTGACTAGTGTTAGCCGTCATCGGATAACTCAAAGATGGTAAGTGATAGTGAGTACATGACATAGAATCATAGAATCCTTAAGTCCAAGTAAGGTCGCGTGAGATCTTTTCTTTGTGATGTGTGCTCTCTAGGAAAGCCATATATTACTAGTTTCGTTAGGAAAGTGGCATATATTCAGTTACGAGTACCTTAGATATGGTATCATGTAAGTAGTGTGTATGTGAACCACAATGCGAATGAGAATCAGTCAAGTAGCATAGATGACTATTAAATTAGAGTTACGTAGTAAAAGCATAGAGATCAATATTAGTCCATAATTATCGTAATATCTTTTGTAGTCAATATCGAGACCATGTTGGCAAGCTTCATAAGATTTTGATGTGTAGCATATCGAGTTACTTATGTTCAGCAAGTAAAAGAGGTTATCGGGTTATACAGTAAGTTAACACAATTGAGAAAGGTTAGGTAGTGCAGGGTTTAGAGATGGTAGTTGAGATGTGGAATGACGTTCTCTTTACAAAACGTTCTAAGTATTCAGTGTTAGGACAACCAGAGTAAGACTCGATGGTACTAAGTTTCTCGAGGGTTTTTTCTTAAGGTTTGATGTAATTAGCACCCTAAAAGAGAAAGGGGTTTAGATCAGTTTATGAGTCTTCGAGTGGCAAGTCTTGTTGGAGAAACTTCTTTCGCGAGGATCATGTTAATATGGGTTTAGGTGCTTCGAGGTTTCTAAGTGGTTGACCTATGGATATATCATTGTTCGTTCTAAGTAAATTTTGAGGACGAAATTTGTTTCAAGGAGGAGAGAGTTGAAACAACCGGAATTATGGGCTAGAAGTTTCTAATTCACCCAAGAGTCATGTAGACCACGTGGATTTCATAATTAAAGTCGTTGGGTTAAGGTCTGACTTAACTGGTTAAGTTTTGGGTCGATTGTCCATGAAAAATGGTTTCTAATTATAAGATGTGATGGACCAAATGTGTAATTAGACCATTGCTAAAATTCAAAGTTGAAATTTGGGGATTTATATCAATTTGGACGTATGTTGTCCCATTTTCTCTTAATCTTCTTCCTTTCTCTTTTTTTCCTTCTCCAAGTCTCCATGGCTTCAAGGTGGATGGTAAGAGCTCCTTATTTGTCTCCATCAGCTTCTAATTTGTTCTTAGTGTTCTTACAAGCATTTATGTTAAGAAAATCATTGTCTTTCATGCTTGGCTAGAGAAAGGGTGGAAAATCATCCAAGTCTTGGTAGAGAGTGATTGTGACATAAAGGAGCTTCTTTTTGGGTTTCTAACATCAAGGTAGTGTATTTCGAATCCTTCAGAGTGTTAAATCTTTCATAAATATGAATAATTGCTAGATTCTGGGTATTCAAAATTTTAGGGTTTATATATGATTTTATGATTAAATAATTCTTTAAGTATAAAGAAGGTGTTTTGTGACACTTTAAGACCCTAAGTAACATTCTAAAGCTTTAGCACCTGATTAAGAACCAAACTAAGACATTTAGGATGATTGTTAGGTGTCGAGCCTAAATTTTTGGGTTTGAGTATCGATAGTGTATAAACGATGTCAATACTGGATGATTTGGAACGAAAATTAGGGATTTCCAACTATAGTATGATAATGCTAGGGAGAGTATCGATATTTCCCCTACAGTATTGATGCTCAGGGTAATAGTATTAATATTGGGCCTAAATTGCAGCAGTAGAATGAATTTTTAATACCAATACTCGTAGGGGTATCAATACTTGACCATAAGGTATCGATACTGCAAGTAGAGTATCGATAGTATCCACCTTAGATGGTTAGATTTGACCTCTTTAAGGCCCATAAGAGTGAAGGATGATTCGTAATGGTAGACCTTAGTCTGTGAGGGACGTAAACGACCAAAGGGACTTGGATACACTCGTAGGAGTGGGTTACAACCGAAGTAACCATAGTATGCATAACACGTTCAAGTTTCTTTAGTCGAGCAGATAGCGAATATCTAAGAATAAAGGACCATTGTTGAGGATTTACAGATAAATTGTATGCTGAATTTATTAGATTATGTGATAGCATATTCATGAACTACAGGAATGACAACGAATGGTGGATGTACAGTCGTACCTCTGATTCGAAGGTAAATTGAAGAAAAGCATAGTAAGAGCGACTAGAGTGTTACTACTCAGAGTTGAACCTGAGATAGGTATCGATCTAGCAAATAGTACAACCAATAAATAATAACCACAAAGATCATCATGGAATCACGAAACACGTAGAGAAAGCTTTCTAGATAGAGAATCACTAAAATACCCTTAAATAATGAACGACTAGATAAAGAAGCTTAAAAACTAACTGCAGTAACTGACTAATAATTCCATGGGTAATATTCTAGATGAGGAACGAGCGAGATAGCAACTAGTGAGAGGGTGACGTTCATTTTAGTATGCCCAGCTATATTAAGGTTTAGATAGGCTACCTTAGTTGCGTTGGTGATCCATTCTCAGTGTATGAGGTACTTTAGTGGCTAACTAGGACGCGAGGCCCGAACACTCAATGGGAGTGGGTTAGCAATATCAGTGTTGCATGGCCTTGGGGCCCTTAGATATGCATGTATAGTTGCATCAGTCCAATACAACAGAGAACGATCATCTTGTGTGTGTCTTGTTTGTTATAATATCCATTTATATCTAAGAAAATGCGCTAGCCACTTCCATGACTAACTTGGGCGAAAGTCCTAGCACTCACGAGGGGTAGGTTAGTCAGGTTGTTAGAATATCTGGATATGTCTAATCAAGTACGCAAAACACTTCAGTGGCTAACTTCGACGTGGGTCCTAAGATTCACGACGGGTGGGTTAGTCGAGTATTATTTCCGATGCAAAATTTTGGATCTCTCCCTAGGTAGGCTATGGGGTGTGAGTCCCGAGATGCTCTGTGACCCTCCGACTATACCATGATGCTTATCTTTGTTTGTGTGTTTGGCGTTTGTTGAGTCGTATTTAGATAATGCTTAGTTGAGTCAAAGTCTCATGTAGATAATGCAAAGCAATTAAAGTTAGTCTAGGTAAAGACTTAATAGAAGTGTACTTAAGGCGAAGTTCTTAGCAGACAATTAAGGAAAGCATGAAATTCCTACATCAACAATTGAACATTAAGATCTTAAATAAGTAGTACTCGATCTAGATTATGTGTTTACATATTGCTTAATATCATATATTTAGCATGCTTATGTTTATGAAACTCTTAATTCTACTTTAGATTAGCGATTATACTATTGGGCTTTGTAAGTTCAGGGTTCAAATGTTTTCGTTTGTAGATTTTTAGCTTGGGTCGTTCATGGAGCATCGTCGCAGTAAGACTTCTATCATCTCCTTCATAGTACTATAATGTACCTTTAGTGGGCATATGCATTCATAGGACCTTACTTATGTATTTACATTTATATGAAAGAGTTTGTATCATTTTGGTTTAAGCTATGTGTCACGGAGCTCCAATTTATAAAATGTTTTTATAATTGTTTTGCATGGTGTATGATACCATTAAGTATGCTTTAAAAGAAAATGAACAAGCTTTGAAAATTAGGAGTTATGTTGGCAGCCCAATATGGCACTTTAGGCCCATTCAAATTTTGAGTGTTACATTTAATTGTATCATAGCGTCAGGTTGAATCAATCCTAGGACCCAGTGGTCAATTTGAGTAAGATGTCAGTGAATACATGCCCCTAGGTGCTGAAAGTACTTGTATAAGCCTGAAATCCAGATGACCACTTCTTTATCAATCTATGTTGTAGATTTTTTCGATGGTCGATAGTTTCGATCATGGTCTGAGGAGGCAGTTCTCTCAGCTAGTTTAGGGAGATCGCTCAGTGTACGAGTACGAGAGAGATTATTTCTCAATTGAGTCGCTATCACTACTAGAAAAAACCCCTTTAATGACGCATTGCGCGTCATCTATGGGTGCGGATGACACACAAATGTCTGTCGTTGAAGCCACCGACATGAATCTTAGATGACGCGCAATTGTATATCATAAATCTATGACGCACATTGATGACACGCATTTATGATTCACATTTATGACGCGCATTGAGCATCATTGAAGCCCCCGTCATAAATTAAGATGACACACATTTATGTGTCATAAATTTATGACACGCATGTATGACTTACATTGAGCGTCATTGAAACTCCCGTCATAAATCTGCTTGACATACATTTTTGTGTCATAAATTTATGACACATGTATGACTTACATTGTTTATCATTGAAGCACACGTCATTAAAAAAGACGACACACATTCGTGATTCGTGATTGTTTTCGTAAATTATATATATATATGTGTGTGTGTGTGTGTGTGTATATTGTAGATTGACAAATAATCAAACAAAATTACATTTAATGCCTCATAATATTAAATCTATGTATCATATTATATATAAGCAATCCATTTGCATACAATATATTCACATTAAGTTATCAAAAATATTGTATTAATCATATGTCGATACAAAATATCAAGTCATAATAAAATTTTCTACATAAGATACCCATTCTTTGCGAATATCATTAATGTCATCATCCGTGTATTCTTCCTTCTCATCGCCAACCTAAGAAAAAAAATATGAAATAAGTATATAATTTATACTTATTTCAAGTGAAGTATATAATTAACTATTATAGAGTATTAAAATAACTAATTTTACATATGCATTTTTTGAAACATACTAACATTATGTAAAGTCATCAAATCAATAGCATTATAAAAAGTACCAACTTTGTTCACAACAATATAACCACGAATAATAACAGTATGCACTATATGATGCGAAAATCAACGATGTCTATGCTTTCAATAAAAAAATATATGGCATGAACAGCTGAATCAACCTTATGTTCTTCCCCAATAGAGATCTTATTGATCCTCATTATTCCACCTTCAGCAGTTTACTTGTACCCTTTTACATCTAGAGTACTTGACAAAATCAAATTTCTCTTTTAAGTCTCGTACGTGTCTCACATTATCCACGAGAGGCATTATTCCCCAATATAATTGTTCCTTTAGACATTGATTCATATATCGAAAACTAGTCCCGATTGTGACATGCTTAACACGTGTAATTAGAATCAAGAATTCACTC
Organism: Hibiscus syriacus; assembly: GCF_006381635.1. NCBI lineage: Eukaryota > Viridiplantae > Streptophyta > Magnoliopsida > Malvales > Malvaceae > Hibiscus > Hibiscus syriacus. Next base: position 599,568 of record NW_024062180.1, read on the forward strand.
ATTACTTACAACAGGATTTATCAATAGAAGCAACTAACAATAAGTTTACCATCAATGTAATCTTCCACTACGTTAAATTCACAAGGTGATAACTAGAAGTCTAGAATAACATTTAACTATAAGTTTTTCAGCAGAAATAAAAAGACCTTGACAATTCTTATTAATATGAATAGACAAGATGTTATCATAGCTGAATTTCCAATAATAGCATCCTACTTCAAGTTAGTTGTATGACTAATGTGTTTGTATGATATGACAGATGTGTATCAGAAAAGTCTGCTTACATTCTTATTGACCGGCACTTCAAGTCCATTCTCGACTATCTCTTTCATGAACTTACAAACATAATATCCACACTCGGTACCTCCCGACTGACAAGGACACTACAAATAATTTACAATAAACGATTAGTCAAAATGAAAGCTGCAATTTA